>NC_090445.1:1173045317-1173349067 GCF_031143425.1 Pleurodeles waltl | reverse complement strand
GCGGGGGGAATCGGTAAGGGGAGAAAGATCTTCACTGCTGTTTCGCTGTGAAGGGAGGGGATGGCAGGAGTTAGTTGTTCATGAAGTAATAGGGCTGCTAGCAATGCTGGGATTTCTGGGGACCCTACGGGCAGCCGAGTATTGCTGTGAACGGTGCCAAAATATCAACAAAGGTTTGGGAAGATATACATGTTTTCAAATTAAAGCATTTCCTAAGGTACTGTTTGTTTTGTTCTGAGGCCCCTTAATAACTTGAGGCAAAACAATTGTAATATGTTTTGAGCGGGGGCAGCCTTGGAAGGGGGAGCACATGCATGACTGGGTAGTGTGTTCCTGGCATGACTCCTTATGAAAGGTCTCGTATGTGTAACTACTGAACTAATACACTTATCTGACTGCCATGTGTCTGTAAAGTTTTTATACAGACATTAGTGCAGAACGTGCCAAAGCAGCCACATTATATAGTGCTTCTTACCCCTGATGAGGAGTAGAAGCACTTTCATGATGAGGAGATCACAGCTTCGTAGGAGAACCATAGATGGAAATGTGTGTCTGTCATATGTCTAATAATGATAAGTATATCCCTCGTATGACCTATGTTGGTAAATGTGTCTGTCTGCCATGTAGCCTATATTGGTAAATGTGTCTATCTGTCATGTGGCCTATGTTGGTAAATGTGTCTATCTGTCATGTGGCATATATTGGTTAGTGTGTCTATCAGTCATGTGGCTTATATTGGTAAATGTGTCTATCTGTCATGTGGCCTATGTTGGTAAATGTGTCTGTTACATAACCTATATTGGTGGTGCAGATCCTTCATGTTAGGTCTGGAGTTGTGCTCTTATATTGTTTTTGTCACTGTGCCTATTATGCATGAAACGAAAAGAAGTGAAACTTACCACGCTTAACTACAACTACACTCAGTGGCAGCAACAATCTCCATTTTACTTTAAAGGGAACCAGTACATGTAGAGACAAGCATTGGTAATGCCAATAGGTCTTGCTGTATAATGCAGTTTAGTGGCGTGGATAGGAGTGAAGAGCAGTGTTATGAAGTAGATGAGTTGTGGAGGAAGTATTGTGTTGTAGGGTGGAGTATAGTATTCAAATTGAGTATGGTGTCACAGAGTGGAGTGTTTTATAGTGTTGTGTAGTGGTATATAGTGTAGTAGTGTTGAGGGTGTTGTGTAGAGTGTTGTAGAGTACAGTGGCGTACAGCGAATTATATTGTTATTAGTGTAGGGGTGTAGTGTTATAGAATACAGTGGAGTAAAGTGGTATACCGTGTATAGATGGAGTTGGTGGAATGGTATATCGTGGATTAGAGTGGAGTAGTATTGTAGAATGGTGAATAGTGGAGTATAGTGCTGTAGAGTGGAGTGGTATAGAGTGGATTAGAGTATTATTGGAGTATAGTTTATTCGAGTATAGTATTATAGAGTTTAGTATTGTAGAGGTGTAGTGTTGTACAGTTTAATGTAGAAAAGTGTAGTAGTGTGGCTTAGAGTTAAGTGGTTTAAAGTACAGTGATGCAGAGTATATTAGTATAGAGCGTAGTTGTAGGAGGCTGGACTGGCTTGTAGTGAGTACCTAGGGGTACTTGCACCTTGCACCAGGCCCAGTTATCCCTTATTAGTGTATAGGGTGTCTAGCAGCATAGGCTGATAGATAATGGTAGCTTAGCAGAGCAGCTTAGGCTGAACTAGGAGACGAGTGAAGCTCCTATTGTACCACTTAGTGTCATATGCACAATATCATAAGAAAACACAATACACAGTTATACTAAAAATAAAGGTACTTTATTTTTATGACAATATGCCAAAGTATCTCAGAGTGTACCCTCAGTGAGAGGATAGGAAATATACACAAGATATATATACACAATACCAAAAATATGCAGTATAGTCTTAGAAAACAGTGCAAACAATGTATAGTTACAATAGGATGCAATGGGGACACATAGGGATAGGGGCAACACAAACCATATACTCCAAAAGTGGAATGCGAACCACGAATGGACCCCAAACCTATGTGACCTTGTAGAGGGTCGCTGGGACTATTAGAAAATAGTGAGGGTTAGAAAAATAGCCCACCCCAAGACCCTGAAAAGTGAGTGCAAAGTGCACTAAAGTTCCCCAAAGGACAAAGAAGTCGTGATAGGGGAATACTGCAGGAAAGACACAAACCAGCAATGCAACAACGATGGATTTCCAGTCGAGGGTACCTGTGGAACAAGGGGACCAAGGCCAAAAGTCACAAGCAAGTCGGAGATAAGCAGATGCCCAGGAAATGCCAGCTGTGGGTGCAAAGAAGCTTCTACTGGACAGAAGAAGCTTAGGTTGCTGCAGGAACGACAAGAGCTAGAGACTTCCCCTTTAGAGGACGGATTCCTCACGCCGTGGAGAGTTGTGCAGAAGTGTTTTCCCGCCAAAAGAACGCCAACAAGCCTTGCTAGCTGCAAATTGTGTGGTTAGCGTTTTTGGATGCTGCTGTGGCCCAAGAGGGACCAGGATGTCGCAAATTGCGCCAGGAGACAGAGGGGACGTCGAGCAAGACGAGGAGCCCTCTCAGCAGCAGGTAGCACCCAGAGAAGTGCTAGAAACAGGCACTACAAGGATGCGTGAAATGGTGCTCACCCGAAGTCGCACAAAGGAGTCCCACGTCGCCGGAGAACAACTTAGGAGGTCGTGCAATGCAGGTTAGAGTGCCGTGGACCCAGGCTGGACTGTGCACAAAGGATTTCCGCCGGAAGTGCACGGAGGCCGGAGTAGCTGCAAAAGTCGCGGTTCCCAGCAATGCAGTCTGGCGTGGGGAGGCAAGGACTTACCTCCACCAAACTTGGACTGAAGAGTCACTGGACTATGGGAGTCACTTGGACAGAGTCGCTGGATTCGAGGGACCTCGCTCGTCGTGCTGAGAGGAGACCCAAGGGACCGGTAATGCAGCTTTTTGGTGCCTGCGGTTGCAGGGGGACGATTCCGTCGACCCACGGGAGATTTCTTCAGAGCTTCTAGTGCAGAGAGGAGGCAGACTACCCCCACAGCATGCACCACCAGGAAAACAGTCGAGAAGGCGGCAGGATCAGCGTTACAGAGTTGCAGTAGTCATCTTTGCTACTATGTCGCAGTTTTGCAGGCTTCCAGCGCGGTCAGCAGTTGATTCCTTGGCAGAAGGTGAAGAGAGAGATGCAGAGGAACTCGGATGAGCTCTTGCATTCGTTATCTAAAGTTTCCCCAGAGACAGAGACCCTAAATAGCCAGAAAAGAGGGTTTGGCGACCTAGGAGAGAGGATAGGCTAGCAACACCTGAAGGAGCCTATCAGAAGGAGTCTCTGACGTCACCTGGTGGCACCTGCCACTCAGAGCAGTCCAGTGTGCCAGCAGCACCTCTGTTTCCAAGATGGCAGAGGTCTGGAGCACACTGGAGGAGCTCTGGACACCTCCCAGGGGAGGTGCAGGTCAGGGGAGTGGTCACTCCCCTTTCCTTTGTCCAGTTTCGCGCCAGAGCAGGGCTAAGGGGTCCCTGAACCGGTGTAGACTGGCTTATGCAGAATTGGGCACATCTGTGCCCAAGAAAGCATTTCCAGAGGCTGGGGGAGGCTACTCCTCCCCTGCCTTCACACCATTTTCCAAAGGGAGAGGGTGTAACACCCTCTCTCAGAGGAAGTCCTTTGTTCTGCCATCCTGGGACAAGCCTGGCTTGACCCCAGGAGGGCAGAAACCTGTCTGAGGTGTTGGCAGCAGCAGCAGCTGCAGTGAAACCCCAGGAAAAGGCAGTTTGGCAGTACCAGGGTCTGTGCTACAGACCACTGGGATCATGGGATTGTGCCAACTATGCCAGGATGGCATAGAGGGGGCAATTCCATGATCATAGACATGTTACATGGCCATATTCGGAGTTACCATTGTGAAGCTACATATAGGTAGTGACCTATATGTAGTGTACTCACAAAGTCCGGGGAATTGGCCCTGAACAATGTGGGGGCACCTAGGCTAGTGCCAGGGTGCCCTCACACTAAGTAACTTTGCACCTAACCTTTACCAGGTAAAGGTTAGACATATAGGTGACTTATAAGTTACTTAAGTGCAGTGTAAAATGGCTGTGAAATAACGTGGACGTTATTTCACTCAGGCTGCAGTGGCAGGCCTGTGTAAGAATTGTCAGAGCTCCCTATGGGTGGCAAAAGAAATGCTGCAGCCCACAGGGATCTCCTGGAACCCCAATACCCTCGGTACCTCAGTACCATATACTAGGGAATTATAAGGGTGTTCCAGTAAGCCAATGTAAATTGGTAAAATTGGTCACTAGCCTGTTAGTGACAATTTGTAAGAAATGAGAGAGCATAACCACTGAGGTTCTGGTTAGCAGAGCCTCAGTGAGACAGTTAGGCACCACACAGGGAACACCTACATATAGGCCACAAACTTATGAGCACTGGGGTCCTGACTAGCAGGGTCCCAGTGACACATAACAAACATACTGAAAACATAGGGTTTTCACTATGAGTACTGGGCCCTGGCTAGCAGGATCCCAGTGAGACAGTGAAAACACCCTGACATACACTCACAAACAGGCCAAAAGTGGGGGTAACAAGGCTAGAAAGAGGCTACTTTCTCACAGTAGTGGTGTAGAGAGCATTTGTTTTCAATAAAGCAGTGTATTGGTGTTTTTGTGTAGTGAAGAAGAGTAGCATTGAGTATAGTCGTGTAGAGTATATTGCAATTGTATATAGCACAATGTTGAAGGGTAGAGTGGAGTATAGTATTATAGAGTGGAGTGGTGCAGGGTAGAGTGGAATAGCGTAGGGTCCACTGTAGTGGCGTGGAGTGGAGTGGTGTAGAGTGCTGTAGACTTGAGAGTTGTTGAGTGCAGTAATATAGAATGTAGTCGTGTAAAGTGTAGTTATGCAGAATAGAGCATTAAAGTGTAGGTTTGTATAGTGTTATGTTGTAGAGTGGTGTAGAGCAGTGGTTCCCAACCTGTGGTCCGCGGACCCCCAGGGGTCCGTGACACATTCCAAGGGGGTCCGCAGGCCTGGGCTGGGAGGAAGGCACTTCTGCAGCTGGGGCCTCTGACAAACATGTGCGTGCGTGTTTTCATATTTATGACTTCCTTTGCTGAGCAGTTTTAAACCCACTGTAAAGCTCCTTGTACTGCAAAAATAAAAGCGTCAAGCTAACTCAAGTGATTAATGTATCTGCTGGAGAGAGATGGGAGTTTTGTGCAGTGGCAGTTTTGACTCAAAGGTAGCGCAGATGGTTAACATGCCTGCTGCAAAGAATGTGTATAATGCAAAAAACTGTATTTTATGTGCACGGCACAGTGGGTACTGCTTTTGTCACAGAGATTCTATTGTTACTACGCAGTTCATAATCACAATCTAGCACAGTAAGCTGTGAACTGCCATTAAAGAGCTGCGTGCAAACTGCATGGCACAAATTAGAAAGTTGATTTTTTTCCTAGTCTTTCATTTTCCTTATGCTGCTAAAAAAGGTTTGCTTGTGTAGAAATACATTCTTATTGCTAATGCAGTGCTTAATTTGTGCTTCTTGCTTCCGGTGCTGAGCCCCAGCACTTATTTATGAGGGCTGCAGCTTATTCTTCTGCCTCAAGCATTTGCTGCAAGCAAAAGACACATATGGGAAAGACAGAGGAAGGGAAAAATGAAAAAGCGTCACAAAGGGAGAAAGTAGAAAGCTGCTAGAGTGAGCTGAAGTGGCATGGAGTGGCTTTATATGGATTGAAGAGGTCCAAGATGGTTTAGGATTATGCTGCCTCAGTATTCCGTGTACCCACATTTAATTGCAGCAGCCACGTGTTTAAGAGGAGGGCTTTGGGCACCAGCACGTTTTTATTTACAAATTAAGCACTGTGCTAACGTCATCGCTAATCACTGTGCTGTGTTCTGAATCCTAAGTTTGTGCTTCTCCGGAACAAGCATTCTTAGAAAATGCCTACCAGTGTGAATAACATGTGAATCCTACACCTTGTAGTCCCCTGAGTGCCCTGACACCCTTCAGTGGTATGAGAGGTGCTATAAAACAAATGAAGTACATGTGACAGAGAGGCTAGGGAAAGATGAGAGGCCCTTATGGTTTACTTCCTTTCCTCTTCACTTATTTATGTGAAAAAGCTTTCTCAGATCTTGCATACCTAAAAAATAAAAACTGAAATCGCTCCGGAAATGTAGAATCTGACCTGAGGATTCGCCTTTCCTAAATAAAACCAAACATTGAAAAGGTAATTGCCGAGATGCAGCGCCAACCTTCCCAATAAAATGTTTCGATTTTTGCATATTTTTTCAATCTAAAAGAATTTTATCTTTATTAATTTGAGTATTTGTTTGGCGTGTACTTGTTATAATTTTTGCGAATTACTGTTTTAATGTTTGAAAATTAAATCGTACAAATTGCTGGGGGTCCCCGGCTTCCAGTAATGATTCATTGGGGGTCGTCAGGAGTCAAAAGGTTGGGAACCACTGGTGTAGAGTATAGTGAAGCAGAAAGAAGTGAAGTAGACTACTGCCATTCAGAGTAGAATAGAGTGGTAAGTAGTGCTGACTTTTAAAGTGTAAAGATATATAGGGGTTATTACAACTTTGGAGGAGGTGTTAATCCATCCCAAAAGTGATGGTAAAGTGACAGATATACCACCAGCCGTATTACGAGTCCATTATATCCTATGGAACTCGTAATACGGCTGGTGGTATATCCGTCACATTTGGGACGGATTAACACCTCCTCCAAAGTTGTAATAACCCCCTTAGTGTAATAGGGTAGAGTGATGTAGCGTGTAGTGGCGAGAATGCTGTGGTATAGAGTAGAATGTAGTTTTTTGTAATGGTGTAAAGTGCATTGGGGCAAAGTAGTTGGTGTAGGTGTAGTGGCGTACGGTATATTAGTTTTGAGTAAAGTGGTGTTGAGTGTATTGGTATAGAGTGCAGTTTTAGATTTCAGTGGCATAGCGTAGTCTGTAGTGGCACCGAGTAACGTTGCGTATAGCACAGTGGCATAGAGCTGTATGTTTTGTAGTGGTATAGAGTGCAGAGGTATATAGCAGATTGCTTTGGAGTATAGTGAAGTGGTGTAGAGAGTTGTGATGTAGAGTGCAGTTGTAGATATTGACGTAGGTTGCAGTGGCATATAGAATAATGCCGTGGCACATGTTGGTGCAAAGTGTAGTGGTGGAAAGTAGTTGGCGTAGGTATAGTGGGGTAGAGTGCTCTTGCTTTGAGTAAAGTGGTGTAGAGTGAAGGATTATTGAGTTTATTGCTTTTGAGAAGAGTGGTGTGGCATTAAGTGCATTGGTGTAGAGTGGAGTGATGTAGAATAGAGTAGAGTGGTATGCCATGTAAGGGCGTACAGTGGAGTGCAGCATGGAGTAGTGGTGAGCGGGGTGGTTTATAGTGTAGTGCTGTAAAGTGCAGCTGTATAGTGGGTAATAGTGAAATGGCATGAGTGGAGCATAATAGAGTAAAGTAGCATAGAGTTAAGTGTTAAGGTTGACTGTAAATGTGCAGTGGTGAATTTTAGATTTGAGTGCTGTAATTATATTGGTGCACAGTGGCATAGAGGTTTTTATAGCAGAGTGAGGTGGTGCAGACTATAGTGGCATAGAGCAGAGTTATATATATTCTTTTGGCATATAGTAGAGTTGTGCACTGTTCATTGGCCTCTGCTGGTGCATTTACACTTCACTGCTTTCACTGTGTAGAGAGGACAGGCTTTAGCCCCTGAATAACTTTAGTGTAATGTACTTCCAAGTGATGGGAAATGTTGGGGAGGCACATCTAGTACAAAAACAGCGACCAGAAGGTGCACATAAGACGAATAGGCACCTTTTTTCAAATAGTCAGCGAATATCCACAAAGCTAATGACACACCTAAAGCAGTGCTTAATTTGTGCTTGTTGTTTCCGGGGCTGAGCACCGGCACTTATTTTTCATGGCTGGTGCTTATTCTTCTGCCTCTTTCACTTAGTGCGAGCAAAAGACACATATGGGAAAGACGGAGGAAGACAAAAACGAAAAAGTGTCATAGTGGGAGAAAGCAGAAGGCTGCAAGAGTGAGCTGGAGGGGCAGGGAGCGGCTTTAAATGAACTAAAGGGGCCCGAGATGGCTTTAATATTACGCTGCCTCAGTATTCTGTGCTCGCACATTTAATTGCAGCAGCAGCGTGTTGAAGAGGAGAGCTCTGGGCACCGGCAAGTTTTTATTTACAAATTAAGCACTGACCTAAACCACACAAAAATATAAAATCCACACACAACTGTGAAACAGGACACTGCGATTAGCTGCAAACCGACATTGTAACTTATTGTTTTACTGAAACAACAAGAAGGTACTGAAAAAAAATACTGAAAGCCTCACTGAAACCACGCCAGGGCTCTTCAGTTGAGATCTGTTTAACACAGTGTTTTTGAGCCTATAAACATTGCTCTCTCCTTGGGCAAAGTTTAAGTATTTAGATGGCAGTGAGATAAGCAGCCTCACGGGACTTGAAGCTCTGTAAAACCAGAATGGTGTGTCAGTGGCTCAGACATGGGGATGAAAGCTACGATGTACACACAAAGATATCATTGTTTACAAAGGCAACAAAAAACGTAGAGAAAACGGTTTAAAACTGGGCAGCGGGCGGTGTAGACAGATTACCGCCGTGATCGTATGTGCTCTATGTACGACATCATGGTTGGGGGTCTAACTGAAACACAACAAGAGTTAGAGCTATTGGAATGGAAAGATGTTTCCAGTGTTGGATGTGCGAGGCTGCCTGTGTCAATACTGGGGGCACCACACAGTGGCTGACGGGGGTGGGGTGTGAGGCAGCATATGGAACTGCTGGGGTGTGCACTCAATGCACGAAGAGGTACTGTGGAAGTCAGTTTGTATTGCACTTACCGGTAGTTGTGGAAGGCAGCAGCAGCCCAGCTACAGTCCCTATGTGCCAGGCGCAAGGCAACAGCAGCAGGCAGAGCCCCTGACTGCAGCTGTTTTGGGTGTTAAAGTATGCCTCCCAAGAAAGCCCAGCTGTGTTCAGCCCAGGACAGACAGTAAAAAAAATTAAAAAATTCACAAGCAGTGGCGCACGAACCTCTCCCCTTAACACTCATTCTGCTGGTTTTTGATGCTGTTTATCTTTGATCCCTCCGCAAAGTCATCAACAGAGGTCCTGCAGGAGGAGTCAGTGGAGTTATTTGCATAACTGACCATTTCTGTCATGGTGGCCGAGGCAGGAATGAGCCACGGGCCCTTGTCAATCACCAAGAAGGTAAAAGGGGAAGGTGCCACTGTATCCACGCATCTGAGACAGGTAACTGCATCGGTTGGGTTAAAAATAATACAAAATCCAGTGACAAAACAAGTAGATAAAATCAATAAATGGGGGCTCTCTCTTATACAGATGATAAACACTGTGACAAGATAAAGGCAAAGGCACGCAAGAAACCAATGAAAACAAAGGCATGCATGAAGCCACTGAAAACACGATTTCAAAACACAAACACGCACACATGCAAACAAATTAAATCAACAAATGGGTGCTCTCACTTATACAGATGATAAACATTGTAACAAGATAAAGGCTAAGGCACACGTGAAGCCACTGAAAACAAAGGCATGCATGAAGCCACTGAAAACACTGTTGCATATGAAGCCAACTGAAAACACAGTTGTGTGTGTAAAAAGCTGTTCAACTTTTTTTTAAAGTCCCTGAACAGTAAGTAATACAGAAAAAAGCGGAAGCCTACAGGTCCTGGGGCAATACTCCAGAGGAGTGAGCAACTTGAAAGAAAGGTGGACCAGGAAGTCAAATTACCTGCTGGCAAGCCTGATTTTTACAAGACAATAGAACAGACAAATACAAAGTGATGGGAGGAGTCAACCCCCACAAAGTACATACAACAGATCCCCTGGGAGCACAAGCGCTGTCTAGGCTCAAACTAAAAAAATACAATTTAACCATAGTAGACAAAATAGCATAGTCAAGCTCTTCAAGACTGGCTTTTGATCATAAACTAGGTTAAAGGTTGAAAATGAAAGTGTTACTCATCCATTTACGCTTGAAGGAATACAGTCCCATCACTCCCTGAGTAAAGAAAGAAACACTCACTTGTGTAACTCACATTACAAACCATACAACAAGATTAGTACCTAGGGCCTCAGCTATGCAGAAATCCATACTCCAATGTGGAACTGCATAAGATGGTAGTAAAACATGCAGAGAATAGCTATGATGTGCTGTGTCTAGAGTTGAGTCTGCAGCATTACCACCAGGGCGCCTGAGAACTGCAGTACTTTGTGTGATACAGAACACACAGCAGGAAACCACATATACAGGCTGTGAGGTTCACCTGCCTGGGGCGGCCTTTTTTTTTAGCTGTGGGGTTCCTGGCTGCTGCTCCTTGATCTTCAACACCAGAATTGCAATCACTTGCCTGAGGGTTGCAGCTGCCTTTTAAACCTTCTAAACTTGTTCAGGTTTTCGTTCTCATTTCTTTTCCTTTTCCATCCTGGCTGTTTCTTCCTTAGTCCCTATCTGCTTTTCCCAATCCATTATGTTTCCTGTCACATGGGGTTTATTGTCATTACATTTTCTTGTTCTTTTATTATATAAAGGTTTCACTCTGGCTGGAGAGGTCATTGATAGAAAGCTTTGTTTCTTCACTTGTTTCCTCACTGCCTCCACTTGCTGATTCTCTATCAGATTCTGGATTCCAGGTTTTCTTTAATCCTTTGAAATCTTGTTCATCTTCATCCAGGATGTAGTTTTTTTTACACCTTTGAATTTTTCTCCTGACATTGCATGCCAGATAAAATCTCACACAAAACAATAACTTGGGCAATTGGGGGCAGATTGGCCTTGTTTTTGTAAGCCCTTCTGCCCCCAGGGGTGCAGAAACCATGATGACGCTAGGGATTTTTTTTCTTTTGTTTTCTTTTTTTGTGTTGGGGGAGCCCCCTTGGGCAAGGGTCGCCCCCAAGGGGCAAAAAGTACTATTGGGCAGTTCTGCCCCCCTTGGGGGCAGATCGGCCTATTTTTTGAGGATCCACTTAGCACCAGGGATCATGTATGTGTGTGTGCTTTCTGCGGGGGGTGGCCCCTTGGGCAAGGGTTGCCCCCCAAAGGGGGCAATGTAATGTAGGCCATAACCTAGTTTTTGTAGGCCCTTCTGCCCCGGGGGGGGGGGCAGAAACCATGAATACGCCATGGATTTTTTTGGGTTTTTTGTTGGGAGTGTGTCCACTTGGGCAAGAGTCGCCCCGAGGGGCAAAAAGCACTATTGGGCAGTTCTGCCCCCCCCCTTGGGGGCAGATCAGCCCATCTGCTCTCAAGGGGGGCAGAGTCCACTTTGCGCCAGGGATCATGTGTATGTTTTGTGTGGGGGGTGGCCCCTTAAGCAAGGGTTGCCCTCCAAAGGGGGCAATATATTCTATGGTATTCTGTCCCCCTTTGAGGCAGATGGGCCTATTTTTTTAGGCCCATATGCCCCCAAGCAGAGAACACTAGACACAAGGGAACATTTAAAAATGGTTGGTGGCGAGGTGTTTGGCAACTGGCGAAGTATTTGCATTTATGATAATACCAGTTTATTTCTTCTTTTTGTTCTAGTTCAAAGTTTTTGCTTCCTTTGCAGTGGCTTTTTGCAGTTTTGGCAGTGGTTGTCCTGCGGTATGCGTAGCTGCATGTTTTATGTAAGTAAATAAGTTTACTCCAAAGGAGTATTGTTGCCATGCATGAATGAGTTGGGTTCAAGGATAGTTCTCCAGAGTCACGGATGACACTTGTGAAATTTCAAGGAGTCTATCATAGTGAGCATTGTTGTGCTGGAACAGGCAAGAGTTCCTAGAGAAGCAGTGGTGGAGGATGTGGCTAGATTGAAAGATCGTCACTTTGCTGAGCACATTCCTCCCACGGCAAAAAAAACTTTCCTGCTAAGAGATGTAGAGTCTGTGCTCGAAGAGGTATCAGGAAGGAGACTAGGATGTACTGCCCCGATTGTCCTTCAAACCCTGGGTTGTGTGTGGGTGGCTGTTTCGGGAGCTACCACACACAGAAGAATTATTAGGAAATTCCATGAGCGTAAACTGCTGTTTTATATTTTTATATGTTCAGTTTCATGGTTGGCATTACTGTCAGGTATTCAGTTAGAGCTTTTGTGTTTGTAGTTTTGTACTTATTTATAATTAGTGGTTTCTTTATTTAAAAACAAAAAAAAGTGATATTTGTGTGCGTGGGGTGGCGCTTGGCTGGCAGTGTGAGTGGGGTGCCGCTTGGCTGGCTGTGTGAGTGGGGTGGCGCTTGGCTTGCAGTGTGAGTGGGGTGGCGCTTTGCTGGCGGTGTGAGTGGGGTGGCGCTTTGCTGGCGGTGTGAGTGGGGTGGCGCTTTGCTGGCGGTGTGCGTGGGGTGGCGCTTGGCTGGCGGTGTGCATGGGGTGGCGCTTGGCTGGCGGTGTGAGTGGGGTGGCGCTTGGCTGGCGGTGTGCGTGGGGTGGCGCTTGGTTGGCGGTGCCAGCCAAACGCCAGTCCACACACTCATCA
Source organism: Pleurodeles waltl (assembly GCF_031143425.1). NCBI lineage: Eukaryota > Metazoa > Chordata > Amphibia > Caudata > Salamandridae > Pleurodeles > Pleurodeles waltl. The sequence goes on along the minus strand of NC_090445.1, from coordinate 1,173,336,531 downwards.
GCAGGTGTGATTGCTGTATCAGGCATGTGGGCGTATGAAAGTGATGGGCCCTTGAGTGGCGCTGTCTGTCGATGCGAGTGTTGTAATGAACTGAGCCCGTCGCTGGTGGCGTGATTGGTCTTGTGCATGTATGGAAGGTGTGTGAATGGACTGTAAAGCGGTTGGTGCCTTGTCGTGGCTTTATAGCTCACAAGCTGGGAGTCATTGTTTCAGTTTTTTGGCATTTCAGTTATTAACAGTGAATTTCATTTTTGTGAAATATCTTGTGAATAAAATTTGATCCACTGAACCATCACTCACCCTTGTGCCAAATCCAACCAGTATGTGTGGTAACAATGACAAAACCTGCTCTGCTGTAATCAGGCATTGCAGCACACCTGTGACATGCTAGGTGTCTCGGGTGGGACCCCGATGATGAAGCATGCCACCAAGTTGGTGGGTGGGTGAGGGGTCTTTTTAACATAACCAAAGTGAGTTTCTTTTCACAATTTTAGTGTTTGGAACAACACATAAGTAGGTGGACACATCAAATGTATCCATTGCAAAACTACCTGTGTTTGGGGGAGGGCACCTATGTTTTTGGTCCCGGGTGCGGCCTTCATCTATGGAAACCTACCAAACCCAGACATGTTATAAAAATAGACACTCCAAGGAGTCCAAGGAGGTGTGGCTTGCATGGATCCCCCAACACTTTCTTACCCAGACTCCTCTGCAAACCTCAACTTTGCTTAAAAAAGCATATTTCCTCACTTTTCTTTGTAGGATCACTGCTTTGGCACAAATTTCCTACCACCCAGAGTTCTTCTCAGTCTCCCAAGTAAAATGATACCTCACTTGTGTGGATCCCCAAAGCAGAGTCAGCCTAAAAGATGTATAAAAGAAAAATATGTGCTTATCAAGTCACTGTGCTATCCCCTCAATCCCTACAAGTTTTTGACATTTTTCTGTTGCAGGCACCTGGGCCACCCACACAAGTGAGGTCCGATTTTTATCGGGCGACTAGGGGGAACGCTGGGTGGAAGGACATTTGTGGTTCCTCTCAGATTCCAGAACTTTCTGTCACCGAAATGAGAGGAAAAGTGTTTTTGGGCCATATTTTGAGGTTTGCAAAGGATTCTGGGTAACAGAACCTGGTCAGAGCCCCACAAGTCACCCCATCTTGGATTCTCCTAGGTATCTAGTTTTAAAAAATGCACACGTTTGCTAGGTTTCCCCTGGTGCCGGCTGAGCTAGAGGTAAAAATCCACAGCTAGGCACTTTGTAAAAAAACATCTCTGTTTTCTTTGTGAAAATGTGACGTGTCCACGTTGTGTTTTGGGGCATTTCCTTTCACGTGTGCTAGGCCTACCCACACAAATGAGGTAACACTTTTATCGGGAGACTTGGGGGAACGCTGTGTGGAAGGAAATTTGTGGCTCCTCTCAGATTCCAGAACTTTCTGTAACTGAAATGAGAAGAAAAAGTGTTTTTTTGGCCAAATTTTGAGGTTTGCAAAGGATTATGGGTAACAGAACCTGGTCAGAGCCCCACAACTCACCCATCTTGGATTCCTCTAGGTGTCTAGTTTTTAAAAATGTGCAGGTTTGCTAGGTTTTCGCAGGTGCTGGCTGAGCTAGAGGCCAAAATCCACAGCTAGGCACTTTGTAAAAAAACAGCTCTGTTTTCTTTGTGAAAATGTGATGTCTCCACGTTGTGTTTTGGGGCATTTCCTTTTGCGGGCGCTAGGCCTACCCACACAAGTAAGGTACAATTTTTATTGGGAGACTTGGGGGAACGCAGGGTGGAAGGAAATTTGTGTCTCCTCTCAGATTCCAGACCTTCCTGTCACCGAAATGAGAGGAAAACGTGTTTTTTTGGCCACATTTTGAGGTTTGCAAAGGATTCTGGGTCCCAGATCCTGGTCAGAGCCCCACAAGTCACCCCATCTTGGATTCCCCTAGGTGTCTGTTTTTCAAAAATGAACAGGTTTGGTGGGTTTCCCTAGGTGCCGGCTGAGCTAGAGGCCAAAATCTACAGCTATGCACTTTCCAAAAAACATGTCAGATTTCAATGTAAAAATGTGATGTGTCCATTTTGTGTTTCCTGTCGCGAGCAGTAGGCCTAACCACGCAAATGAGGTGCCATTTTTATCCGGAGACTTGGGGGGACACAGAATAGCCAAACAAGTGTTATTTCCCCTTGTCTTTCTCTACAATTTTTCCTTCCAAATATAAGACAGTGTGTAAAAAATACATCTATTTGAGAAATGCCCTGTAATTCACATGGTAGTATGGGCATCCCGGAATTCAGAGATGTGCAAATAACCACTACTTCCCAACACTTTATCTTGTGCCCATTTTGGAAATACAAAGGTTTTCTTGATACCTATTTTTCACTTTTTATATTTCAGCAAATGAATTTCTGTATACCTGGTATAGAATGAAAACTCATTGCAAGGTGCAGCTCATTTATTGGCTCTGGGTAGCTAGGGTTCTTGATGAACTTACAAGCCCTATATATCCCCACAACCAGAAAGGTCCAGCAGACGTAACGGTATATTGCTTTCAAAAATCTGACATCGCAGGAAAAAGTTACAGAGTAAAACGTGGAGAAAAATGGCTGGTTTTGCACCTCAATTTCAATATTCTTTTATTTCATCTGTTATTTTCTGTAGGAAACACTTTTAGGATCTACACGAATGACCCCTTGCTGAATTCATAATTTTGTCTACTTTTCAGAAATGTTTAGCTTTCTGGGACCCAGCATTGGTTTCTCACCCATTTCTGTCACTAACGGGAAGGAGACTGAAAGCACAAAAAATAGTAAAAATGGGGTATGTCCCAGTAAATGTCAAAATTGTGTTGAAAAATTGGGTTTTCTGATTCAAGTCTGCCTGTTCCTGAAAGCTGGGAAACTGCTGATTTTATCAACGCAAACCCTTTGTTGATGCCATTTTCAGGGGGAAAAACACAAGCCTTCTTCTGCAGCCTTTTTTCCCATTTTTTTTTTTAAAAACGAAATTTTCACTTTATTTTGGCTAATTTCTTGGTCTCCTTCAGGGGAACCCACAAAGTCTGGGTACCTCTAACATTCCTAGGATGTTAGAAAAAAGGACGCAAATTTGGTGTGGGTAGCTTATGTGGACAAAAAGTTATGAGGGCATAAGCACGAACTGCCCCAAATAGCCAAAAAAAGGCCTGGCACCTGAGGGGAAAAGGGCTAGCAGCGAAGGGGTTAAGTCCTCACTCCATCTCTCCCTCTCCGTCTCTCTCTGTAATGTGTACGTTTTGAGAACGAATCCATTGCACGAACTTCCTTGGGCGCGTGCCAATGGCGCTGCCATCAGCTGTGAGAAGCGGTTGTTGATTGATTGGAGTCCCCGGCAATCAGCTGCCTCAAACCGTCAATGACTGAAAGAAAGAGATTGCCTCAAGCGTAAGTGTAGCTGCTAAGGTTTTTCAGTAATACAAGCAGAGACAGAGGTTAAATGATACACCCAGTTGTACGAATGCAGAAAAACGTGTTTGTGCAGAGGATAGTCAGAAGTATAAGTAGAGAGAGACATAAGTGAAATTACACCCACGTTTGTAAGCTGGCACCTGTTTAAGAGACGGGGGCTGGAAAAAGCTGAAGTCAAAAAAAGGAACTCAAAATGTGATACTTTAGCCGCTAAGCACTCTTCGGGTTCTGGTAGATGGAGTGAAAGAGAGAGAGGCAGGGGAGGTCAGAGGGCAGCAACAGCTTCCTCATAGATATGCAGACAGTAATATATGCACGTAGACATCATCATTCTGAGCATAGCCTGACACTAATGTGAGCAAACGCATCAGTAGCTATGAAAACATATATGTGCCGACTAGGCAGTCTGTGTTTAAGGGAAGAGGAGTGTACAGAAGGGTGCGCACTAGCAAGCAGAAAAATATGGTAACGGGGGAAAACGTGCTCAGCCAGAGGTACACGGCAGTGACGGCTTTAATTAGACCACACCGATGAGAGTAACGTGCATTGGTGGCAAGCGGTCTTATAACTCCCACTACCCATGATCCCATAAAGTCCTACCCATGATTTCACTGGCAGTAGATGCACTGGGTCGGTGAGAGCTTGAAACCAAATATACAGTAGGCTTTGGTTTGTAGAGAAAATCATCTTTAAAAGGCATTTCACCCTCTCTCGACATCCCACACGACACCACCTAAAACTCTTGGAAGATCTGAAAGCATAAAAGATGACAAAAAGCCAATAATAAATGCGTGGGGCAGGAGCTGACATAGACTTCTAATGACACCAGGGACATTAATCTACATTCTTCGAAGTTCAGGAGGACTTTATTTTTAAATTACAAAATAACAAAAAAGAGAATGTGTGAATACATATGTGAGAGGCAAGATTTACTATACGCTGAGTGATATACGGGTTAAATTATATAAAGATATTGCACCTCAACAAGAAATTTCGTGTCTAAATAAAGGAAGAAGGTCAAAAAGGCAAGTTCCTCTATATGATCACACCACTACCAAGTGAGCTGCACTTCCTTTTACATACAGCTAGGGTTATTTTACTACTTATAATACATGGTGACACATTCGCCCCTCCAAATCTCACACTATTCCCTTGGCTTCTCACATCGTCTGTTGAACGAGATATGATTGCTGTTAATATGTGCAACATTTGGAATCTCTACTGTGAAAATAAATACATCAGTACGCAGCTTGTTATTTCTTGGAAGCATATATTCTTAAACAGTATGATGAAAGTCATTACTTAAACAGTGCTTAAGAGTGATTGGGTAAAGTGGGGAAATGTTTCTACTCCCCTTATTGATCCCTAAGAAGCACACTTTATGTATACAGTTAATGACTGTGAAATTGCAAGATAGGAACTTTGGAAGAAACAGATCTTAAAATGTAGTCTTCCATTCAGTTCTCCTAAAACTGCTTGTCACGGGCTCTGGCAGAAGCCATTGCTTTCAAAACCCAGTAGTAACGCCTATAAGAAAAGTATTAAAGCAAAGCACAGTTAGCTCGTGGCCCTAGCGACTAAGCCTGGGGGTTACAACAGCTATTATAAGTTCACGCACTTTATTGCTCCCCACCCGCCAGCTTTATAGCACACGAAGGCAAATTCTTTCAGTCAGTCGTCTCCAGTGGAGGAGAGTGCTGTGATCGCTTATTGTTTCATTGCTGCCTGTTTGTTTTTCTGTTTCCAGTTGAGCTTGTTTATGAAATCTTTGCTTTCTGTACAGCAGAGACACTGTGTGAATGTACACTAAGCGCTACGTAATTATTGAAGGTGCATTGAGCTTATTAACGTGTCAGTTCTCAGAGAGAGTAATCAGTTATGCTGCTTTAACGTTGTTTTGGTTGCTATGGTTTTATGTAATTTGTCTAAGACGCTACCCCCACCAGGGAACATAAAGCTCTTGCGCCTAGCTTCTCTCCTCAAAAGTCTGCTGTTATTTTATATAATGCACTCTGCACTTGCTGCTATCAGCTATAGGAGCAGCTGGCTGTACTAGCATTATCAACAAACACAAAATTAAGCCAGGTGCTTGTCTCAGGTGTGAACATTAGGGCTTCGCAGCTAACATTTGCTGACAAAATCAAACGCTACTATACATATTGCACCCAGTATTTTATTTGCATTAGCTGCTGGAGCTGTTGCCTGCACCAGTATAGACAAATGCAAAATGCTTGAAAGACACAGGAGTGGCTTGCAGGGCTTTGTTAAGGGTGGGGAGGTGGAGGGAGAGGTGCAGGGAGGGGTGGGGCACAGGGGAACAATAATAAATGAATAAAGACATTTTAAAAAAATTACTTCCCTGCTCCACTCCTGCGCTAATCCTTTCCCGTCGCTGCAGTAAGGCATAGGCTCCAAGCCTGCCCTGCGGCCCTTCCTGATGCTGCTCAGAGCAACGTCAGGATTGGCTGGGATCGCCAAGCCAGGGTGCTCCCAGGCATACGAGGGGCTTGTACAGGCTCTCTCCAGCCCATCAACTGTGTTGTTGGGCTGGAGAGAGCCTACTGCGCATGCATGTTTGGCTGGCACAAGACGGCCGGCCAAACATACATGCTCAGAGAGGGGAGAGCCAGTGCACTCCCCTCATCTCATCATCCCAATGCTCCGCCCCTTTAACAAACGAAAAGATAATAAACATGGTTTATTATCTTTTCATTTGTTAACCCTTTCCGTGCCAAGGACGTAACGGTTACGTCCTTGGCTGCGGCGCTGAGGTGCAAAGGACATAACCGTTACGTCCTGGTAGAGGTCCTCGAGGGAAGCGCAAGCATTTCTCTTCCGATCACATGCTGCAGCAGGAGAGGCATCAAAAGAGGGGAAAGGCCTTTCCCTTCCTTTCCTTTGATGTCTCTCTGAGCATTTCTGCAGCCCGATCGTGAAGCGATCGGGCTGCAGAAATGCCCACTAGACACCAGGGAATTTGTTTTTTGTGTGAAATCGGCATGAGGGGAGTGGCCACTTGGGCAAGGGCCACTCCCCAAGGGGGGGCATTTTTTAGAAGTCCTGTTCTAGCCCCCCGGGGGTAGATCAGCCTATTTTAATTAGGCCAATCTGCCCCCGGGGGGGCAGAACCCACTAGATACCAGGGATGTTTGTTTTTTGTTGTTTATGCTTAGTTTACTTATAAGGGGAGCGGCCCCCTAGGGAAGGGCCACTCGCCAGGGGGCAAATTACTTTAAGGCTATTTCTGCCCCGAGGGCAGAAACCTCTAGACACCAGGGATAATTTTTTTTGTTTTATTTTATTTTTTACACGTGGGGTAGTGACCCCTTAGGCAAGGTTCGCTCTTCTGGGGGGGGAAATGATCTTTAGGCTATTTCTGCCCTCCTTGGGGGCAGATTGGCCTATTTTTGTTAGGCTAATCTGTCCCCGGGTGGGAGGCAGAAACCACTCGACACCAGAGATTTCATTTTTTAGGTCAATTTCACGCAAGGGGAGTGACCCCTTAGGCAAGGGTCGCTCACCTGGGGGGCAAATGTATTCTAGGTCATTTCTGCCCCCTTGGGGGCAGAAACCACTAAGCACCAAGGATCTATTTTTCTTTTACAGATGGGAAGCGACCCCTTAGGCAAGGGTCACTCCCCTGGGGGTTACATTTATTTTAGGCCATCAGATCAGCCTGTTTTTATTAGACCGATCTGCCCCCAAGGAGGGCAGAAACCACTAGGCATCAGGTATCTTTTTTTTTGCGCCAGTTTTACTCAATGGGAGCGACCCTTTGGCAAGAGTCGCTCTCCTGGGGGGCAAATTTATTTTAGGATATTTCTACTACCCTTGGGGGCAGATCGGCCTGTTTTTATTAGGCCGATCTGCCCCCAAAAGGGGCAGAAACCACTAGGCACCAGGGATTTTTTTTGCACCAGTTTCGCACAAGGGGAGTGACCCCTTAGGCAAGGGTCGCTCCCCAGGGGGGAAATTTATCTTAGGCCATTTCTGCACACCTTATTCTATTAGGCTGATCTGCCCCGCGGGGGTAGAAACCACTTAGGCAACTGGGATTGGTGTGTGTGTGTTTTGTTTGGGGGAGCAGTCCCTTGGTCACGGGTCGCTCCCCATGGAGGCACATTACTGTTGTTCATTTCTACCCCAAGAGGCAGATCAACCTATTTCTGTAAGGCCCATCTGCCCCTGGGGGGATGCAGAAAGCCCACCAGAGAGCAGGAAGAACTATTTTCAAAAAAAGAGGGTGGGCCATACCCCCACCCCAAATAAATGGGGACAAAGTTGTTCTGCTCACTGGTGGGCGGATGGGGCAATTATCCCCGATCCACTCCCTAGGGGGCCAGAGAGCCTACTAGATGCCAGGGAATAAAAAAAATAAAAAAATAATGCAGTGGTGGCTACCAACCAGTATCGGCATGGTTGTGCTCCCACCCCAACTGAAGGGGCTAACAGTCTTTCAGCTCTCCCCCCACATATTAAAACATCTTATCTCATGGCAAGAAAGAGGACATTTGATTATTTTGGGTTTTGGTTTTACATTTGGGCCACGAGGGCTTGTCTAACTCTCAAAATCGTCCCACTTACAATGGTGCGGGCTGCACTTTGGGACGCTACCATGTAAAAATATCTACGAGACCTAGACACATCTGAAAACTAAACATCTAGGTGAGTCCAGGGTGGTGTGCTTCAAATGCATCCCGCACCATTTTCTTACCCACAATGCCCTGCAAACCTCCAACTTTGCTGGAAATCCCAATTTTTTTCCACATTTTTGCGATGGAACCTTCCATAATCTGCAGGAATCCACAAAATTCCTACCACCTAGCATTGTCGCATCTATACCAATAAAAATTCTGCCTAAAAACGTTTTTTTTTTTTAAACTGCCCTTTTGGACCTTATTCAATGCCCCCTCAATTTCGACATGTTTTTGGCTCTTCCCTGTCACAGGCACTTTGCCCACCTACACAAGTGAGGTATAATTTTTACCAGGAGACTTAGGGTAACGTTGGGTGGTAGGAAATTTGTGCCGGTGCGGTGATCCCACACAGAAATGTGGGAAAAATTTGATTTTTTTTAGGTATGCTGAGGATTCTGGGTAAGAAAACACTGGGGGATCCATATAAGTCACAGGTCCCTGGAATCCCTCAGGTGTCTAGTTTTCAGAAATATTTGGGTTTGGTAGGTTTCCCTATATGGCTGGTAAGCCCAGGACCAAAAACGCAGGTGCCCCCGCAAAAACAGGTAGTTTTGTATTTGATAATTTTGATGTGTCCATATCGTGTTTTGGTGCATTTCCTTTCGCAGGCACTAGGCCTATCCACACAAGCGAGGTACCATTTTCATCGGAAGACTTGGGGGAATGCTGGGTGGAATTTGTGGCTCCTCTCAGATTATAGAAACTTCTATCACCAAAATATGAGGAAAACGTGTTTTTTGCTGAATTTTGAGGTTAGCAAAGGAATCTAGGTAACAGAACCTGGTGAGAGCCCCACAAGTCATCCCATCTCGGATTTTCCTAGGTGTCTAGTTTTAAAAATGTACAGATTTGGTAGGTTTCCCTAGGTGCCTGCAGAGCTAGAGGCCAAAATCCACAGCTAGACACTTTGCAAAAAACAGGTCTGTTATCTTTGGGAAAATGTGATGTGTCTACGTTGTATTTTGGGGCATTTCCTGTCGCGGGCACTAGGCATATGCACACAAGTGAGGTACAATTTTTATCGGGAGACTGGGGGAATGCTGAGTGGAAGGAAATTTGTGGCTCCACTCAGATTCCAGAACTTTCTATCACCAAAATGTGTGGAAAAAGTGTTTGTTTTGCCAAATTTTGAGGTGCGTAGGTTTGGTAGGTTTTCCTTAGGTGCCGGTTGAGCTGAAGGCCAAAATCCACAGCTAGGCACTTTACAAAACACAGTTCTGTTTTCTTTGGGAAAATGTGATATGTCCACATTGTGTTTTTGGGCATTTCCTGTCGCGGGCACTAGTCCTACCCACACAAGTGAGGTACCATTTTTACTGGGAGACTTGGATGAACACTGAGTGTAAGGAAATTCGTGGTTCCCCTCAGATTCCAGAACTTTTTATCACCAAAATGTGTGGGAAAAGTGTTTTTGGGCCAAATTATGAGATTTGCTAAGAATTCTGGGTAACAGAACCTGGTGAGAGACCAACAAGTCACCCCATACTGGATTCCCCTAGGTGTCTATTTTTTAAAAATGCACAGGTTTGGTAGGCTTCCCTAGGTGTCAGCTGAGCTAGAGATCAAAATCCACAGCTAGGCACTTTCCAAAAAACACGTCAGATTTCAATGTAAAACTGTGATGTGTCCAAGTTGCGTTTCCTGTCGCGGGCATTAGGCCTATCCACGCAAGTGAGTACCATTTTTATCGGGAGACTTGGGGGATTCTAAAACAGTCTCACTCATGCATGTGTGCCTTCCTCATTTGTAAGAGCAGAAAGCAAGGGGTGTGAATCCACCCTGCTGTTGCTGCTAGTGTCCTTTTTTTGCTGCTTCACTGATGAGTCACTGATGAGTCCTTGGAAATTAAAAAGTAAGTATAAATAAAAAAAAACACAAAATAAACAAGGTTTCCTGCTCTTCCCTCTGGTTCTCCTCACTGTATCTATTTGCTGACATTCCTTTTATAGTCTCAGTTTTTCTCTTATCTCTTACTTCCCTTTTGATTCTTTTATTTCTTCTTTCATTTTCGTACTTCTCTGTTGGGATGGAAAAGACCTCTGAATGCTAAGAAATGTGCACTCCTTCCCTCAGAGCCCAACTGTGCTGATGTTAGGTTCATTAATGCTGCTTTTGTTGTCACAGGCAAACCCTGATCAAGTGGGAGCGCCATGATAAAGGCCCCTCTCAAAGAATGTGGTCTTGTTGGACTGGCAGGGAGACCCAAAATGCTACCCCCTTAGTGATGTGAGGCTACTGCCTTTACCAGGAGTTTAGTAGCACAAGTACAATAGTGGCAGCATACTATGTAGTGATCAGTAGGAGTAAACAAGTAATTGTTCCTGTATCATTGGTGTGAGGCTTACAGGGTCACTTGTTTAAAGGTTTGCTGCTGTGTGCTTAACTCACCCTTGACCTATATTATTTTGGTGTGGAATGATGAGAAGTGAATGAGTACTGTACCTGTTCTGGGTTTATGTGTGCCTGGAAAGGATACATACAGGGATAATGCAATATTGAGCAGGGCATGTAAGGTGAGTGCATGTGCTAGGTGTATGTGTGCCTGTGAGTGGTACAACATATGAAGGTTGTAGTGCTGTGCAGTGTGTGCATTCATGTTAAATGCATGTGCTGTGTGTATGTGTGCATAAGTGTGCCATGAGAGGTAATACATGAAGTGTGTATTGCTGTGAAGTATGAATATATTGAATACGTGTGCTGTGTGTAGGTGTGTCTGTGAGTAGTACAATACAAGAAGGACACAGTGCTGTGCGTGTAGGCTGAATACATGTGCTGGGTGTATGTGTGTCTGACTCTCAGTTCCATTTTATAAAACCCAGTGGTGCATGGAGACACATGAGGAGAGCAGGTAGAGGAGTCCTCCCAGACAGATTTGTGTATGGCTGCATTCCTACAAGCTAGGTGGAGTGCAGTGGAAAAGGAAGAGCCAGGCTCTCTCATGGTACACTTCAAATGGTCCTCTTTGATTCAGGGAGAAGTGACCAGCAAGGGCCTCTGCACATCCCATAAAGGAAATTGGGCTGATAAGAGAATCAAACCAAGTGGGATTGAAGACCTGGGCTAACCTTTTGATTCACATCATTGTGGCTGACATCCAGGTGTGAACTCTAGTCAGTCCCATGGCCTGTGTTGTGGGCTATCAGCTTTCCTGCTGTGACAGATTGCTTTCTGGAGGAAGAGGGCATGGGAGTGGGCACTTTGTTATGATGTGTTATGTTGTCATGGTGCCGTGGGGGTTTGGAATGGAGTGTGTCGGAGCGAGAGCGGCGGTTCGGTTGGGGGCAGTTGGATGTGACTGGCAAGAAGGAAGGAGACGTACTTGTTCGTGGCAATAAATCTTGTGGATTACCTTAATTAATCAATCTGGTGTGTCAGTCTCGTCACTTTATTTTGGCGACGAGCATGGGATTGTGATCCAGTCACATCCGTGACGCGCTGACACTTGAACAAGACGTGCTCCGAGTCGCAGTCAGCTGATGGAAGGAACCGGAGTTTGACGAGCGGGGAATTTGAGGAGAGAACTTGGTTGGAGTCGCAGTGGTTGAGGCCGGAGACCGGTGCCACTTTTGAACTTGTGAGGGGATCCTTCTGTTTATACGATTCGGGTGAGGTCCCTGTGTTGGTATTTTTGGACGGAGCGGTTCGCATTGAGAACGCGCATGCGCAGTCAGTATATATATATTTTTTTAAATTTCCGACGGCTGTCACCTAGCGACAAAACTCGACTGCATTGTTTTTTTTGTTGTTTTTTTTCTTTCTGCCATAAGAACCTCTTGTTAGAGGAAAGTACTTTAGCAGCTATACTTCTGTGTAAGTGTAGAAACTGAAGGTGGACAGTAATATGTCTATGGCTTCCTCCATCAATTTACCTCCTACCTTGTTAGATCTGCATGGACAACTAGCCATTCAGTGGGAGGAGTGGATAGATTTACTTGACAATTATCTATTAGCTTTGGATGGACAAAACTTTTCACCTTTGAGAAAAAAAGCTTTATAATAAAGTACTATTGGTAATGAAGCTCATCACATATTTAAGTATTTACCTGAAATTTGCGATGATGATGGTCAACCTTTCCAGAATGTTTTTGATTAAGCAAAATTACGCTTGGAGAAGAGATTATCTAAAGAAGAGAACATCGTCATGTCACGATATAAATTCTACACCAGACCACAGAGAGAAGGAGAGTCACTAGATGATTTTATTTCAAGCTTACGAGAACTTTCAGTGAAGTGCAAGTTTGGTGCTATGACGGATGAACTGATTCGAGACCATCTTATAGTACATTGTCGGAGCAAAAAAATTCAGGAGCGCTTATGGGTGGCGAAAAACCCGTCTCTTAAGGATGCAATTGGCATAGCCAAAATTGTTGAAGAATCGGAACAATGCATGAAGGAAATTAGTAAAAAGGACATCATCTCGGGAGAGGGGGAGGTAGCACTTGTTTCAAAGAAAAATTCGGCTTCTAAGAATAGCAGCGTAGTTGGTAAACAACCTGTATATGAGGGTAAACCAGCCAAACCAAAAGGATGCTCCAGGTGTGGGAGTTCTGCTCACAACAGTGATGCCAAGTGGTGTAATGCACTAAACAAGGAGTGTAGAAAGTGTGGTCGCAAAGGGCATTTTGAGCGAATGTGCAAGGATATGTATAGAATGCGTGTGGCTACGACTGAATCTTTTGCAGAGGAGAATGGATTGGAGGATCGTGTACTCATGGTGTGCTCAGATGAAACTGATGTACAACGAGAAGTGAGACCATGGGGTATTTTTTCTATTTTGGGCAGAAGTGTTGAGTTGATGGTAGACTCGGACTCATTATATACCATTGTACCAAGGTCAATGTGGTCTGAGAATTGGTCTGAGGTGCCGTTGTTACCCAAGGATATCAAACCTAGAGGGTATGAGGGATCAAAGATCAACGTATTAGGATATTTTGTTTTACCCATTCTATTTAAGTCAAGGAGCATTGAAGGGAAAGTATATGTAGCTGATAGTGGTCCTCCCATATTAGGTTGGACTCATCAATATGACTTACATATTGTTATTGATCCTCATTCTGTGGAGAAGGTGTTGATGGTGAGTGATGCTGGTCTAGATGAAATTTTAAGTAATGCGAAAGATGTTTTTGGAACAAGGTTAGGCGAGTTGAAAGGGTATGTACACAAAATAATTTTACAAAAAGGAGCCGTGCCTGTGAAACACAGGGTTAGGAGGGTGCCCATAGTAGTTAGGAGTGAAGTGAAGAAAATGCTAGATGACATGATGAAAGAGGGTATCATCGAACCTGTAGAGGCGTCTTCCTGGATTTCTCCAGTTGTTATAACCAAGAAATGTGATGGAAAACTTCGTTTCGGTGTGGATTTGAGAAGTGTGAACCAATTTGAGGTGACTGATGTGTTTCCCCTACCTAATATAAATGAACTCTTGTTATTGCTTAAGGGAGGAAAATCCTTTTCTAAGTTAGATCTCAAGAGTGCATACCATCAGATTAAGTTGCATGAAGATTCCAGGCAGTTTACAGCATTTATAACTATGGAAGGCACTTTCCAATTCACCAGGATGCCTTTTGGACTGTCTTCAGCCGCCAGTGTTTTCCAACGAGCAATATCACATGACTTTAGAGGGGTACGAAACATAATATTTTTTCAGGATGACATCCTGATTTTTGGTCAAACAGAAACTGAGCACAATTTAGTTCTCAGAGATGTGTTGCGCATACTCAGAGAAGCAGGGTTAACATTGAGGAAAGACAAATGTAAATTTTTGGTTGAGGAAATAGAATACTTGGGCCACACAATTTCTGGCGGTGGGGTTAAACCCAAGGAAGACTTGTTAAAGGCTATTAAGTCTGTACCTGTTCCATGTGACAAAGAACAACTGCGTTTTTTTATGGGGCTCATTGAATATTACAGCAAATTTGTAGAAAACTTTGTGATGAAAACAGAGTGCCTGCGGAAACTGTTACGTAAAGGTAATAGTTTTAATTGGGAGCCTGATCAACAGGATGCGTTTGACACGGTGAAACAAGAGATTTGTAATGCAGGGATATTAACACCTTTTGACACACTTCGCAAGACGATTTTAACTGTGGATGCTAGTGCGTGTGGCGTAGGAGCAGTGTTGTCGCAAGTGGTTGGCAAGAGAGAAGTAACAGTAGCTTTTGCTTTGCGCTCCCTAACGGAGAGTGAATGTAACTATTCCGTGATTGAGCGTGAGGCGTTAGCTGCTACTTGGTCTGTGGAGCATTTTAGAACCTTTCTATGGGGCATAAAGTTTACGTTGCGATCTGATCACAAACCCCTACTAAAAATCTTAAGTCCAGGTGGTGCTGGTGAGGGCTCTGCCAGATTAGCTAGACTAGCATCCAAGTTGCAGGAGTATATATTTGTGATTAAACACATTCCTGGTTGGAGAAATTCTCAAGCGGACTGTTTATCTAGGTTGCCGTTGGAGTGTGAAGATGTCAATGACAAACAAGTGGTTTGTGGAGATGAGGAAGGTGCGGTAGCTTGGCTGTCTGATGTGGTAGACTGTGGGGCTGGCACCTTTGGGGCTGAAGATTGGGAGCAGTGTATGGAGAAGGATACTATATTGAGTGAAGTGGTACATATGGTTTTAAGGGGAAAAAGGAGAGAGAGTGCAGTCAGTATAGCAGTGCGACCTTATGTAAAATTAGTTGATGAATTGACATTAATTAATGGGAAGCTATTAATGAGGAATGACAAATTTGTACCTCCAGAGGGTATTAGAAGGAAGATTTTTGCATTGGCTCATGAGGGTCATCTGGGACAAAAAAAAGAGTTAGAGAGAATTTGTGATGGCCTGGTATGGACGATTTGATTTCTCAATGGGTGGAAGATTGTGTGGTTTGCAAGGAAAGTGAAAAAAGATTAAAAACTGGAGCCACGAGTGTGTGTGGGCACATAGAAGACCCAGGTTCTTCTTGGAGTACTGTTTGCTTAGATTTTATTGGTCCTATTCATGGCATAAAAAATAACTTTCAAAATGCTTTAGTCATGGTTGATGTTCATTCAAGATGGATCATAGTCAAATTCCTGCGGGACATCACGACGAGAAGTACCATTGACACTTTAAACTGAGTTTTTCTTGAAGAGGGTATTCCACATATTTTGATAACTGACAATGGGACCCAACTTACATCAAAGGAGATGAGGGACTTTCTTGACAGTCAGGGGATTATTCATCACCGCACTGCTTTATACAATCCTCGGGCTAATGGAATGGTGGAAAGAATAAATCGTTTGGTGAAAGGTACCATTCTTATGGCTATTCAAAGTGAGAAAGATGTGACGAAAATGGTGGAGGATATGGTTTGGGCTCATCGCAACACCATTAACAAAGCAACAGGTTGTTCTCTGTTTGAAATAGTGAGAGGCAGGAAACCTGGTTCGAAATTAACCCCTGCTTGGATGTTGTATGGTAACCCCAAGACTGTTGAAGTTAAAAGCGAAATGGAAAACAAAAGTGATGTAGTCGAAGGGGATTGGGTGAAAATCAAACGAGGAAGGTTATCTGGTGGTATTTCAAAATTTATGGGTCCATTCAAAGTCAGGCAAGCGTGTAAAGAGTATGTGGTGGTAGAGAATGGTAACAAATGGAATAGACGGAGAGTAGCATTATATCAAAAAGGGAGTGATAGAGATGTGAGACTGATGCGTGACGTGTCAAGTGGAAACAATTTTATGATGATGAGTGATGAAGAATTGGGCTGTACGTCCAAGAGTAGAGTGCCCGAAGACCATTCTGGAAGCAATCTTTCTCAAAGATGTGATGTTAATCCCGGTGATTGCACTCCAGGTTTAAATGGGAACTATCGAAGTCAAAGGTCTCGGAAACCACCTCGTTACTTGGAAGACTATGTTCAACTCAATTGAACATAATGTTATACTCGTCATGTTTTTGTTATTTACACTTTACAGAGTATATGTTTTGTACTAGCATATTTGTTTTAGTTTTGTTAGATTTTCAGAAAGGAGGGAGTTGTGTTATGATGTGTTATGTTGTCATGGTGCCGTGGGGGTTTGGAATGGAATGTGGGAGCGAGAGCGGCGGTTCGGTTGGGGGCAGTTGGATGTGACTGGCAAGAAGGAAGGAGACGTACTTGTTCGTGGCAATAAATCTTGTGGATTACCTTAATTAATCAATCCGGTGTATCAGTCTCGTCACTTCACACTTCAAATGAAAGAAGAGCCCCAACACAAAAGGCTCAGGTTCTAAATCAGATTTGGTGTCTGGAAACTGACTATAAGAAAGGGAGTTTAAGACTCTAAATATTGTCAACTATCAAGCGGCCAGTCGGGATATGTAAGGAGAAGTTTTGCAAGACCTCTGCCTGTGACCAGGTCTAGGGGCCAAGGCCTGCTATCCTCACAGCTGGGACATCACCCACAGAACCAAGACCACCTTCCCTGGAGCCTGGAGCACCAGTGCCTGACTGCTTGCCAAGACCAGTGTGCCTTGCAAGAAGAAGTGTTGAAGAAGTGTTGAAAGAAGTACTGGAAAAAGCAAGGTCCACTGGGGAATCCAGTCATGTGGACTCCCTTTGTTAGCTATGAAGAGATAGGTGTTGCACAGATCAGGACGTTGCCTATGTGCAGGAATACGTTGGTGACCCTAGTATGCCAGTGGAGGGCTGACCTGAAGTGAGCCTTGGACATCACTTTACTAAATGGGTCATCGTCTGTGTACTGTGCCAAAGCCAGGAGTGTCTGCCATGAAGTGAACTATGATCATCGCTGTGCCGAAGGGGCCAGAGTTCATGTGCAGTGGGGATCAGTGACCCCAACTGTAAGGAGGGGCCTCTGTGGATAGATTGGCATGTGGTGAGGACAGTAGCCCTTGTGCAGAAGGTGACCTTGAATGCCAGGAGGGGCCGCTGTGAAGGATTATGCTGTGCCAACTCAGTCAGAGCCTGTGTGCAGTAGAGAGTTGGGGTCCCTGTATGCTGGAGGGGGATACCGAGACAAACAGGAAATGTGACCTGATCTTGATTATTGGGATGAAGGATCAGCTTTAGGACCTTCAAACTACTTCGCTCCCACAAAGAACCTCTGGCTGCTGTGGTTGCTTGACCAGGTGTGAGAAAATCGAGGAGCAGCGAGCACAGCCCGAATCACTGACATAATATCAGAATCAACAATACAACTACTTAAACAACTTAATTTTTGTGGGACCCCCCAGGCTCCACTTACAACTAACAGGTATTGCTTAGTTTTGAGAAGCTTTTGGAAGATGTGGGAGTTCCTTTGGCAGAGCAAAAGACAGTAGGACCATACACTGTATTGGATTTTCTGGGTATCAAAATTCATGCGGTAAGATGGAGACATGGTTGCTGCAGTGCAAGAAACAGACAAAGATACAATTGATTGATCCTATGTTGGCAAAAAAAAGGTGCAGGTGTGGGAGGTGCAAGTACTGTTAGGACATCTGAACTTCACATGCGTGGTAGTGTGCATGGGTAGGACATTTTGTAGTGGACTGAGTTTGGCGTTCTCAGTTCTGACACTACACCACCACAAACTGAGGCTGAAAGCCGGGGTTAAGAAGGACTTGAGAATGTGGTACTCTTTCTTGGAGCAGTTCAACGGGATCTCACTGACAGGGTGGTAGAGGAAGCTGAATGGCATATTGAGATATTTTCTGATGCTGTATGGGGGCTATGTTCTGGGTTACACTAGCGACAACATTGGTGTGCGTAACAGTTTCCAGAGGACTGGAAGAATGGAAGTAAGAGTATTGCATTTCCGTTTTTTTCCCTTAGTGGTTTCCTTGGGTCAATGTGCTTGACAACAAAAAGATACTGCTTGATGTTGACAACATGGCTGTAGTGCACGTTGTTGATAGGCAGTAGGTAAGGGACATGCAGATGCAGAAGCTGCTGAAGGTTTTGTGTTGGCCTGTTTGAGGTGTTACATAGTTTTCATGTCAAATCATGTCCTAGGAGTTGAGAAATACATTGTGGGTGTTTTGTTTCATTTGCAGTGGCAGAGATTCTGTGGTTTTGCTTTGGGAGCAGAGCAGAAGAAAACACAAATGCTGGAAAAGCTATGACAGATAAGCATAAGAGGATGTTGCATCTGGTAGTAGGTTCCATGTGCAGTCTATGACGAGGGCATACATGCAGGGAGTTTTAGGAGCCAGGAGAAAGGAGAAGATGAAGCCTGGATGAAGCAGGAGGACGATACACATTACATCATAAGCATGACTGAGAAAGGTTAGACAAAAGTTACAATAGCGGGAAGTTGTCAGGCATTAGCTCTATTGGTAAGTTGCTGTGGGTCTATGTACCCTCTCCTGTTGAATCAGGTACACAGGTGGTGGAAGGCTGAGAAAGAGAGAAAAGGGGAATGGAGGTGATGGCAGAAACCCTTAGTGTGGTTGATTTTGCATACGTTAATGGGGGTCTTGCATGTGGTATCTTACAACAACAGGGATGAAGTACTTTCATGATTTTTGATGAGTTGTATGTTTGTTGGGGCAGTCATGGTGTCAGAGAAATTCTGGAGGAAGGCTGCTTTGATCACAAGTGGAGCTGCAGAGGACTGTACATTAGTTGAAAACAGACCAAGCAGCAAAGGGAACTAGAGTGCAGTTGTGGGTTTACCTGGTTACGCATTTTTGTCGAGTGTACTGTGCCTTAGATTTCGTTGGCTGGAGCAAGGCAGGTCGGATACAGTTTTTCAGCAACAGGTAGGGTCGCAGGTGACGGAGTTTCAGCTTTTGGCAGTTTTGTGTAGAGCTTTGCAATAATTGGGGTTGCCTGCAGCAAACTACACAACACACTTACTTAGAATACTGGCAGCAATATAAGCGAACAGGAGGAGCTCGGACAGGATAATGTGGTTGGGGAAGTGGCCTTTGGAATGCTGTCGGAGATACATGGATAAAGGTGTGGAAGAACAACGGGGGTGCGGTTTGCAAGGCCAAGATGACCCCCCCAAATGTAATTCCTTGATGCTGGAGGGGCCCTTCTGAGGCAGAGTGACTGTTGGGGACAGGTTGTTGTGGCTCGGGAGCTGCGGTGAGTGGAAGCGCCTGCCTCAAACACAGACATCCGCTGGAGAGGCGCCTTGGCCCGGGACACCGTTTGGTCTCAGAGTCCACCCTAAAAAGCCTAATGGCCCCAGGGGAGGAAGGAAACAGCCACACAAATAAGGAGCGCTCCGTTTGGGCCATAAGACTGTACTTTGCAGCTCTGAGGGGGCATGTCTGCAATATACGATTTACGGTCTGTGTTGAGGGCGGGCGCAGCCAACAGCCCAGGTGACCAGATGGAGAGCCACCCTCTTCATGCAAGAAGTTATGCAGGGGAAAACCCCGGAGCCTGCTGTCTTGCCCAGGGTGTCGTAGTGAGTGTGCGAGCAGCTCGCCCACTACGCTGCCATTAATAAAAGCTGCAGAGATCTGTGGCCATGCCTGGAGGCAGCTGCTGTTTAACGCTGCAGGGCCGCCTACTGTGACTGTCGGAACCCTTTGTCCCCTAGAAGCGCGATCCTGTCACTGTTGGTAATCAGTGTCTCTGCATCCAGGCGGGGATGGTGGCGAGCCACTATTGGCATAGATACTGACCACCCAGTCTTCTGAACTTCTCCGTAGGGCCCTACACTCCTCAACACTGCCCGTTGCACCAGGGCCACATTCTTGAAATCCTGCTGCACAAGGTGACTGGACAGTCTCAACATCACCTACAGTTGACTTGCCTGACTCCTCGCGCTGCTGTGCAGCGCTCTCATGATGGATTTTCCTCCTCTGCACGCAGTGCCTTCTCACCTGCCATTTACTCGCTGCCTGCTTGTGGTACTCACACTTGCTACTCTCTCCTGCTTGTGCTGCAGTGTCCTGCGATGTTGAGACACCTGCAACTGGGCCTTACTGACAGCCTGTGACATCGACCATGCAGCGGAAAAGCCACATGCGCCACACCGACATGGGTTGTCAGTGCTCTGCTGTGCAGGGCACACCCTCACACCCACCCATGACATCTGCAATGCAGGACAGGGGGTCAGGCTGCCTGGAAACCCCGGAGCACCCCTTGTCACCTGAGGCTAAGCTAGATTCGGTGCTGGAGGCAATCGAGTGCACCAGGACCTCCCTCAAAACCAAGATAGCCAATGTGGCCACAGACCTAACCCTGTTGCATGCTCATCATAGCAAACTTGCGGACAAGGTGATTACGGCAGAGCAGACTCTTGCGGAAATCCAGTAAAAAAACAAACAAATGGACTATTCCCTGCAGACTCTTTCGGACGCTTACAAGCCTTGGAGAAGCAGACGGAAGATGTGGGAGGAAGATCTACATGAAACAAGGTCTGTTATGTTGGCCTTCCAGAGATAGTAGAGGGACGTGATGTGGTGGCTCACATGATACAACGGTGGCACCAAATACTCCCCCTTACCTCCCTGCCACAATATTTCTCAATTGAACGGGCACACTGAGTCCCGGCACGAAAGCCTCCGCTTGGCACTGGTCCCATCCGCTGGTACTCTGCCTGCTCCATTATCGGGACAGGGATACTATTTTCCGTGGAAGCTAACTGAGATAAAAGTGAACAATGCAAGCATCTGTTTTTTTCCGAATTACACAGTAACTGTGCAGTAGCTGGCACAGTTGCGCCTGGTGGTGGACGGCGTCACGCCTTTCTTTAGCACTCCGGAAGCTGCATGGGAGTGACTAGAGATGTCTGGACTTCTGAAGGCCTGGTGGTCACCAGTGGATGAGGAGGTGGCTCACACCTCACCTGGGAGCCGCCGCCTCAGGCGCAAGAATGGCAGTGGTGCTCACCGACCCTTAGAGCCAACCCTGATCTGTAGCAGATGATAGTGGAATGCCGTCAGGCAATACAGCATGCTGCTTCACTTGCTGAAATTGCGCAGCACTCCAGTCCTGATGGTGAAACACCGCGGCCCTCCGGTGATGATAGTTCCACATCCACTTGGCCACCAGAAGTAACACCACAAACTGCAGACATTATCATATAGTCGGGATTATCTGGGTTGTCCCGCTTAATGTTTG
The DNA here is from genome assembly GCF_031143425.1 of Pleurodeles waltl. Taxonomy (NCBI): domain Eukaryota; kingdom Metazoa; phylum Chordata; class Amphibia; order Caudata; family Salamandridae; genus Pleurodeles; species Pleurodeles waltl. The sequence goes on along the minus strand of NC_090445.1, from coordinate 1,173,315,365 downwards.
ACATAGTGTACTATCCTGTTCATAACTGTCTAATTGCAGGTTCCTATGTACTAGAAGCTGCATACTGTTTGGAGACACGCAATGGCTTTATCAATACAATGTTTATGTAATGTTGGCTATTGTCACTGTGCACAGAAGCACACCTATGTTGGTGTGCATGGCCTGTTACCAATTGGGGTTGCTGTGATTATAATTGATATACCCTCTACTCCCCTCCAAGGTCACCCCCACCATGTTCAATTTGTGTACCTTGTTATTCAAAGTTTGGGTGGGCACTTGCTCTGTGTGCTGCTCTAGGAGTATTCTTCCAATCTTATGTTTTATCAGACATGTTCTGTATGTTCTTAGCTCTATGTTTTAAATGACCATGGATATCCCCTCCGCTTGTGATACAGTAGGCCTTAGCCTACTCGAACCTTCACCCGGGACATACACACTCCCTGCTTTTCCCCCCTATTACAGGCACTATGACTCACACTAAAGCAGTAAACTGGAATGTACGTGGTACCATACTCCAGCACGCCACTATGTTATCTATTCTTACCTCAGACGTCACTCCACACACATTGCGCTGCTTCAAGAGACCCACTTGATACACCTAGAAGTTTCCAGGCTGCAGCCGCGAAGGCAAGGTCAGATCTTTGCAACTAATTTCTCCTCCTATGCTCATGGAGTGCTCATTTGGGTCCGACCGGAAGCCCCTTTTGTGGCAGAGAAGGTAGTGACTGACCTGGAGGGCCACTATGTGTTAGTTAAGGGCAGGCTAGATGGCCTGCATTTGCTTCTTGGCAATATGTATGCCCCTAATATCGATCAGGCATCCTTCCTGCATGTACTTCAGCTGTGCTATCCCATTGGATCGGATTCCCCTGGCTCCTGGGAGGAGATTTTACCAGTGTCTTAGATTTGCTGTGGACAGGTCATTACCACCCCTGCCCGCACAGCTGCTACATCCAACACGCAGGTGCTTATAGATTGACTGCAGAACTGGCAACTTACAGACATATGACCTCTCGCAATGCAACTGATGAGGTGTACTCCTATTACTCAGCACCCCATCTCCTACATGTTAGGATAGACAGACTGGTTAGCACAATGGACATTACCCCAACTGATGCAGACATTGAATACCTGGGACACACCCAGTCAGACCACAATCCCTAGTACCTAGTGCTTGCGTGGAATGCACGGAGTCCTCCTATTCCCACTTGGCGCTTGCAACCAGCGGCATTAGAAGATCCATCATTCTGGACCTCTGCTGGCTCAGCCATTGATGCCTATATTGAGTTTAATGCTGGCACTGTAGACATGTGATCCACAGAATGGAATGCGTTTTAAGTAACACTGCGAGGTCATTCATTAGACCCCAGCTACAACCTGCGTCGCTGTCTACATAGAGATATCTCCTACATCAAGAAAAGACTCCTATGCCTCGAAACTGAGACAGTGCGAGGCCCACACAGGAAATCCCTGCTGATGGCACATGGGAATCGTGCATCCTGGGTCTATACCGAAGTAGCAAATAATTTAGGGTCATGTCCAGATTGCCAGATCCTGGTCTAGGCCTGACCTAGAGGCTCATCACCAGTAGGTGAAAATCACCTGGCCCTCCGCCTGTAGCGGCCTGGACACAGTTGCTGACAGTATGGGCATGGGCAAAAAGCGCTGCCCTACCCAAGGAGGACAAATTGGGGCTTCGCAAATACCCCATTGCCAGTAACAGGGATGCTACAATAGCTTACTTACATACCGCCATTCATAACACCTCTGACACATCATATGCGCTGACCTCTTGTGGCCCTACCTCAGAGGAGGGGGAGTCGCCCACGCCCTCCTCAATGGACACATCCCCCTTTGCGATGATACCTGGAATCACACACTCATTTCAAGCGCTCAGACTAATTAATATTACACATCACAACGTCCTCCTAAGACTATCCTCAAACCTAATTATGTGTTTGGGATCGTTTGGAGGGGATGCAAGGTTCAGAGCTGGGCAGCTCATAATTTTATTATATTAGTTTTGTTATTTTTGATTAAACAATCTGTTTACTTCTGTCATTGCACAAAGTAGCCACATGTACCCCACAAACTCTGTGTGTTACCCAATGAATATTGTGTCTAGACATGCACTTGTATTTCGCTACATGACTAGATAAGCCTACTCTAGAAGGCTGAACTGTTAAGCTGTACCACTGGTAAACAACGTATCCTTGCCTGCCTTGATTGAGAATTGTAAATTACTAAACCGCTGAACTGCTCATCTGTGATGTCAAGTAACTTGAAAATTTAGCTACAAACAATAAAATAAAAAGCAAGGGGCGGAAGCACAATATTTTTAATGTCTAATTGTTTGCCTTGTTTCCTGAAGCTTCTGTTCCAATCCCGGAGACAGAGGAGAAAGTGGGGCATTCGTTCGTAAAATGGGTAGAGAGACAAGCGAGTAGGAGAGGATATGGGTTATAACTTGGCCTAGAGAAACATAGGGTCAGGGTTCTGTGTCTTGGAAAACGTGGTATATTGTGGCATTTGAATTGTTACCGCATTTGAAGGCCATTGTTGCTGCATTTGAAAACTAGGTATTGATGGTTGCCCGGATATCTTGGCCATTCACTTGAGTGAGAATGACTTAGTGTAAACGTGTTTAGCTTTGGAGGAGGCCAGGAAGGCAGATGTGAGGGAAATAAACTGATAATGGAACGCAGCGTTTAATTTGTAAATAAAAATGTGCTGGTTCCCAAAGCTCTCCTCTGAAACATGCTGCTGCTGCAGTTGAATGTGCGAGCACGGAATACTGAGGCAGCTTAATCCTGAAGCCATCTCGGGCTTCTTTAATCCATTTACAGCCACTCCCTGCCCTTCAGTTCATTCTTGCAGCTTTCTCCTTTTGTGACGCTTTTTTGTTTTTTTCTTCCTCCATCTTTCCCTTGTTAAGGTTGAGCTTTTCGTCATTTTGCTTGCGAGACACTTTAGGAGTCAGAAAAGGGCTCGGAGCCCCGTTCACCTCACGTCAGTTGTCTTTCATTGGTTCATGGGCTTGCCTGCTAAAATCTGCTTGCTTTCATTAGTGGAAGGCACACATACCTCATATCTTTTCCGGTGGTTGGCCCTCCTCGAGCGCAGCGACCAAGTACTGAAAACATGCGAGGTTCGCTGTTTCTCGTCCCGTTTGTGGACTACTTTTTATCTTTTGTTCGCAGCGCGATCTCGCTTGGCAGAAGTCGAGCACTTTGCATAACATCGACGATGTTATATAGTTAATTGCACTTTTGCCGGTTATGTAGATAATTGCACTTTTGCTGATAGGTTTCATTACGAGTGAACTGTAGCAGTGCGATCGCGCTGTTTTTTTCTTTCAATGTGGAAAGAAAAATCTGGTTGGGAGTTTGCAATTGCGAATAGCTGTAACTCGGGGAAATGTGAGACCCTTGTGCATTGCAAATGCTTGTGTTTTTTGCTCACAGTGAATGCTTGAGGCAGAAAAATAAGTGCCAGCCCTCAAAAATAGGTGTTGGTGCCCGCTCCGGAAACCACCAGCTCAAATTATGATGGAAAGCACCAACATTATGCTAAGGAAGTTGGTACCTCTGAGGGAATGGCGTAGGGCACCACAGCTGGCTGCTATAGATAAAGTGAGAAGGAAGTTAAACAGGGAGATGTATACGTTTGATAGGGAGGAATGTATTGGATAGATATTTCACCCCCGGAGTTGTGGTTTGATGTCCAATTGTTCAGAGCTAACGAAGTATATCTGTCCACTGTGGGCATGGACTTGTACTTGTTACATTTATGAAAGGCATTGTCAGAGGCATTGAGAATTAAGTTGTGATCAGTGGTTTAAGATGTGTCTGTGGCCAAGCACCCATCTATTATGGTTTGGAAAGGGCCTCTTTATATGGGGGCACAGAAAGACTCTAGTATTAGAGTTTTTCTGAGTAGCAGTGTATCGAGTGGTTTTCAAGGTTTGAAGTGGTTTTACTGCTGGTAGGATGGGTGCCATACTTCAAAGGGGGTGGGGAGGTACATAAGTTTACACTCGCAGAATGCAGTAAGCTAAAGTTTTACTGTTTTGGAAAGTAAAGTTAGTTCAGGATAGAGAGCATAGCTACAGTGTCAGGCGGTCAGGTTTGGGGAATTCCTGGGGGACAATAAGGGGTGGAGGTTTGACAAGCAGTAGGGGCTACTGATGTATATGAGGTTGATAGTTTTGTAAGGTGATTTTGCCTAGGGTTATATGATGTTTATGCACCTGCTCCATTAAATCGGTCTTTTCACACTACAAGATGTCATTGGGCCGTACTGTGCCCTCCTGCTCAATAGGGGCCTGGGGGCAATCGACCCGGGGCGTATGCCTTCCAGGCTTTTTTAGGAAATGGTGCAGTCCAGAAGACTGCCAGTTGGGCATTTATGCCATTTGGTAGAAGAGGTGGGTCACAACATTTAAGGAGGGTTCAGTTGGACTAGCGGCCACCATTTTGGAAATGGTGACATGATGGCTGGTAGTTTAGGCAGGGTCAGAATTTTGTCCTGCCCGCTAATCACTCTTTAATAAGGGTCGGAGTGGAGTTGGGGGAACACTAGGGAGAACAATTAGAGGTGTGGGATAGGACAAGCAGTAGGGCTTATTGATGTATAGGAAGCTGACAGTTTTGTAAGGCGATTTTTCCTAGGTTTATGTAGTGTTTGCAAGACAGACCTGCTCCATTGAAGCAGTCTTTTCCACACCACAAGCTGTCTGTGGTCTAAACTGTGCCCTCTCACCCAATAGAGGCCGAGGGGTCAACCGACTTGAAAGGTATGCACCCTAGGCTTTTGGGGGCTGGTGCGGCCCAGAGGGCTTCCAGTTGGGAAATTGGGCTGTTTGGCAGAAGGGGCGGGACATCACATTTAAGAAGGGGTCATAGGTGTCACAGTGGCTGGTAGTTTAGGCAGGATCACAAATGTGGAATTCCTCTTTAATAAGGGTTAGCAGGGCACATTTGTGTGGAGGTAACATATGGACCAGTGAGAGATGTAGGTAATAGTGTTATCACTGATGGGCAGGTGCTTGCCAGTGGTTTGCCGAAATGTTTTGATGGTTTGAAGTGGCTTAATTGCTATTGCGGTGGGGGACACAGATTGAAGCGAGGGGGTGGGAGAAAGTTTACACTTGCAGAAAGGAGGAAGTTAGAGGTTTACAGTTTTAGAAAGTAAAGTTAGTTCAGGGTGCAGCGTATAGCTACAGTGACAGGCAGTTCAGTAGGGGGATTTGTGGAGGGGGAACAATAACGGTTGGGGGGGCGTATGACAAGCAGTTGGTTAGTAGTATAGGTTTGTATGGTGATTTTGCCTTGGATTTTATGATGTGATGTTTGTGATGTGCACCTGCTTCATTAAAGCAGCCTGTTCACACTACAAGCTATTAGTGGTCTGTGCTATGCCAATACCTCATGGTTAAAGCAAAAGGAAACGGTAGCAATCAATTATGTTTTTGGAAAATGTCATCCTCCTATATTCCTATGAGCATTCTTGGGTAACAATGCTTGTAATCGTGTAGTTTTATCAATGGAGAATTCATCAAAATGCAAACACTTAAAAACAGACCCACTTTGGAAATGTATTAAATTAAATGCTGTTAATGGAGATTTTCTTAGCTTCAGTGAAAGAAAGTCTTGATTTTATTAAAACACGGAGGCGAGTATTATGCTTTCTTCTCTTGCTTTAATCCAGATAGCAGCCAAGAAAAAACTACAAATCCCAACATACCCTGTTGGGAAAACTACAAATAAACTACTATGTCATACCATATGTCATAACAAGTAACCAATCACGAACATGGAAGGGTATAAACATATTGACTGATAGCCGCAAGTCCTCTTTTCTTGCAGAGCAGTTAAGTCACTCTGAACAACGGAAATATCAACAATAAAATTATACATGCCAAAAGAATTGAAAACAGAGCTTCACAACGATATATAATATGAATAGTCTTTTGATCCAGGTTAGGAATGAATAGATCCTGAAACAAAGTCCTTGCTTGACTTGAGTAGAGCGCCGCTCGCGGAATGTCTCGTGAAAGTGGAGGAAAATTTTTAAGTTGACTGGATGTTGGTGGAGGTTGTACCTAATAAAAAATAAAGGGAGGGTTAACAGAGTAACAACAGAGGTGGGATAATACTCGCCTCCGTGTTTTAATAAAATCAAGACTTTCTTTCACTGAAGCTAAGAAAATCTCCATTTTATTACAATCACGGAGGCTCTTATTATGCTTAGTTCAAAGCATAGAAATTATTGAATTAGCTACATGAGAGACAGGTTTACAATAAAAAGTTCTAAAAGTTGAAACATTAGACCAATCAGCGGATTTGAGAATGTCTCCCAAACTCAGACCTGCCCAAAAGGCTTTGGAAGCCATAGCTCCTCTGGTAGAATGGGCCCCAAAAATGGAAATGTCAATACCAGCCAAATCCATAACCCATTTCACCCACCGTGCTAAGGTGGTGGAAGTGACCGATTTATGAGGGGGTCTGAATGAAACGAGAAGTTGGGTTTCCGAAGACCTTCTCAAATCCTTGGTTCTAGCAATGTATTCTCTCAAACAATTACCCACACATAAATTAACATGTTCGGGAAAATATGGATAAAAAACAGACATTAAATTAGTTTTTGTTCTTCTTTGTATCTGAAAGAAAACACCTTGAGGGGTATACTGTACCAAGGTCACATCTAATGCTCTAACATCAGAAATACGTTTCAGAGAAACCAAACAGAGAAGCATGGTTAGTTTAGCAGAAAGTAATTTTAGAGATAGAAGAGAGTTAGACGGTTGAGATAAAAAGAACTGTAAGATTACATTAACATCCCACATGGAATTGTACTTGGGTAAAGGAGGTTTGGAAAAACGAACCCCTTTTAACAATCGACATACCAGAGGATGCTCACCGATAGGTTTATTATCTATTCTAACATGTTCCGCGGAAATGGCGGATCTATACATATTGACCGTTCTATAGGCCTTACCCTGAGCAGCCAATGATGCTAAAAAATTAACAACTAGGACGACATCTGCTGAAATGGGATTGGCACCCCTGAGCAAACACCAATTATGCCAGACTGACCAGGCTGACCTATAAGCTTTGGTCGTGCCAGGAGCCCAGGCCTGACGTATGAAATCTGCAGCTTCCTGCGAAATTCCTGGGGTTCTCCAGGCAGACCCGAAACCATCCACGAGACTAATTGGAGGGACTGATTGAGTATCAGATCGTGCGATTGACCCTGAGGATTTAATAGAAGGGATGGAAAAATTGGAAGAAGGATCGGAAAGTCTATAAGTAATTCGAGAGCTAGCGGAAACCAAGGTTGACCCTTCCAAAGGGGGGTGATCAGAAGTACTCTGGTGGTCTGACGTCGAACCTGAGCTAAAACTCTGGAAATCATAATGAAAGGAGGAAAAGCATAGTTGGTTTGATTGGACCAGTCTTGTTGAAAAGCATTGGTGGCCAAAGCTTGAGGATCTGGTCGCCAGCTGTAGAATCGCGGAATCTGATTGTTTAAACGAGAAGCAAATAGATCGACCGAGAAGGGACCGAATTTGGAAGAAAGAACTTTGAATATTGAAGGGTGAAGACGCCAGTCGCTGGAATCTCGAAGATATCTGGAACACCAATCTGCGATTGTGTTCATGTCCCCCGGAAGATACTCTGCTCGAAGAGAAATCTGATTTTGGAGACAAAATTCCCATAGGCTCTTTGCTAGTTCGGCAAGGGGTTTTGATCGAGTACCTCCCAGATGATTTATGTAACGAACCGCTGAAAGATTGTCCATCCGGAGGAGAATAGAACAGCTTACCCTGTCTTTGGCGAAGGTTTGGATCGCAAAGGAACCTGCAAGAATCTCTAAACAATTTATGTGCAGATAAGACTCCTCTTTTGACCATAAACCTCCAGTCGAGAACTGAGCGCATCTTGCGCCCCAACCAGTCCGACTTGCATCGGATTCTAAGACAAGATCTGGTGCTGTAGAGAATATTGCCCGGCCATTCCATGCGTCTAGATGATCGAGCCACCATTGGAGTTCGATTCTGGATTCGTGGTCTAGAAAAATCAAGTCTTCGTAAGTAAAACCTTCTCTGAGATGTCGGATTTTTAGTCTTTGAAGAGCTCGATAGTGAAGAGGGCCTGGAAATATGGCTTGAATAGAAGATGCTAATAGCCCGATTATCCGGGCGAGAGTTTTGATCGAAAGTTGAGATTTGCTGAGAACTAGGAGAATCTCCTTTTTGATATGGGAAATTTTCTGAGTCGGAAGATGAAGGGTGGCCTTGACCGAATTTATGAGAAATCCCAAAAATTCCATGTGACGAGATGGAATGAGATTGGATTTTTCTTTGTTTATTAAAAAACCTAAATCCTGAAGGAGAGAAAGTAATGTGTCTACCTGCTGTAAAAGGATGGACCTGTCCTGATGTAAGATTAGAAAGTCGTCTAAATATACGATGATCCTGAAACCCTGTGTTCGTAAATGAGTTACCACTGGCTTCAATACCTTGGTAAAGCACCAAGGGGCCGAGGAAAGGCCAAACGGAAGACATGTAAATCGATAAAATTGGTCGTTCCACTGAAATTGTAAGAATTTCCTGAAGGAATGATGAATGGGAATGGAAAGGTAGGCATCTTGTAGGTCTAAACGGACCATCCAATCGTTTGTTAACAAAGAATCTCGAAGATGGAGAATGGTTTCCATCTTGAAATGATGGTAAACCACGAATTTGTTGAAAGCCTTTAGATTTATAACAGGACGATATTTTTTGTTCTTTTTTTGTATGAGGAAAAGAGTGCTGATGAAGCCTGAAGAATGAGGTTCGCATGGCTCTATCGCCTGTTTGAGAATTAGAGAGTGGACCTCCTGAGAGAGAAGAGCATCTTGTTGTGCGGAAAACTTTAAGGGCTTTGGAGGAAGATGTTGAAACGGAATTGAATATAGTTCTATGTGATAACCCGAGACTGTCTGCAGGACCCAAGGATCTGCGGTTAGAGAGCGCCAATTCATTATAAACAAAGCCGTCCGGCCTCCCACCAACAATGAGCCATAAGGAAGAGCGCTTACCTGTGTTCTGGGAGCCTCTGGTCCTGAAGCCACGTCTAAAAGACCGGTATCTTTGTGGGTAAAATTGTGGCTTGTACTCCTGAGGGTAGGAAGTGGAGCCTCTGGTCTGACTGACCGCACCCCTCTGGGTGTAACGGCCGGCAAAGCGGCTCCTACCTTTGCCGGCTCTTCCAAAAACACGGGAGTGGAAGATTTTGTGCATGGAAGACTGTGCCTTATCCATAGAAGTAAAAGTCTGTACATATTTGCTGAGTTCTTTAAGGAAGGAGTCCCCAAACAGCAAACCGTTGGCTTCCGGACCAGTCTCTTTAGAAGCGAGAGAATTAAGTTTCGGATCAATTTTTAAAAGTAGACTTTTCCGTCTCTCCTGAGCCATTGATGCATTTGCGTTGCCAAGAAGGCATATCGCCCGTTGGGCCCAATTAGAAAGAATTACCGGGTCCACTTTCTTACCCTCCATTCTAGCCTCTTCCGCTAGGTCCAAAATTCTGGTGAGTGGACCAGATATGTCCAGCAACCTGTCCTGACAATTGGTCCAGGCTCTGTCCACTCCTTTTTTGGGATCTTTCCCGAATTTGGTAAAAAACATAATCATATTAGGATCTATGGCAGGAGTATTGGTAATGTTGTTGGGCAGTGAAGGTCTGGGACACTCGGATTTAAGTCTGTTGCGCACTAATTTGTCTAGTGGTTGACGCAAATTCTTAAGCACGTATTCCGAAACGTGATCACAGGGAGTCCATTCGGTGGAATTTGGGTGACGGATAAGGGAGGGGTCAAACATCGGTTGACCCTCAAAGTCCAATAAAGAATTTTTTATTTTTGATTGCGATGACTCTCCCAGTTTATTAAGAGAAGTTTTACGCCTCTTCTCTGAAGGCCCTGGCCAGATCATTATGTCTGGATCATCCTTATCCGAGTCTATATCCGAATTAGAATCACCCAAATCATCCTCTGTGTCACCCAAATTAGTAATCTGTATAGGAAAGGAAGTGCTGGGGGGGGACGTCTGATTAGTTACCTTTTTTGCAGGAGAGTCGGAGTGATCCTCAACATTGTCTGACTTTCTTTTCCTAGATTTGGAAGGAGAAGCAGAAGAAATTAGCCGTTTAATGGAGGCTTCAAAAGTTTTAGAAAACCCCGAAATTGAGGAAGATACCGCCTTCTGAACAGAATCCTGGATAAATAGATCCAAATCTTCTTTAAATTGTTGAGCGTCGTCTTCTTCCGAATAATTCTCCATTCTTAAAAGAGATTTGAATGTTTGAAGATTTTTTAAAAAACTGAAGAAACTAAAATTTCCCTTAAAACCGGGTTAAATACTTATTGTTAAATAGATAAACTCGTTTCTGAACTAGTTTAAATTTGAAACTAAGTTTTAAATGTCTCCGTTACCGTCACAACGGCATTAAATAAATAATTCAGCCAAGCGTGACCACGTTGAAGGGAATTAAATAATGAACGCGTTTACCGAAAAGTGTATGCTTCTTCCCGGCAGCGCTGACTGACAGGCGAGAAGCCTCAGCTGAGAAACAGCTGATCCGACACGCGTCTCAAAACGCGCTGTCAACTGGCTCAATCCGCTCGCGTTCTGAAGAAAAACGCAGCGGATTAGAGCGCGCGCCCCAGGCGTTCAATTTAGAACGTTGGGGCGCGATAACCAACCCAAAGGAAAGGTAATAAAAGTAACGTTGCCGACAGAAAAGGACACGAAAAAAAAAAAAAAAAGGAAGAAGGAAAGTAAAGTTATAAGTTATATTGAAACTAAGTCCAATAAGTTAAAAAACACACTGATTAAGACAATAAATATACATGAATAGAAAGGTAGTACTTATCCTTGACTGCTAGCAGCAAGAAAAGAGGACTTGCGGCTATCAGTCAATATGTTTATACCCTTCCATGTTCGTGATTGGTTACTTGTTATGACATATGGTATGACATAGTAGTTTATTTGTAGTTTTCCCAACAGGGTATGTTGGGATTTGTAGTTTTTTCTTGGCTGCTATCTGGATTAAAGCAAGAGAAGAAAGCATAATAAGAGCCTCCGTGATTGTAATAAAATCGCTGCAACACATCAGAAAGAGGCACCATTTACCTTACATTACTTGGAAAATTGCGGCAGTATGATTTCATGTTGAATTGCATCTTTACAACTGTGGCAGAGCGCAATATGTAACACCCCATGCAGAAAGTAAGGGTAATATACTTATTTTATTGCTTTTTATTGCATTCACATGTCCCTCCACACAACTGCTATGAACTTCTCATCTTTCTCCTGGCTCAATCATTGGTGAACCATGATTTGTCCCTAGTAATAACTGCCTGAAAGCATGCAGCCACAGTATCACTGCCGTCACTACGACTCACCTCTGGAAAACTTGCCACATGTGATAGCATCAAAGTGAGGTCGAGCAGCGTTGACTCCAGGTGAGGGGATGCCACTGGCCATATCGAGGCAATGGTAGCGCGCGATTTTGATCCAGGGGCTGGGTTTCAGGCGAGTAGTGCAAGCTGACAAAATCCACCCATTAAAGATTACTGGGTATTAGGCTGACCACTTGTCCGTATTTTTTTCCTTTAAGCTCAAAAGACCAATGTTACTGTTTAAATACCTCGGCTGAAGTGAAAGTACTCCTGCGCTGCGATCCCGAAGGAGAGGCAGAAGCATAAACAAGAAACAAGCGTTCTCATCAGAATGTTGGCTGCCTGAAATAAATGTAATTGTGTATGCAGTTGGTTAATCTGTAAATGTAAAGGCTGCTTTGGGGCAACTGAGGTGGTGCTAACTGATGGTGACATCTTAAGCTTCCTGAAGACGAAGATTTCTGTTTTTTGAGAGGCATTGCAGGGGTGTTCCAAGCTGAGCTGTGCGCAGTGTTGGATTGGTAAGGTGGGCATTGGCCGATGGGCCAATGCCTAAGGGCGACCTGTGGGCCTCTTTTTTTAGGGCCTCTGTCAACCGACTTTACGGCAGGCGATCATCTCACTTTAGGATATGATAGGTGAGTGGGGGGTTAGGCTGAGAGGGCCTCGCTAGGGGTCAGGCGTTGATATTGCTCTCGGGCCATTCTCACCTCTCCCATCCGCCTGCATTCAATCCTAACCCTTTTTTCATTTCCATCATCCCTCTCCTCCCCTTTTTAGGTCCGTACCTCGCGATATACTTTTACTTCTTTTTTTCCCCAGTTTATTTTCTGCTGTAGCCTGCTGGGTTTAAGTCTGACCCTCACTCTCTTCCTACCTCTTTCACCCTTTTCCTTTTTTCTTCCTTACTTTTCTCTCTTCTCTCACCCCTCTCTCTACTCGCAATCTTTACCCTCCTCCACCTTGCAATCTTTTCCTTTCTTTTTTCTCTCTTCTCTCACTCCTCTTCTCTTTTTCACTCTATCCCCCATTTCCTTCCCTTCCATACCCCTCCACCACCATAACCCCTGGCCCTCCCCCCGCCAGTTTCACATTTCCTCTCTTTTTCCTCCGTGGTGGACGCGGCCGGCTCTGACGTAGGGGGTGCAGATTCGGACGGGGGAGCGTCAAGCGTCAGAACACCGGGCTGCCTGTAGCTCAAGGACTACAATTCCCATGAGCCAAGGCAACGTCTCAAGGAAGTGCCTGTGTCTCCCTGACGACGCAAGCCTCTGGGACTCCAACTCCCAGAGTCCGGGGCATTCGGGAGTCGCCTTGTGGCTGTGCCCCTCACACGAGGGAGTTACGCGACCACCTTCGAGGCATTGACGATTTCACAATCGGGAATCCTACATAACAGCGCCGCGCCCCAGCGCATTCGAGCAAGCAGCTGGGACGCTGAACGCTTAGGTGTATCGATGAGATAGCGCCTTTGGAGTAGTAAGCTTGCCCACTCCGGGAGCACGATAGACCCAACCAAAGATAACTCATCTTATGTCTGTGTGTCCTACATAGTCTTTTTTTGTTTTGTTTGTAAGCCCTAATTCTAGCAATTTCCACTCTTAAATGATGTCATAGAACTTATGAGAATGTTCTGATCTATTACACAGATCTTGAGCTCAACTACCAGAACGTATTATATGTTACTTTCAACTACAAAACCTTACTTTAACTTATAATAACTTCTGCATACCTTTGACCGCTACTCCTCCATAGAGTGTGACTATAAGGGGCAACTCCCCTCTGCATGTTCCCAGACCTGAGGCTAACCGCCTTTTCTCCATAGGGTAAGAAATCCTCCGCCCTGTCTTCCTTCTCGGAGTACTGGACTAACAGTCCACTTTACTGTTTTCTTATAATTTTCATGAAAGTGCGTACAACTCACGGCATGGTCTTTACACCGTAGTGTGCAGTGATGTGGAGTGATGTGGCACATACACTATAAATTTCACTGTTTGAACTCTCATCTACTTTTTCTCCTTCTAGGCCTTACCTCTACAGTTTACCCAGGTAGGACCTGTGTGCATTTTAAAGTATCTGCTCACAGTCTAGCATACCTATCTAGCCCTTTACATATTAGGGATACTTGACCCTGAAGAATGCCCCAGACCGTTTTGGCTCTTAGAGAGGGCAGAAACATGTTGGTTCCCATTTTCTGTTAGACATTTTGAATCATTATATTCAAATTTGTCCCTAGTGTTCTTTTAATCTTACCTACAAACACCTCCATTAAAATACTATATCTAATAGGTGATTTGTAAGGTAATTTTATTATCTGTTTCACCTTTCAACTGGATCCTTTGACTTATCAAGGAAGATAAAATTTCAGCACTCCCTCAGAGTTCATTTAACAACGAGCTTGAGTCCGCCCAGATAGTATTACATTACCTGGGTGGGGCTAGGTGGTCATATGATGAAGCATGACACTATAATGTGTGTGAGACCACCTAGTCCGAAAGGTGAACTCCCTCATTCGCCTAACTGCCACTTTCACTTCCCATGCTCAAAAAGGACATCACCTAACCAGCATACTCTTAGCCTAAACAGGCCATAAGAGGCCTCTCCTTGACATCCCCCACACACTTTGTGTTCTAACCCCCTGTGGGAGGGCCATGCCCAGAAGAAATCTCTTTTCTCTGCCACCATCCCCACTGGGAGGTTACACTGAGGACATGGCTGTATGCGAGGCCTCCCTGGAGGAGAGGGGCAGGCAAGTGATTTTGCGACCATTGGGTAATTTTCACCTCAGCCCCCTTAGAGAAGCAGCAATGTAGTTTTCTTAACCCCTCCCCTTACAGGCGATCGCCCTGAGATTATGGTGGACTGGAAGGAAGTGACTGGGGGTGAGGTGATTTTGTGGCCTTTGGCCTCCACCTTTCTGTTACTGGAGCAATAGCAGCTGTGTGCTTCGCTTGACGCCCACCCGGTCACATTTCTCTAAAAATTTGTCTAGTGAGACTAAGCAAACAGTATTTCATGAAAGGGTGCTGACAAGGAATGTGGGCCACTTTTTTAGGACTGCCCGGGCCTAATTATGATCCCAATCCAACCCTGGGCATGTATGCTTTAAATGAACAGTTGTAATACTGTTTTCATTAGGTACAATCTCCATATTACTAAACTCTACATTTTGAAAACGCGTGTTTCTTTAACCTAAACTTATGTCCACTTTTTGAAGCAGCCTATTTATAAGCCTATCTATACGGTATGTAAGAGTGTATTTCCCACTATTTTTTAAACTTGAATTTATTTTTCATTTAAAGTGTGCATTATTTTATGTGCAGTTACCTGATGGTGAAATAACTAAACATTGTTACAGAATATTTTGTTCTTTTAAGCCACACATTTAATTTTGCCTCCATGCTTACTGACTCTATCCCCATTACAATCAGGATCATATAATCGCCCTTTGACTACTGAGAAATCTAGTGATGATAGCCTATGGTTTCTCACAGTCCCTCACCTTCACTATGTACTTTACTTTTTTTTAGACATCGTGTCAGTTTAAGCCCTGATCCTTGTTTACTTAAAACAGTGTACTATCCATCTGACAGAATTGTACAAAAACACTGTCCTCTGTTGCTAAAGGGGATTGAGAAAAAATAAAATAATCTAGTCAGTTGCTTAATTGCACTGTGTGACGGGGAAACCTGTGATCAAATCCAAGTTCTACCGCCTGACTAAATTGTGTGATTTAAGTCAAATCAGGTTTCTTCGTGTGTCTAGTTTACTTGATAGTGACATACGAGAACACATTCAAATAATTCAGTTCAAGATGGATCCTATGTTAAAACCTCATTTGCATATGCGTTAATGGCCTGTAATACTCCACCATCCATGAAAATAATATTGACCATGGCATAAGAGACACTTGACAATACATTTGCTTTGTTCACTCATGGCTATTTTGGAAGAGAGAGTTAACACATGTTTTGAAGTTCATATTTAGAAACTTCCAAGCTAAATAAATGTCAATGTAATGTTGTGATCTAATATGCTAAATTTAGTTGTTTTGGAAATACTTCCATGTGTTATAGAAACACTTTCTACATTTTATAGTTTTTATCATATTCTTATATTTTGTTTGTTGTGTAAGTTACATCCCAAATATTTTGAAGGTTCTGTCTGTTCTTTGGCTCTTAGGGATGAGCCAGGCCACTGGTTCAGGCTTGGCTCAAATGCAGAGCCATTTTACAACATGGACAAAGTGGGCAAATGCCCAGGATTTAACAATCCATGGAGCCCGGCCCCTACCTGCCTTCCATAAGCACTACCAATGGACCATCGCACTGGCAGAGTCTGCTAGGGTGGGTATGTGCTGCATATTCAACCACTTGTCAGTACCTCTTCTGTTTCTGGCCTCTCTGCTGAAACTACGTTACAGGTACACAATACATTCCAGTACTCATGGAAGGCCTATATGATTTTACGAATTATCCCACCTTGGTCTCTCTTTCTTATTTGTCCAGTTCTTAGCAATGACCCTCTGAATCAGTTGCTGCAGATGTCCCATCTGATCTTGACATCATCCTGCTCTTTAATTCTCTGTCTGAAGGTCAGGTTCCCAGTTCTGAGATACATTTAGAGTTCTGACGCACACTCTTATGCAGCAGTTAGGCCTTCTTGGTGCTGTGAGACACGTTGTGGGTACCTTACAACCTGACATTTGGTGTGAGACTGTCACACACACCACCTGCTCTGTCTCATTCAATTTTTAGGTTTGACGTCTAGCAGAGGTTCAAGTGAGCCACATTTGTTTGTTCAACTTTTCTAAATGGGCAGAAGGTGAAAAAGTCATTTACATTGATGTTTCCCAAACTTTTGTTTGGCATCAGTATTGAAACAGTTAGAAACATGATCAAAATGTTGTTGCTTTCTCTCCAAGGAAGATTGTGTATATTTGGGTAGGGGTCTTGCCCTTGATATCGTGATTTAGGGCATCAATTTACTATTGAACAAGGGCATAATGCGCCATCTGACTTTAGCATACCCAGAGGCAACTCATACAGAGCACAGTGCACAAATAGTGCAATGTAAAAAATAGCTAATAAATGCTTTGAGAAACCAGTGGGATAACACGGCTTCTAAAGAGGAACAAGACATTTGTTTGAGAATTACTAACAGTAACAACTTTGAATGCAAACAGCAAACCCTGCAACTGGACACATACGTGCCCGAAGTTAGCTTAATTGCAAGTTTCGTGATACACTGCCATTTTGAAGAATTCTGAATTTTGGGGTGAAAATTATACCAAGCACGGTTACGTAGTTTGCGCTGCCTGCCTGTGCATCACCATTTTATTTTGGGCACATCATATTGTAATCATGTGAGTTGCTGACTTCTGGTTTAGTTATTGCAGTAAGCACTAGGATATACCACTACCATATTTATTTTCATAGGGCTGCTCGAATGTGAGTACATTTACCAACCGGTCTTTACGTTTGGCAGCCATACTTCATTTATGGTGGAATCACATTTTTTCAGCTACCGATTCGGGTGTTGCTATGCTTATTTTGATCACGATCTTTACATAATGCCTTGTGCTTTCCGGCAGTAGGTATAATTATTTATTTTGTTTCATCACATTGTCAAGCTGTGCCGAGCAGTAGTTAATATTTAATTAACCAAGTTTGAGAAGTTACATGGATGATCGGCTAGTATACTACAACAAAGCACCAACAGTAGTTCGTGTGTTGTTTTTTGTTTTACCATTACATAAATTTAGAATTGGTACAGATTTCAATGGGCATATTAAGGAAGAATGGGGCTTGCCTTTCAAGGCCTCGGTATAGCAGGACCACTGCAAATATGCAATGCTTTGGCGTTTTCCACATAATTAAGGATTTGCTAACATTTCTGCATAAATCCATTGTCTTTTGCATAATATGGCGAATCATTTTTTTTGTAGCTCAACTGGATCAAAATTGACTAAAAACGGTACTACATCTGTTGCTACACTTAACTGGTACTAAGGAGGGGAAGCCTTTGCTTATTCATTTTCAACATGTGTGAAAAGCGAGTGCTCATGGACGAATACAAGGAGCCAGTCAGAGAGGTGGTAAACAGGCTATGCCCTGCCACAGGAACAAAACATGTTGGACAGCCTAAAACAAAGTCAGCAAATAGAAGGCAAGCTAATGTGAGTTACAAATCACCAAGCCAATGTTTTTTAAAGAGATTTTATTGATTTTGTGTGTAATAAAAAAAGCAGAAATCTCTATCAATTAGTACAAAGTAATCTGATAATCAACCAACAGTGCTGTTTCAGCTGCCACTAAAAACATTACAATCCTAGATAAATCTAGCCCCATGCTCCCTGTCATGCCTCCCTCCTTTGTTGTATTAAAATAACCAGGGTCAAGTGTGGCTAATTGCTGCCAGATCTGTTAGGCAGTCCACAGAGGGCATCTAACTCCTGCAAGGGAACTTATCCCAAGGCCAACAAGTATAGTAGTATGTACGGTAGGGCAGTCATCCCTGGTCTGGAACGGCTGTCTGCCATCATGGAACTCTCAGCGGTATTCCCAGCGGAGAGGCATCTGAGTTCAATAAACTTTCTACTAATGCTTCCCATGCTCTTGCCATTTCCATGGATCGCCAACCACCTTTAGCTTCTTGTAACAGGACTGTCCCTTTATACCCTGCCCATCACACAAGCTGTATTCTCCACACGCCAATTCTAGGGCTCTGCTCAATCTTCCAATTGCATGTGACATACTGTTTCATGAGCAAGAAAGCAAAATCTTGGAACCTGCTTGTGGCTTTGTTTTTTGCTGTATGTTTGAACCAGCTTAAAAGACAGTGTTGTGGGGTGCATGGTACCTTCCTTTCAATGATGTCAGTAAGGGTGCCTGTAATGTTCTCCCAATATATAGTTTGAGCTGCGGGCAAAACCAAAGCGTATGCAATAACCCGTCCTCCTCTCCCCCCATCTTGGGCACCTAGCACTTGTTATGTGAAAATAACAGTTAATTCGTCCCATCTGGAAGGTATGCTCTATGCCTAACATAATAATTGATTAGCTGAAAGCAAGTGTTCCTCGATACTTAGGGTACCCTTTCCAATATATCAACCCAGTCTTTATCTGAGATGGGGTTTCCGAGATTGGCTTCCCACTTGGCTCGAGGACCACCCTGGGGTACGAATGCATCCTCCCTGATCAATCTATATTAGCGGGTTACATCAGTACAGCTTTACACGTCCCAGATGGAGTGATAATATGTTGACAGGTTTAATGGTGTGGTAGTTCTGTTAGACCCACCCGCCAGTGTTTCCGTACCATGGATGTCACTGCCCTGTGCAAGTCAGCAGAGTCTTGATAATTTTTTACTCCCACATATTAGAACCAGTTGGGTCCCCATTGCAGCCCTATCATATTAGGCGGATGGCAGTGGCCTGGGAGTGTGGGGAACACCTGTGATTTTTGCCAGTTGACACTTAATCCCGAGTGCTGACCAAAGTGTTCCAACAGACCCATGCATCTTCGAGTGTGACTGAGGTGTCACTTAAGAGGATTAAAAGATTGTCAACGTTGAAGGCGATGTGGTGGGTGCGCGCACCTCTTTCAGTCTCACTGTAGATATTTCCAGTTCTGGCATAAGCAGCCAAGGGTGCAAAGAGTAATGGTGATTTAATTTGATTTGAGATTTCTTGAGCGTGCAAATGCCCAAAGGTGCCTTAGCACTAGAGAGACCTATGACAGGCCGACCAAAGGAATATGGAGTTTTAATGGATTTAAACCGTTTATAAATCCTAGGCTGATTCGGCTGACTTTTGATGTGTAATGGCAAATTATTCCATAGCTGGCAGGTGGAATACACAAAGCTGCGGCTGCCCCAGGAAACTTTCTTTATACTGGGGACCGAGACTATATATGAGGAGGCAGATCTTTGTTTTCTATGTGGTCGATACCACCTACATTTCCTTGGGAGGTAGTCAGGTATGGCGCTGTTCAAGGGTTTTTGTGCCAGGCAGAGCGCCTTGAAACAACTCTGTTTTTTACAGGAAGCCAATGAAGATCCTCTAGGATGTTAGACCCCAATTAGTTTTTTTAAGGAGGAGGGCAGTTGCATCCTGCATCATCTGGAGCTTCTTGAGTGCCACCTGTTTGATGCCCAAGTAAAGGGCATTACAATAATCGACCCTGCATAGGATCAGGGCAATAACCACTGGGATCAAAGGCCACACCTTCCTCATGGATCTCGGCATCAAAAAGCAGGAAGATGTGAATTTGTTAATCTCTTCCCTAAAAGACAAATCGGCATCAAAACGACTCCAACACTCTGCCCCTTGGAGACTGGCTCTGGAAGAGAACCAAGAGTCTTTGGCAACCATTAATTGTTCAAAAAACTGGTCTCCTTCCCAAAAATGAGGATCTCTGTTTTGTCTGAGTTTAACTTCAGACAATTGGCTGTCATCCAGTTTACAATAGCGTTCGTGCACTTACTAAATCTGTTGATGACCTCCTCCAGATTGCTCAAGATTGAAACCACAAGGTGGGTATCATCTGCATGCGCTACTGTGGCAAACCCGAAGGAATGGGTCAGCTTAGCCAAAGGGACACAGATATTTTACAAAATACCACAGGGCTAAGCAATGACCCCTGAGTGACACCACCGGGGAAAGAGTAGGATTTAGTGTTGAAATCTCCAAATGCCACAATCTGCTCCCTATCCCTCAGAAATTATGGGAGGAGGTCATGCACCATGCCAGTGATACCAATATCAGACAGACGATCTAGCAGAACAACATAGCTTACCATGTCAAAAGTTGCGGAGAGCTCCAAAAGGACCACTGCGCTCTCTCTCCGGCATCTTTGATGGATCTGTTCTCTTCTGAGACAGCTATCAACGCTGTCTCAGAGCTACAACCTGATCAGAAACCATACTGTGCATTGTCCAGGAGTTGATTCTCTTCTAAATAGCCTGACAAGCAAGTGTTCAGGTGTTTTTCAAGTAATTTGACTGCAGAGGGTAACTGTAAAATTGGACAGAAGTTCTTTTCCTCCTTGGGATTCAACAAAGATTTTTTTTAACAAAGGCAAAATGGAAGCCTTTTTCCAGTCCGATGGAAAGGTACCTGCTTTGATGATTATGTTCAGCAGCATCATAAGGACTGGGACAAGACTGTCTGCCAGCTCTTGCACTATCTTAGGTGGACAAGGATCCGAATGGGGTACCTGACTTAATATAGCCAATAAGCTCAGTAACTTCATCAGTAGTCAGAAGCGGAAAATCGAGTTAAGGCTTATTTGAACTGATAAGCAGAGGGTCTGCTCTTGAGTAGGATAGGGAGCAGATAGAATTGAATTCCCTATATACTACCTCCATTTCATTTTTTTTAAACGTCGCAAAATGCCTGGGCGGGAGGGGGGCGACAAGAGGGAGATTAGGACTCGAAAGGGATTGAAGTACTTTCAAAAGTTCTGTTGAAGAAGTGGAGGCCAATTTAATTTTCTCCTTTAACATTTGCTTTTCTCAACCAGAATGAGTTTTTTATATGTGCAAATTGGCTCTCTATATCTGCTTCTACCCATCTCACTATAGTCCTGTCTCCTAGCTTTCTCGAGTCTAAGACATGTTTGTCTCATGGATCTAAATGCCAGTGAAAGGTAAGGGGTAGATGGCCTATTCCTATAAAATGTGACTTTTTTTTAACAGCACTTGTTTTAGGACTGCCTCGCTTATCCAGATGTGAAAACTCGCAGCCGCTATATTAGGATTGCTAATAAGATCAGGCTTTGCTGATATTCAGCACTCGGCCAGATCTCCTTTGTTTGTCTCATTCCATAATCGGAAGGCTTTACTCTTCTTTGTCGGACTTATAAGATTTGGGAATCGGGTTTTTAATACTGAAGTGAGCTGCTGTATGATCTGACCATATTTTAGGAAATAAAGTGTCCACCCTCAGATTAGGTTTGTTAGAGATGATACCATCTAAAGTGTGGCCTGCTATATGCATGGTGGTTTGCACTCTCTGCTCCAACTTGAAGCAATTCCGCAACTCCATTAACTGTACTGAGTCTTTATTATTTGGGTCCTTCAAATGAAAGTTAAAATCCCCTAATATAGTATAATTGGGATATTGAAAACTAATATCAATATAGTTACACAGCATCTAAAACTTAGCCTTAGGGGGGACTATAAATCACAAGCCCATGAAAAGTGCAGCTTCTGTGAGCCTACTTCTAAATGAGAGAGCCTCACAATCTGATGTGGTGGAGAGTTCACATATTATTCCGAACGAGTTGTGGTACGCTATTGCTAAACCACTGCCGCTTTTGCACACCCTGCCAAGTCTGCTGATGGCGTAGTCAGCAGGCAGAGCCAAGACTGCATCAGAGTCAGTAGCTTCATCCAGCCATGTGACAGCGGCCAACCCTGCCTGACCCCTTTATCCACCTGATAACACTCCTACACATATCCGCACCCTGGCTGTAGAGGCCGTATAAAGGAGCCTAATTCAGGCTATAAAATGTGTTCCCAACTGAAACCGATTCATGACTGCGTAGAGGAAAATTCTAGGCTGTCGAATGCCTTCTCAATATCTACTGTGATCACTGCTGACTTTGTTCGATAATATGTATCAGCGTCCAATATAGAGAGCAATTTTTATATATTAATTGCTGTGCTGTGGCCAGGGAAAAAGCCCACCTTATCTGAACCAGGTGCAAGAGTGTGGACATATGTGGAAGGGGTCTAGTGGCAAGAATCCTGCTAATTAACTTATAATCGGTATTCAACATCGATAATGGGCGATAAGCCCATTCATCGTGTTCTGGCTTCCCAGGATTGAGTAGGGGAGCTATCAAGACCTCCCGGGTCAAAGCAAGCGGCATGCCTGTATTTTTAGTTGGCTTGTAAAGCTTTACCAGTTTAGGGGCCAGGTCCTCCATGTAGGTGGCATAAAATTCTGCCAGGAAGCTGTCTGTGCCTAGTGTTCTACCCCTAACCATTAGCCTTAACTGCCGCTTTTACCTCCGGTAATGTAATTTCCCCACCTAAGACCTCTCCCTCTTTAGGTGTCAGTGTCAGAAAGGCCAAAGGAGCCAAGAAATCATCTATATTGGTTACTGGCAAATTACTGAGCTAGTACAGAGTGTAGAATAATAGTCCTGAAACTCTCTATTAATATCTGCTTGTTGGTATAGCTTTTTCCCAGCAATGGTTTCAATTTCAAGTATTACCAACCCCTGCTTGTCAGGGTTGCCAGCCATGCCAGCAACGTACCAATGTGGTCCAGTTCCACAAGCACCTTGGTCATGTAAGTCTTGAAATCACAACACCGTAGGCACTCCACATGCTCTGCTACCCTGTCTTTCACTTCCAGGAGCTCAATCTGCTTCTCTGGGTGGCCTGCTGTGCAACTCAGCCCTACCCAATTCCTCCTCAACTGTTGGGACCTCTGATAGTAAAGTGCATCTCTCCCCCACTGACTCTGATATACATCTACCGCTGAGCATGACTTTAAATATTTTAAATGCATCCCATTGTACAAGAAGAGAGGAAGCAGTACCCTCATTATCAGTAATGTACTGTCATATAGCATTCCCTATGGTCTCCCGGAAGATTGAATCCTCTAGGGACTCTGGCTTCAGTCTCCAAGTCGATCCACAGGGCCTCTCTCTCCCACGCTAAAGTCAGTAAGATTGTGTTATGGTCTGATATTGTGCATGACAAATATTCTGCCATTCTGATACAGCTATGTACTTCTGGGGTACAGAGGAGTGCATCCAGACGCACATGGAGATCATGGAGGGTCGAAAAGAACGAGTAGTCCCTCTCTTGCAGGTGCTACACTCGCCAAGAGTCGACCAGGTCCCATTCTGCCTTCCATTCAGTAAATGCGCAGGCCACCTTGATTTTGGAAGAATTGTGTAATGGGGAATGAGATCAGTCCAGATCAGGGTCAGCAACACAGTTATTGTCTCCACCCATTATAACCGATCCCACCAGACAGAGGGGGCAATACACAGGACAGTTCAGCAAAAGAAGCCCTCTGATCTACATCTGGGGCATATACATTAATTAGTATGAGACCCGCCCATTTAAGCATCCCATAACCACCACATATCTACCCTCTGGCTCGGTCAGGTCACCAGTATGTTGAAAGGGAGCTCTGGATCTAATCCAGATTAATGGGCCCGCGCATAAACTGAATGTATGGTATAGTATGTCTGTCCTCTCCAACACCATTGCAGCTGCAGTTCCCTTCCTAGCCGTCAGATGAGTTTCTTGGTGAAATGCTATGTGGAAATCCCTCCTGTTAAGATGTAAGAAAACCTTGTACCTCTTTGTCATAATATGCATCTCCCCTCACATTCTGGGACATGGGTTTATAGGTGATAGACATTGTCATTGTAATCATGTCAGCACCCAAGCTTCCCTCAGTCTAATCACGTACAGTGCCACTCCCAATATCACCCAGCATTGTTCCAGAACAGGAGGCATGAACAGGACACAACCCCTAAAAACAGCTAACTTCCCAACTCCCACGCCCCAGGACAAATAGCAACCCCCCCATCCAAACTTCCCTTCAGAACTTCAACATGTGTGGAAGTACCAGTGCTAACAAAACAATAAGTGGGAGTATGAGCCCTCAGTGTCACTCCACATCAACACTCCCATCCCTGTTTGTTCAAGAATCCAATAATGTTGGTCTATGTGGCTCAATTATCAGTACCATTATCACCTGATCCGAGTCATGGGTAACAGCCCCCCTTTAAATGAATTCTTATTATACATTACCATGTCCACCTCATATCAGTTAATCAGCTGTGCCAGGTGTTACTGCAGGCGTTGCAGCATTGGAGTCTGTAGGGGCATCAGTGCTTCATTCTGAGTCTGATCGGTAGTCCATTTTGTCTGCTCCATCAAAGGACAGGATCATCCCTCTGCTACTCATTGCTGCTGCCGCTCCTATTTCCCTCAGCCGGTCCCTAAGGTCTTCGTCACTTGAAGGAGTGCCACCTCGGGGGCTTCGATTTCTGGTTCCTGGTCTTCATCGCCCTCGGCCTCGCTGATGAGTTTCCCGGCTGGGACGCTCTTGTGCTTCAAGTCAATCCAGTCCCACACTGCTTGCAGAGTCCCAAAAAACTGCACATCGTTTGGTATCTCAATTCTTATTGTAGCAGAAAACAACATGGCATAGGATCTTCTCATCTGTCGAGGCATTAATTGGCTTCCACAAAGGTTATCAGCTGTTGTTGTACTTCTTTCATGGAGTCTGGAAAGTTCGTTATGCTGCGCTCCTCTAGTTTAAGTTCGCCCTTCTTTCTGGCATGAGCTAAGATGTGATCTTGGTCTCTGAAATGTGAAAGTCTGGCAATCACCAGCCTCACAGCCGCTCCAGGCAACAGTGGTTGTGCTGGGACTCTGTTGACCAGTTCCAGGGCTTAGAAGGGGCAAGACCAATCAGTGCCACCCTGCCCCTAAGCCCCTTTTCAAGGAAACGTATTGTATTGTTCCCTCCTATTCAATCTGGCATGCCCAGCACACAAATATTATTTCTTCTGGCTCTATGTTCAGCATTTTCTTCCTTTAATTCTAGAACTTGACCTTTCCCTTCCATGGCCGCAAGGTGCTTGTGAAGGGTCACCATGTTTGCGGGGAGTTCCGTGATCATTTTTTCAGTCGCTGTGACTCTCTCTGCCAAATGGCTGATGTGGTGGTCATCTTTGAGAATGCCCATTTCCACTCCCACTCTATCTGTTTTGTTCTCAAGAATGTCCATGGCAGCTGTAATAGATTGGAGGGTGTCCTGCAGCGTTGACTCTCTGCAACCCCTAGAGAGTGGAAGGGCTGTCCATCATTCCTGGTTGGCATTGTGGCACAGTTGGTCAACAGGCCTGTGGGATCTGGGTCTTTCTTTTTAGCTACCTTGCTCATTTTCACTATAGGAATCTGGTCCAAAGCGCCGTCCGAGCAGTGGGGGGGCCACACTATTGTTGTCTCACCAAGGGCATTCTGCAATTCCCCGCTCCACGGTCACTGTGTCTGTGCTGCTCTTGTTGGGGCTGCTTTTCCGTGAGATAGGGGTGTTCCCTCAGGTAAACGTCAGGGGACTGCGTCAACGAGGTGTGAAGGCACAGGCGCAATCTGGAAACACCCCCTGAGCACCCAGGAGCTCAGTCACACTCCCGGGTCACCAGTCAAGCCTCTGCCTTCTGCATTCCTTTCCAATTTTGACCACCCATGGAGGGCAACAGAGGTGCAGTATCAATCAGGTGCACTTTATGGACACTCCAGAAAGCCTAAAAAATCCAAGGTATTAGTAGCTCCAGGACTCAACAACATCACGGCTAATGCTATACTTGCCTTCCAAAGTGGTGCCACTGCACCAGCACCTTCGAAAGGCCCGATCGCGGCACTCCCTCCCTACATGTCCAAGTTCCTCAGTAGGTGCCAGGAGGCCAGGCAGCTGCAGCATGGAGATGCTTGCTGCGCTCTCTGTGTGAGGCCTTCTAAGTAATATTATGCATGCCCACGGGGTCCAGAAACAGGACCAACCGGCCCAACCATCCTTTCCGCCCCGTTACACCCCAGTGATCACATTGAGGGTCTTATTTACATGCCCCTTCTGCTGCCAGAATGTCACTTTTAATGGCAGTCTGGCGGTGCACACTGCAGAGCCATATCTACAAGGCCCGAAGGGGAGGTGTAAGGGAGACGCAACAAAAATAAATATTATCTTTCCTTGTTTATTCCTCTTTCAAAATGCAGCATGCATAGTAAAAGGAAATCACCTCCACTGACTGTTTTTGTGCAGGAAGCTGTCCCGCCAGGGGTAATGTGGCGTCCGTACCGCCAACAGGCTGGCGGTACGGAGGCCCTTATTATGACCGCGGCGGTAGAGCCGCGGTCGCACTGCCGGGGCCGGCGGTTTCCCGCCGTTTTAGCTGCCCTGGGGATTATGACCCCTCTACTGCCAGCCTGTTTCTGGCGGTTTGCACTGCCAGGAAGAGGCTGGTGGTAAGGGGTGTCCTGGGGCCCCTGGGGGCCCCTGCACTGCCCATGCCACTGGCATGGGCAGTGCAGGGGCCCCCTAACAGGGCCCCGGCCAGCTTTTCACTGTCTGCATAGCAGACAGTGAAAAGCGCGACAGGTGCAACTGCACCCGTCGCACGGACGCAACACCGCCGCCTCCATTAGGAGCCGGCTCCTATGTTGCGGCCTCATTCCCGCTGGGCCGGCGGGCGCAAACCAAGTTTGCGCCCGCAGGCCCAGCGGGAATGTCATAATGGGGGCCGCGTGATAGCCGCCCGCCAAGGTCGTAATGACCCCCATTGTGTGCTGTTTCGTGACAGCAAAATTGTGAAGACGCTAATAATTCTTGCCTAAGTTCTGTCTGTAAAGCCTGATTTTCAAAAGATATGGCTACTGAAACCTTTGGTAGGAATCGGGTGCTGCCTTGTGGTATAGAACTGTATTTGGTTTCAAGCATCAGTTAATAAATTGCTGATGTTACCTTGTGCAAGAATTGACTGTGGAGTATTACAAAGAACGTACAGTTGATCTAGGTATAAATTGGGGTGAGACCTGAATTGCAATAGAGAAGGATTGCCATTGCATTCTCTGCTAAGACATAAAAAAAGCCCCTTGTTACTGAACCAAAGTTTGTCAGCAGTTAATGCGGGTTTTCATAAACCAGACATGTGTAGGCCATCTGGGATAATTTAGTCACATCCACCCTACATGCAAGGTAAAAGGAGAACAAGAGTTCATATGATGGTTTCCTTCAGCGTCGCAAGGTGGAGTTACATGGCGATCCTACAGCTTAAAAACAATTACAAGGGCCTTCAAATGGTGGATCTTGGAGGAAAAGGGAACTGCTCTGGTCACATGGGATTACGTGATGGTGCTCCATAATCCTTTAAAGGACAGTTGAAATTATGAGCAGCTGTGGAGACTCGTCGGGATCTCTCTCTCTCTTCCTCATCAAGAGCATGACGCAAAAGGAAAGAGTAGGGTGGCAAACTACTCTAAGTTAATAAGCTGTAAACAATTGAAGAACATTGGTGTTGATGCCACTGATAGGGCAGCTCTAGCTTTCTCAGCTTTGATATCAACTGCTTGATGAACTCACCACTGACACCTGGATGAGCTGTCAGTGTCATTTATTGTGTCACATGCATGGGACTAAATGAGTTCTCTATTGTACTCATATCTTCCAAGGACAAGCAGTAGCAATGCTATGAATGCAGCCCAGTGTGACATGACATCATAGTCATCACTCGCTGGCACATCATAAATGTTTGGGTGTGGACAAGTGTCCCATGGGACATAGATGGGCAGTGCCAAGCAGACAACATTAATGAGGATCTGAACTGGCGGAGAGACTAAGTGGCATATGCCTCGTTTGCCAGTCAGAAATGCTAGTGACAACCACCAGCACAAATTAGTAAAAAATGATATAGAAGAGGAGTTACGGTACTCAACGTAGGTGAAATAAGTAAACCATTGCAAGAAGTATAAAGCTGTCTCAAGAGTGTTTTACTCTTAGGATTTTACGTTTTTTTTATAGCACCCAGCTCCCTGTACTAATCTTGGTAGAAATATGGGCTGCCTGGAATATGCAGCTGATCATTTTCCTTCCAGAGAGGACCTGTGATGTATTTTAGGTATTGCATTTTCAGCCATCTTTAAAGGTGTCTCGGATCTACTGCATGAACTGAACATTGAACAAGCATTGGCAAAGGCAATAGTTTGCACCTTTTGGGTCTACTGGCTTTGCCAATAGTTTTACCAATATGTTACTGAATATGCATTGGCTATTTTGCATAAGTAAAAACTTCAAATATTTTAACATTGTAAACTGACCCTGTTTTAGTGCAATTTTTTATTGTAATTGTATTTTTTTTTTACTAAGTATTGAAAAGCCAAAAGGTGTCTGCTCTAAAAAGCTGACCTATTAGGTTTTTAAATGCTAATATGGTATATGTGAGCTGAGCCACATTAGGGTGTCCAGGCGAGTTCTGATTGCGGTAGGGTATCCATAATGAAACAGGATTGAGAGCTCTGGTGATGAGGCTGAAGGCATCGTGAGTCAGTGAGCCATAACAGTGTTCAGATTACATCCTCATCCAATCCTTTGACTCTCTCCAGAGCACCCATTGAGATGGTTCACCTATGTATTGTTTGAAATTTCCAATACCAAGGGACTAATTTAGAATCTGTCAGAGTGGAGTACTCTGTCACAAATGTGACAGATATACAGTTCGCGCATTACGGTTACATAATATCCTATGGAAATCGTAATAAGGCAGACAGGACATCCGTCACAGTTGTGACGGAGTAACCCATCCGCCAAACTCTAAATCAGGCTCTAAGTATTTACAAGAAAATAAATGCTGTTCATCACATCTATCAAACTGCTAACAGGAACTCATAGAGCCAACAGATCTGGTATCTATAAGGCATATCTTTGTTGTTGATGTGTCTGGAAGCAATTGCAGAAAATACACAAAATGGGTCCTAAATGCTGGTTGAGCAAGACGTGTAAAGGACAGAATTGTAGTTCACATGTTTTAAGCTATGTCCTACTTACTTTGGCCATGCCCCTTTTGTAGACCCCTCACGTCTTTTTCATCCCACTAAAAGCACTGTGTCACACATAAGGCTAAAAGTTGCCTTGCAGGCAAGACCTAAAAATAGTGGTAGTGTAAAACTGTAGAGTCCTTAAAAGCAAATCTAATACTTGTGGAGTAGAAAGAAGGGGCTAGTGCTTTGTTCCTCTGTGGCCCTTGTTCTGATGCATCTCTGAGAGGTAAGGAGCACAGCTGGTGTTAGGCATCAGACAGGGGAGTCTGGCACTTTAGTGAGAGAAAGCCAAGGGCCTGATCTCTTCCACTGTGACACCCCAGGCCATGATTGAAGTTCCCAGGGACCTCGGAGACACTGTACCTCTTCAGAAGCATAACTGCAGTATTTGTTCCCTGACAGAATTTGTGCTGGTTGTTTGATCTCCTTTGAAGCCGATCCAAATGTCCTCAGATTCTTTGGGAGTCAAGCACAAAGAGGGAAACACAAGTGAAAGACAACAATGTGGAGTAAAGGTGGTGGGGGATGGAAGCAATAATGAGAGGGGGTAGGATTATTGAGGACAGGGGCTAGGGGCAAGGGGGAAGCAACTCGTGGACTTAGAGGAAACAACACAGATAGCATTGGTGGGAAGGCAAACTGAGAGAGAGCAATGTGAAGAGAATGATAGCAACAGGAACGGGTGTCGGAGGAGCACATGGACAAGAGAAAGAGCAACACAGACTGAGGATGGGAAAGAGAAGCACATTAGGAGGCAACAGGAAAACACATGCATTAGTGTAGAGGGGTTAACCAAAAAAGAAAAACATAGTGCCTGAAAAATGACCAGTGGAAGGACACAAGTAATATGCCCATGATCCAAGAGAGGGACAAGCACAAGAAGAGGAAGGAAATCCCACACAAGCTGACAAATAGGAAGGAAGCAAATGAGAGGGACAATGAAGTCAACCAAAGATAAACAATAAGCAGACCACTGCAGATTAACATTTCTAACAATACTTCTTGCAAGTGGGCAAACTTAAAAAATGAGTTTGGTTACAAGCAGACCACCAAGTGTAATGTTAGATGGTTGGCTGGCAATATCCTATTCGCTTCCCTGAAATCTATGCTTTTCAAAGATAGTTGTTTATTTGATCAGGAGAGTACCCAAGGAACATTTTGCTGCCTTTTGTATTACAAAAACACCAAATCTCCCAGCAGTCAAGAGTCCTACCCAGAGTGAGAACTACTTCAATATGTGTATCTGACAAAAAATAGCCCTTAAACAGCTATCTGAAACTTTACCAACAAACCCACTCAACGACTTATGACAAAGCCACAACAGTGGCGAGATCCTCAAAGTAAGTAGATATGGGGTTAGATTAGTACGTTCAATTTCCTACATACTCTTACATCGATGATCTGTAACTTTATTATAAGGCAGACAGAACGGTATCCCACTCCTTCTTAGTCATGGGTTCCCACTCTAACTGATCACAAATGGACTGGGGTTCGCACAGCCAGTTTTCGTGGGTGCAGAAACACCGGATGCAATTTTAGCATCTAGTAAGTCGGGCTGGTAAAATAGAATGAGTCTTTGACTGCAACAGCACCTAAACATCTTTCCCTATACCTGCCCAGATTTGTAGTCAGCAAGGGGGGCCATGTACATGCCAGGGTATCTTTTTCTCCTTTTTCGCCACTACCCTCTCAGCACCACCTCCATCCACCTCTGCCCAACACGTGCCCCCATCTCATCTGTAACCTGCCCAAAGCAGGCAGTCAATGGAGGGTTAATTCTCCTGGAAGAAGGGAAATCATGTTGCATTCTGCCAGGTAAAAAAGGGCCTCGGTTATTTCCCAGTAACACCACAGTATTGGTGAAGTGTTACTATAACGTTAATTTCATGTGCGGGGTTTGTCCCTGTCAGTACTGTGCAGCTTATAATGGCGGCCATAGTGGTAGTTGACATACAGTGGAAGTCAGCGTTATTGACCTCAACATTGTGACACATTCCTCTCTACGATCCCTATGTGAGCCTGGAACTTACACCCTCCTCCTAGCAGGTTCTTTAAGACCCCATGTAGTAGCTTTGCCGCATCAAAAAGTGAAAAGACTGTAAATGTGAACGTTTTCCGTTCTTTAATGCAGCTCATAACTCATAGTACGCAGCAGTGCCACAAAAACTCTAAAGCTACTGGCAAGCCCAATCGCTTCAGTAAAAATTAAATTATTCTGCATCTCTCTGTAATTTGGCCCAACCATTTGTACAGCTCACTTCATAAGAATTTAAATGACCCGTTTTGCTTGCAAACCTGGTTTACTGTGCCAAACCTAACACAGTTTAACCAGAATTAATGTGCTGCTGATAGAATAAATCAAACACGCCAGCCGTTGATTCAAATAGACTGAAAAAAAGTGTTTCTTTCTACATTAGACCCTTGCTGTTTTCTCTTCAGCAGGTTAAGGGAATTTATCTGGTTATACTCGTTGAGGTTATCTCCCCACACCATCACTACAAAGCATTTCATACTCACAGTAATTTCACAACGCAGTTCCATGCCCAAAATACAGATACTTCCTGAATATAGGGGAATTTCTGCATTGGCACATTTAATTATGGGTGCCTGCTGGTGGGCATTCCTCGGCGGATCCAGGATTGTGATGATTCAACATAATTTTACAGGTGATTGCTCAATATGCACAGGCTTGCAAATGTACTCCTGTAAAACGGCAGGACTAAGGGCTAAAAGGGGGCTTTAAATGGGTAAGTATATTTGCCTCACGAAGAAATATGCTCGTCACATGTAGTGCCTAGAAGACATACAATCAGGTAATCTGTGACCAAACTCTGCTTTTTAGGAGTGGATATAGGCTGCATTTTGACAGTTGACATTTGGACAGGTTCTATGTTTGTGTGCAGATGCTGTGTGTGCTTTCACACCAACCAGAAGCTGCAGTGGGGCCTGTATGATGTCCCAGGGTAGCAGTTTCCCAGTAGAAACCTTCAAGGGACTTTTATAATATTCTATTATAAGAGCCCCCAACTCCAAAACCCAGTGGAACCAACTCTCATATTAATGTAATGCTGCTGAGGTGAGAGATGTATCCCACAGGCAATATAGTCACAGGATAACTAACAGGATCCAACTTTGAATTATATTAATATAAAGTAAAGTCCCTAATACGTTGACTAAAGATCTAGCACAAAAGACTTGAAGGGTTACAGTGTTTAATAAGACTGACCAATGTGTTATTACATTTCCTCATCATCCTTTAGCTTGTAAGGATTCTGATTCAAATGCTAATCTTCCTCAAATTATTAGAAGCTGTTCGATTCATGGTGTGATGATCGATACAGGACAATGTACAATCCAGACATTACTTCTCTTCAGACCATCGCTATAACACGCATTTACAACATTTCACAATGGCGAATGTAGCAAAATGGAAGCTTAAATAAGTACATATTATAATAGGACATGAGACTATTTTCAAGTTTCTCAACTAACTTTTTTGCATTGCTAGAGAAATTATTGACGTATATATCGCTCAAAAATAGGATGTCAATTATTTGGGTATTCGTCTTCCCCTAGTCAACATAGAGGTGGATTTTGTGTCAAAGAGAATGCTTTATGTACCTAGGTTTCAATAGAGAGAGTATTGTACCTTCATAGTAGTGCAGTAGGGAGTAAAGCCTTCACATCCTTGGATTTCCTATCATCCACCTGGACAGGAAGGGACATCACTTGATTTTCCACCATCCATCTGCACTGTCACTGGTTTCCCCCTAAAACTGTCTTCACTTAAAAGAGGAAATAGAGTGGATGCTCATTGAATTGCACAGCGGGCGTGCCAGTGGAGTGCAACTGGCAGGCCCGACTGTAACTGTCTCCACCCCACCCACGGACAGCGACAAGACTGCTGGTTCTCTTCCCACCCAATTCCTCCTGTTGCTACTCCACCACGACCCTCCGTGCCCTGAACCTCAGTCACTTCTCCCAGAGCTGCAGCCGTGCCTCACCACCCAATATTGACGGTGCATTTGCCTGCATCACCTGCCATTTCACATGCACCCACTTCACTCCCTTCATGCACCTCATACACCCAACACACTCATTGCACATGACCCCCACTACACCACACCCACGCAGTCCTGCATATTCCTCAACACTCACTCTGTCACTAAACACACCACTGAAATTTGGAATGTGCTTCATGACCACTCACCCAACTTGCTCTTCATGAATAAAACCTGGCTGAAGCCATCATTGGCTCCGTCATCACCACAGCACTCCACATAGATAGAAATTCAAAAGACAAGACAAACAGACCTGGAAGAAGAGTCTTAAAATAATACATCCAGTGCTCCACCACCACCAACATGGAACACTTGAACTTCAAACTCCTCACTACCAGCAATTACAGACTAAGTAGCATCTTCTTCTACCAATCTGTGGGACCTTGCAGCAACTTCAGTAGAACAGTCGCAAACTTTGTCCCCCCGATCTTCGACATCAGCACCTTCATCCTCCTCGGTGACTTTAACTACCACCTTGAGGACCTAATCAATCCCAATAAGGCCAACTTCCTCGAGGACCTGTCCATCCTCTGACTAACCCAGCAAGGGAAAGGGCCTTTAGACAATGCTGGACACCTACTGGACCACATTTTCAGCAGATTCAACAACATCACAGTAAACAATCTCATACCAAACACGTGGTCTATCCACACCCTTTCCAACATTAGCATACCCCTCCCACACACCTAAGAAACACTATTATCAGATCTTCACAATGGGATTAGAGCAAGATCTCATAAGTATCCTGCTCCTACGAATTACTACACAACCAGCCTTGAAACAACAACAATCTCCCGAATTCATTTCCAACTTCAAGGCCTGAATCAAGGTCGGCTCAGATACCCTCGCTCCTCTCAGAGCCAACAAAGCCAAGAGAACCAGAGTGTAAGGAGGCTGGAATATGGAAGGGACCTCACTTCTCTGGCAGCAAGCTCCACCAGCGTAAACCCCCTCTAAGGACCTCTCCACCCAGCTGTCCTTATTCATCGGAAACAAGTTTACCAACAGCTAAGAAAACTTTGAACCCCAAGAGGACCCTTCCATCCCGGCAGCCCTCCTGCCCATTTCTACCAACACTAAGGGGATCACACTGACTACCGGGCCTAACATCACTATTTAAGAAACCGCCATGACCATGCAGTCAATACACTCCTGAGCCCTCACTCTTACCTTGAGTGACTTGGTCATCATAGCCCCCTACCCAAATGCCTGGAAACACACAACACTACTCTCCCTCCTCAAGAAACCCTCTGCTACCCTGAAGATTCTGGTCAACTGCCTGACTATGTCCCTGCTACTCTACTCAGCAAAAGTCATGGAAAAGATGATAAACAAATGCCTAGCTACCCATCTCACTCACAGCCACC
Source organism: Pleurodeles waltl (assembly GCF_031143425.1). Lineage (NCBI taxonomy): Eukaryota > Metazoa > Chordata > Amphibia > Caudata > Salamandridae > Pleurodeles > Pleurodeles waltl. The sequence continues at coordinate 1,173,280,913 of NC_090445.1, read as the reverse complement.
TTTTCAACACCACTCAATCTGGATTCAGACCCAACCAGAGTGCAGAGACCATTCCCATAATTGCCACAACCAACATCTGAATGACCATGGACAGTATGACACTGTGGTCCTCCTCCTCATGGATCTTTCCACATCTTTCAACACTGGTTTTCACCATATCCGTATCCAACAACTGCATGAAGTTGGTGTCCAAGTTCCTGCAGTTTTCTGAATTTGTTTCTTCTTGGCAGGCTGCACCCAGTCGGGCAGTCTGGAACTCTTCATCTTAGATGCTGACAATCTCACCTGTAGAGTTTCAAAAGGATCTTCACTCATCCCCACTCTGTTATACACCAATGTGACTCCACTTGCCAGTATCATCTGTGCCCACAAAATATGCACTGTATTCTTTGTTGATGACACCCAGCTTATACTTTCCCTGTCCGACAAGACATCAAACACATAGACCAGTTTCTCCACTTGCATGACCGAAGCCTCTGAGGGATGAAAACAAACTGCCTAAAGTTCATCACAGACAAGACAGAAGTAGTATTCCTCAGCAGACACGTCACTCTAGGATTTCACCTTATGGCCTTCTGAACTCGAAACCATACCCTTCCCGGCAACTCACGCAAAGAACCTCAGAATAGTAATCAACAATCACCATTGCTGGCCAAGTGAATGCATTTTCTATTTTCTACTTCCACACATACAAAATGCTCAAGATGATCTTCAAATGGCTCACTACCAATATTTGCAGAACTGTTATCCAAGTCCTCATCACCAGCAAGCTGAACTATTTCAATGCACTCTACGATAGAATCAATGCTAAACTGACCAGAAGACTCTGGAGCATACAAGCTTCAGTGGCCAGACTCACCCTTAACCTTCCACCCTGTGCTCACATCAACCCACACCTCAAAGAGCTCCAGTGGCTCCCAATCCACAAACAAAGCTTTGCAGAACATTGGCCCCACATATATCAACAACCACATAAACTTCCACAAACCTACTAGACACATCTGCTCTGATGAACTCCTAGTCGCACACCTCTCACATACCCAGAGCAAGACCTAGCGAGTGGGCCTTCTCCATCCTTGCTGCTAAGGTCTGGCTCAACCCCCTCCCCAGATCTTTAATTACGTAAGAAGCTGGATCTTCACATAATGCCAAACCTGGCTCCTGCTTCAGCTCTAGGATTCCCTGCCCAGTGAGTTGTGAATTATAAAAATTCACAAAACATAAAATACGAACATAAGATACCAATAAACAAAACATAACATAACTACCATGTGAATGCATTTTTAATGGGATACATGGCAACTCTGTCAGTGGTAAGGTACTTTGTAAGGGTCACACTGGATGCATTTTAGTGACCTATGGTGACTACCAATAAGTATACACTTATATAGCTTTGCAAGTTCATTATAACTCTTTATTACCAACCTTCTGACCTACATTGCCATTACCAGTGGAGAGGTCAACTAAGCCTCGATTGACTCAAAGAATTAGATCTTCCCTCCTGTTACTGGTAATACTGTACCATACCAGATTCAAGAATAGAAAGGTTTTGTTTCAACCCAAACTGGTGTGTTACATGGGATCCTAAAGATCCAGATCCCAACAGGTAATCAATGCTATAGATCGGAAGATATACTGCAAGAATTTGATGCCGTTTAGACAGATCTTGTCTCAACAACCACCCATCCCTACGGCAAATTAATGATTATCAGGAGAAAGCAACAATAGTATGACTCTAGAAACATCAAAGGGAGGCCCTTTGCTGTCCTATGACAGCATATGAAATTAGACCTAGTATAAATGATTTACAAAACAATTTGGCGCCAGAAAGAGATGGCTTGTGGCTGAGTTATACAATGAAAACGGTGAGGAATCAATACCCATCCTGTTAGATTTATACACTGAGGCACTTGTGTGGGGTACTCTCCCCCTACTCTCTACAAAGCTATAGTCATTATACTCCTCATACCTGGCAAACCTGTGCATCTTTGCAAATCCTACCTTCCTCTCTCCTTGATCGTCAGCACAAAAATATTGGCAAATATAATGGCCAATTGGCTACTCCCTATCCTTCCATACATGATCCGGCCAGACCAGGTAGGATTCATCCTGGACAGATCCACCTTAGACAATGTACACACTCTACATGCCCTTTTCCACCCAATAGACTTGGCTTTGGCAGTTGGCTGTATTCTTATATGCTGTCAGGGCCTTCGACTCAGCTGAATGGCAATACCTGCTCATAGTGCTTGAAAGGATGGGCCTGGGCAGCCAACCAGTTCACTAGGTCTTATTTTTACATATAAACCCTCAATTCAGAATCAGCATCAAAATTCTTATGTCACCCTCCGCACCACTATGCAGAGGGAGTAGGTAGGGCTGCACTCCCTCGACGATCCTTTTTGATCTAGTTCTGCAACCCCTCGCCTATATAATAAGGCAGCACTACTTTCAGAAAGGTTTTCAGTTCTGTATACGCCGGCTAATTTTTCTGTGCGGAAGAAATCTTCCTAAATTAAAAGACCCGGATAAAAATCTAATGGTGGTTGTCCCAGAAATTGTAATCTTTGGGAGGTTGTCAGGCTTACAAATTAATCAGGACAAATCCCTTATTATGCCACTTACGTGGCTGCTGCCCGTCGACGCTTAGAACTTCCCTTACAATGGCAGAAGGAGCCTATCAAATACTTGAGCATCCAATAATAAGACACTATACCATGAAAACTACAGGAGATGCATCATCAAACTAGAACACCAGGTGGGGTGCTGAATTAAACGTCCCCTAACATTAGCGGGTAGAGTAGCAATCATGAAAATGGTGGTCCTCTCTAGAGGATTATACTAGTTTAAGAACCTACTGCTTCCTTTATTGCAAGTTTTCTTTACGCATCTCACTTCCCTTATGACATGGCTTGCCTGGTCCAGCTGCCAGCCCACAATTACCTGGTCCAAGTTAATACTCTTGCTGGCACATTCAGAAACCACAGGCGTGTTAGTGAGACACCATCACTATTCCCACAATTAGAGGTCAACAAGATCTTTGGAGTTGGCGAAGAGTGTAGTAGTCAGATTGATTCAATCACAAATCAATGACATAAAACCATAAACATTTCTAGACACCAAAAACAATTTAACACCAAGTCAAACTCCAAATTGAATAAAGTTTTTAGGCTTTATTACATTCTCAAAATCAATGTAACATATATGGTGCGCAAAACTACGTTATAAACATACATAAAAACCATAGGCTGACTGAAACGTTAAAAAGATTCAACTTACTAAACATCAATACTGTGAACACTCCAAAAGAATAATATGGATTGGCAACAACAGAATATGCACATTACTTAAATAGCAGATGATGGTGACATCAGTAAATCATCAAAATACAGTTAATAACATTCAGCTTTCAGGCCTGGGCCATTCTTATCACTAACACGAATTTAGACTTGCATGTGTGGTAAAGGGCTAACACAAGCAGGCAAAAGTAAAGAAGAGACAAAAATAATTTTAAAAAATCATCTAACCAGGGTTACTCTCTATAAAAATATGCTGGTATAAATATCTAAGCAGATAAAAAAGGAATACAAGAAACCACATTTAGTTATACCTCTCCTCATGGGACAGCAGACAGAAATACTTCATCAGCAAGAACTGTCACTTTCTCCCAACGTCAGTTGACAGTAGCATCAGGGCAGTGCAGAACACGGGCTGCACATAGGACAAGTCAACGGTTCAGAATTATTTGGGCATATTAGTACTGAACAGCATAAATGAATGGGGGCAATTAAGATTAAGAATGTATTCTTCAAAAGACAGTTAAGGGGTAAGGGGAGTCAGAAGAAGCAAATGGCAGCTGGGCATCTTCAGTGCATTAAGACTAACTTGAACTCAAACTCACTCCAAGTTTCCAAAGTCCCTCACTAATTAGAAAAACTCATTGTCCGTTCATTGATCCTTCATGTGGGCTTATCCTTATGCACTTGATTCAGCACCCAATGGCTGCTGGGGCCACCACCAAGGTTACAACTATTCTGGATTTTCCTAGCAATAGTACATCGTCATTTCAATGATTTCACTAAATATTACATTTTCAAATTGTTTGTTACTTCAAATCTTTTCTCACAATACACAAAATAAAATAAACTAATCACATTTTGCATGAGACTCGTGAGTTTTCCTTTCTTGCTCGACAGCTAGACCAAATATTTGTGCATAATTAATACTGAAACATCTTCGCCTTCAACACAATAGGACATTCAACATCACATCAGCAACCTAGGGAAAGAATTCAGGTCAGAGGAACAGAATAAGCAATTAGTTTTCCTCTACTGCTGCAAAATGAATCTTTCAGGCCTAGTCAAATTAAGAAAAACTTAATACATGTTAATACAAATAAAACATTAATACATTTTATTGCGCACCTTGCAATTCAATTCAAATATGCAAAGCAAATTATTTAATTGCAAACATTATTTACGACATGTTAGAACTGGTTTAAACATGCTTTTTTCTGCCCACATGTAACTCATTCATAAAAACCATTTAAATCAATATAAGTACAATTAATTCATATTCATTTAATACTTCAATTCTAATATCCATCTTAATAAGACAATTCTCATTAATTCATATTAGTACTTCATTTAATATAAATGCAAAATATTTTTCATGTTAAACGTGATGTCTAATACAAATGGTGGCCACATGGTTACTCATAATTCAAATGTGCACAATTTACATTTCTACATTATTTTCTCTGTTAGGCCTTTAAATGTAAGCTAATTTAGTCACCATATGCTAACTTCTATGCTACTAATATATTATTTAAAACTTGATCTCTTTCCCTCCCATAAACGGAGGGAGGGTTTGCAGCACCCAACTTTGAACTATGCTATCTAAGCACACAAGCGCAGTTCGCTCTCTACTGGCTGCATGACACTCACCACTCTCCCCACCGTGATCTGGAGGCTGGGCTGATAGCTCCACTCCCACTGAAATCAGCAATCATGCTGCGAGATCCGTGACCTAGGCCCGAAATTCACACAATTCAAATTACCACCTGGTTCTGAACCACACTGGCCACAATCACAGTTTACACTTCTCTACTCCCTGCACCTCCCCCTTGTACATAACCCTCGACTACAGACATCCTTCAAACCAGGGGTGATCAGGCAATTGCAGGCTAGGAATCTCCTAGTTATAGGAGTACTATTCCTGAATTCTACATTACTCTCCTTTGGAGAATTCCTAAAGACAGATCGACCATAATAGACTCTGTAGCTCCCTTAAGGGCTGTCTACTCCTCCTTTCCAGCTGAACAACCTGAATGGCCACTCTTGATTATGATATTAACAAATCACAGCCCTAGCAAATTTATAACCAGAATATATAACAGCATCCACCTCCAAACCCCTCACCGGGAGGACTGGGACACTGAGCTGGGCCTTGCTATTCCAGACGTATGTTGAACGTACTGTTGCGAACAGATCAAGATCTCCTTCAGTGGCAGATTTTGCCTCTTGCAGATCAAGTTCATACACCGAGCATACCAGGCACCTAAATCCCTGTACAGATTCGGCCTGGCTCTAGATACTAACTGGTGGAGGTGCCAAATGCAGTCTTCCTCCTCATGACACGGGTGTGCGTTATGATTCAGGCTTATTGGCTTAAACTAATCCAGGAGATCAATATGAGTTTGCTAGTGTTAGCGCCTCAGACCTTATTAAGTAAACTTACAAGGGAGACGTGAATAGGCCAATGGACCTTTTGACTGCGCTTCGAGTTTTTCCCACCATATATCCCGTATCAATACAAATCAATAGCAAATAACAATCAATGACATTAATAATCAACAGGAGTCAGAAATTTCCACACACCATGACCTCTTCACCATGAATAACCATACCTTTATGTAAAAGTTAGAATGTTTATTTCCCTATATTAACAATTCTAATGTCACGTAACTTAGACTCAGAATCAAATGGTAAACATACAAGAACAATACTGGCTGACCAAAGCAGCGAAAGAATCGCAATCTAATCAAAACTTGAGCCAGTACACTTTCTAAAGTTACAGTATAAATTGATAGCAGGAATAACTGTGCAAATGATATAACATACATTCAGATTCAGCAAAGAAAAGACATCAACTGTTATTACACGTAGCAAACTTCATCAGAGAGAACCCTAACTAACATCGGATTAGAATAGCATGTTTGGACTTCATGCAAAAAATTTTACTCACACAAATTTTGGAAAAATATCTAACTACGGCTCTTTCAAAAGTATCGGTTGGTACCTAGAAACAAAAGCAAATAGACATAACTTTCAGTATCATTGTTAGTATATCTGTTCTCAATATGGCTCAGCAAGTTGTGACAGACTTCGTCAATAGGACATCAGTTCGGTCAGCAAAACATCAGGATTCAGCATCAAAGTTCAGAGTAAGCAAAATCTCTCCAAGCAGTTCAAAAGAATATAGCTAATGGCCTCTCTTCTTTTTGTGCATTCTGGCTAAGTTAGATTGCCTAAAGCTACTTCCTACATGCTAATTGGTCAGGGGATCGCATGTTCACACTTAGTCCAATGAAACTAATCCCTCACATCTACAGTCCTACTACTACATGGTTCACATGTCGATGATTGGCTCCTCTTCTCCCATTCTCGTCATTCGGTTCGACAGGTATCAATATTGTTGCAGCTTATACTCCAGTCAGTGCATCCATTGTCTTTTCGTGGGAAGGTCAATTTTACACATACTACATTATATATTGTTTCACTAGCAAGTACAGCATCTTCTAGCAAGCAGTTTCTCATGAGAAAGAACTTCAGCTACGAGCACTTGGTCAGCACAGTAGAAAATCACTATTTAATACTCTAAGCATCCATTTTATAAAACACCTAAGAAATGCAGCTTGACATGAGGCCGTGCAGCTAGGCCAAGACCTCACTAAGTTAAGGCCTACAATTAATAAAGCTTATACATAATACATAACCCTTTGGATGACATATCACTACATTAATCAAACATAAACTCAATATTTGGTATTAATAAGCCATTAATAAGTACACTTCTTATACATTGATGGCCACTTTGGTAGTTGCACCTTCAGATGCTTGCATTATTTTTCTCTAAGTTAATACATTTTCTACGCAAATCCAACACTCAAAATACATGAATATTTATGAATAAATTTCAGCGCTAACACTGGACATGGTACTTACACCACTGATGGTCCTACTAGGATACGTGAAAGACATTCTCAACACGCAAGGGCTATTTGTAGCACTTGCCCTACTCGTAAGGAAAAGCACAGTTGCAATTCACTGGAGGAACTCTCCCTCCCAACAGGTAATGCACAGTGGCTGAAAGGCCTCACCACTTGTTCGATACACTCTGAGGTTTATGGGCCCACACTCCTACAGACTAGGAGGACATGATTGGAGGACAGCTATTTCAATGTAAACTAGAAAAGACTGTGTAGCACTTGTTTGTTATCATACTGTGTGAAACGGTCCTGGGTCCTCTTATCGATCACTGCATATTTATATATAATGTATGTCAGTGCAATTTGCAGTACTGTAATAAGACTATTATACTGTAAGCATACTTGACAAATAAGAGACTTATCAGCTGCATATAAACCGGTTATTACTGAATTGAGGAGCAAAATAAAAGTTTAAAAAACCTGTGTAATACAAATCAAGACCTTATGAGAAAATATTGACAACTTTCATACAATCAGATTGAAAGTCTGGCTGTCCCCTATTGTGGGTCAAGCGCGTTGCTGCAGACTTTAAGTTACATTTCTATGTATGAACATGATGGAAAAATCAAATGGGTAATGACGTTGAAAAAGTATTTTTTTGCTGCATTGAGTTTTGTGGCTGTCTCTATGTAAGTATGGGTACGCATTCTTATTTTTTATACATATACAGGTTTCGGGGGATAAAGGGCCTTGTCCGTTCTGTTTTTTTTCTTAGAATGTATTTGGCGCATTAATATTTGCTTCTGCACGGCTTTAAGGTAAATTAGGTGAGGAACCAAGGGAACTGGGCCCTTCCTCTCTTCACACTGCTGATAATGTTTGTCCTTACTTACACTGTTTTTCAAAACCCTTTTTTTTTTTTTTTTAAAGTTAGGAATGATTGATGCTTGTATATGTAATAAAGCACTAATGGAAACTTCATTTCCAATAATAATACCATCTAACCGATACATTAGTTTTCTGCCGCATTTCCAAATTCAATAGCACTTAAGGTTAAGCCGTGCTTATAAAATACTTAAGAAACTAAGATTGTCAATTAAGATGGTAAGATGGGCGCTAGGTCACTTGGGCTGGAGAGTTTCCACCCACTACTGTATCTTCGAATTGGCCTCAGAGGCAGAGTATTTTAACTTAAAGTGCTCCCACAAAAATGTGCCATGTTGCACCCGAAATCAACCAGGTTTGTTTCTGAGAAGCTAAAAATTAATGACGAGACACAGGGAGCTTTCTTCGTGCGAGTGGGGCCATTGATAATTTTTCCTTCACGGGCCTGCCATTGCTCACATGCCAGTCCCGGGTAGGAAAAGTATGTGTCTGAAGGCCTGTCCTAACAAGCATTGGCAAAGTCAATAGGTCCCACCAATGCAACAGCTACTGGCTTTGCCAATGTGTTTCAGCCATGTTATACACCACCGTGGATGCTGTTCAGCATGGCTAAAAGTTAGTAGGGTAGAGGAGAGTCGCGTGCAGTGTTCTAGAGTGGAAAGGCAAAGAGTGGAGTAGAGTGTTGTAGAGTAGAGTGGCAGAGAGTGTTGTGTATTGGAGTGACATAGTATGGAGTGGCATAGAGCAGCATGTACTGAAGTGGCATAGAGAAGAGTGCATTAGCATAGTTTTGCAGAGCATAGTGGTGTAGAGTGCAGTGGCACTGAATTCAGAGCACACAATGCAGCGTTGTTGACTGCAGTGGCATAGATTAGAGTGGTGCATAGTAGAGAGTAGAGTACAGTGTTGCAGAGTGGAGTTGAGCTGAGTAGAGTGGCGCAGAGTAGAGTGGCTTACAGCTGAGTGGCATAATTCAGAGTGCTGTAAAGTGATGCAGAGTGGAGTGGCATTGAGTTGAGTCATGCAGATGGCAGTGGCACAAAGTGTAGTCAAGTGGCATAGAGTGTAATGGTGTAGAGTGCAGAGTAGAGTTGAGTGGCTTAGAGTCTAGTGGTGTAGAGTGGTGCAGAGTGGAGTAACAGAGTGGTGCAGAGTAGAATATAGTGCTCTAGAGTGCAGTGGCGTAGAGTGTGGTGGCGTAGAGTGTGGTGGCGTAGAGTGTGGTGGCGTAGAGTGAGGTGGCGTAGAGTGCAGTGGCATAGAGTGCAGTGGCATAGAGTGCAGTGGCATAGAGTGGAGTAATGCAGAGTAGAGTGGTGTAGAGTTCACTGGCGGAGAGTGCAGTTTTGCAGAGTAGTGTGTCAGAGTGGAATGGTGTAGAATGGAGTAGAGTGGCGTAGAGAGCAGTGATGCACAGTACTGTGATGCACTGCAGAGTGCAGTGGCATAGAGTGCAGCAACATAGAGTGCAGTTGTGTAGAGTGCAGTGGTTAAGATTAGAGTGGTGTTGAGTGTAATGGCATAGAGTAAAGTAGCATAAAGTGCAGTGGCATAGAGTGCAAAGATTAGGGTAGATTTGAGTGGCGTCCAGTAGATTCACATAGAGTGCAAAGGCGTAGAGTTGAGAGCTACAGAGTAAAGTGCATTGGAATAGAGTGTATTGGCATAGAGTGTAGTGGTGTTGAGTGCAGTGTTGCAGTGTGGCCTAGATCACAGTGGTGTAGAGTGGAGTTGTGCAGAGTAGACTAGTGTGGCCTAGACTGGAGTGGTGTAGAGTGCAGTAGCGAACAATGCAGTGGTGTAGAGTAGAATGGAGAAGAGCGCATTACCACAGACTAGAATGGTACAGGGTGGAGTAAGAGGCATAGGCCCTGATTCTAATGTTGGCGGGCGGCGGGAGCCGCCCACCAAGCGGGAACCGCCAGAAGACTGTACTGCGGTCGAAAGACCGCGGCGGTCATTCTGGGTTTCCCACTGGACTGGCGGGCGACCGCCAAAAGGCCGCCCGCCAGCCCAGTGGGAAACAGCCTTTCCACGAGGACGCCGGCTCCGAATGGAGCCGGCGGAGTGGGAAGGTGCGACGGGTGCAGTGGCACCCGTCGCGTATTTCAGTGTCTGCATAGCAGACACTGAAATACATAGTGGGGCCCTCTTACAGGGGCCCCTGCAGTGCCCATGCCATTGGCATGGGCACTGCAGGGGCCCCCAGGGGCCCCCGGCACCCCCTACCGCCATCCTGTTCCTGGCGGGAGACCTGCCAGGAACAGGATGGCGGTAGGGGGTGTCAGAATCCCCATGACGGCGGAGCGCGCTCCGCCGCCATGGAGGATTCTCAAGGGCAGCGGAAAGTCGGCGGGAGACCGCCGACTTTCCGTTTCTGGCCGCGGCTGAACCGCCGCGGTCAGAATGCCCAGCGGTGCACCGCCAGCCTGTTGGCGGTGCTACCGCGGTCATTCGCCTTGGCGGTTTTTACCGCCAGGGTTAGAATGACCACCATAGTGTGAAGTAGCACAGAGTGCAGTCGCGTAGAGTGGAGCGGTGCAGAGTGGAGTGGCATGGAGTAGTGCAGAGCAGACTACAGTGGCGTGGAGTGGAGTGGTACAGAGTAGAGTGGAGTGCTGTAGAGCAGAGTATTCATACTATGCTAACGCACTGCCATTACAGACAATACATATTCAATTGAAATGACCATGAAAATTGCCCTTTTTGAAGGGTTAACCTCTAACATTTGCTTCTGACCTCCTGTTTTTGACCCTGTGCTGCATTTCGTTTTTGCTGGCTTTAAGAGTGCACTTTACCACTGCTGACCAATGCTAAAGTGCAAGTGTTCTCTGTCTAAAATGTATTGGTGATTTGTTTACCCATAATTGGCATATTTGATTTTTCTAGTAAGTCCCTAATATAGTGCATTATGTGTGACCAGTGCCTGTAACTCAAATGCTCCTAGTGGGCCTACAGCACTGATTATGCCACCCAAATGAGTAGCCTTGTAAACATGTCTCAGACCTGCCACTGTAGTGCCTTAGGGTGAAGTTTTGAACTGTCATTTCAACCTGGCAAGTGCACCCACTTGCCAGGCCCAAACCATCCTGTTTACTAGATGTAAGTCAGCCCTAATGTAGGCCCAAGGCAGCCCCGCGGGCAGGGTGCAGTGTATTTAAAAGGTAGGACATGTACTGGTGTGTTTGACATGTCCTGATAGTGAAATACTGCTGAATTCATTTTTCACTGCTGCAAGGACTATCTCTCCCATAGGGTAGCAAGAGGTTTGCCTTGAAATATCTTTTAAGTGTCATTTCCTACTGGGAGCAGATAGAGATGTGGAGTTTGGGGTCTCTGAACTCACAATTTAAAATACATCTTTTGGTGAAGTTGGTTTTTAAATTGTAAGTTTGAAAATTACACTTTTAGAAAGTGGGCATTTTCTTGCTTAACCATTCTGCATGTCTCCCTGTCTGTTGAATACACAACTAGGTCAGGATGACAGCTGGGCTGTATGTTCATTCACTCTAGACAGTCATACGAAGAGAATTGCCCTGTATACCCTGTTGGCCCATCACCAGGCTGATGGGTCTTCCTGAGCTAGAGTGGTGGGAGGAGCTTACACTTGAATAGGGCTGCGCCTGTCCTCACACAAAGCCGCCTCCAACTCCCAAGAGTGTGTTTGGGGCCAGGGCAGGGAAAGGCAGGGTCTTGTGCACTACAAAGACTTGTCTTTGAAGTTTGCCTACTTCAAAGACAGAAAGGGGTACATGTACTGGACCTCTGACCCCAGAGAGTTAGAATCCTTTTGGGCTTAGGGCGTTCTTCCAGGAAGAAGAGCTAGATGTTGTGAAAGGGACTGCCACTATGCTTGTTGCTTTGCTGTGCTGGCCTGCTCCTTCTGTCCTGGGAGTGGAAGGACTGGACTTTACTTTCTACATCCTGCTTCCAAAGGTTCTCCAAGGGCTTGGGCTGAGCTTGACTCCTGAAGAGAAGTCTCAGGGACATCAAAGAAAACAAATAAAAAGTAAACGTACCTGTTCCTGCCAAAACTGCCCGCCGCCCGCCTCACACTCCTCTTCCGATGCTGTTGTTGTCCCAGCAGTCCCTTGGACACCAGCACAGGCTCCCCCATGCAATCTTGCATGAGAGCAGTGTCGGGATTTTTCTGAACAGCTTGGTCTGCTGCTCGGACCCTGAATGGGAGTCTATGCAGTTTCTCCAACTCTGCTGTGTAACACAGTCGGATTGGAGAAACCTAAGTGTGCATGTCAGTTTGGACGGCCGAAGACAGCCTGCCAAATAGACCTGCACACTTAGTGCACTCTCTCCACTCCTTCTCCCCCTGCCCATGGCCCAGCCCAGCCCCTCTCCTCCTCTCCCTTCCTCTTCACACGCTGGTGAGCCAGCTGCTGAAAAATAAAATAATAGTAAACTATTGATTTATTGTTCAACTGCTGGCTCTTAGCCAGGGGAGCAACACTCCTTTGCTATTGCGAAGGGGCCACACCTGTGTACAAATACTTTACACCTTGTCTCTGAGATAAACTTGACTGCTTCAGCCAATCTACCAAGGGGGTGAACAAGAGTTATCTCAGGTGTGTGACTCCCTTATCCTGACTAGAGGGGGGGGTCCCTACATGGACAGAGTGAAAACCACTGCCAACTAGGGACCCTATAGATCTGCAGTTTTACTAATAAAACTGTACAGTGCACAAACGAAAATGTGTGGAAATTGCATCACCTAGTGTAAAGATTGTTTTGATCATATTAAAGTATTTGTTTCCAACACACTTCAAAAATAACAAAAAATGTGCTTCATTTGTGTTCCTAATTCTGATATATTCTGGAATACTTACACAGTTCTTTTAAATGTTGTTGTATGTTAGAAATAAATGTCTTTCCTACCCCCAGTAACCAGCAAGATTATCACATATATTCTCTCACTTTCAAGTCAGAGAAAGAAAAGTAGACAAGCGCCCTCGGAAGACAGCACCTGACATTTGAATGCACAGCAAATGTGACAAGATAAGAACACAGAAAGCGAGTTTGTGAAGGAGTGCAGCAAGCATGGCTTAGGTAACAGGAGGGACAAAGTGAACCTGAACAGCCTAAAGCAAATAAAGCCAGCAAACAGAATGCCAGAAATGTGAGTTACAAACCACAAAGCCAATGGTAATCAACGGGTAGAATACATTCCTAGGACAACGTTCTGTAAGTCCCCAAGATGTCTTTAGCAAACCAGACAGCTGTACTGTCTGGTAAGCTGCTACCTAAAAAGGTTGGACCATTTAAAACATTGCCCGGGCGACACTCCAGATAAAAGGTTTCTAACTGCAGAGCCAGTTGAGGCTACGCCATCCGAAACCAAGCAGCTTCCTGAGCCTCTTAATGAGATAAACCCGAAATATGAGATTATTAATGAATGAATTAAATACAAATATTATCAATGTCATTCAATAGTGTGTTCAGTAGATTTTATTACGTGGCATGATTCTCTAACACTTTTCAGTCGTAACATAATTGTCTTAACATAACATAAATTGTATTTGTAAAATGCATGTTTACACCTTGAAGCATCCTGGCTAAGGTGTATAGCATCATGGATATACAACTTTGTTTTTAACGACCACTGTCACTATATCACCGCACATTTATTTTTCCTCACTATTCCAAGTCAAAAGTAACAAGCTCAGCAGTCCATAAAGCTCACATATGTGTTCTTCGGAAAAAGCATCCATTTTAATGGTTGGGTATCAGCAACATAAACGTGTTTATTATTAAAAACTCAAATCGCAAAATAAGACATTCAAGTTCATTATCAGTGCACTTTCATGCACTTTGTAAGGCTATTTTTTTAATTAATTTAAATAGAGATTTTATTTAATTTAACATACTTAGCTTTAATTGCTACTGTTAAGTGCTGACAGATTTATTATCTGACACTGTATACTAAATCAGTATCATACCTGGTTCCTTTATTCTATTCTTATGAAAAAATTAACTACACTTCACTTGACCAAAGTTCTTGTGTTTTGTGACAAACCACCTTATCTTGGGGTCTCAAGTTATATGTTTGAGTAATGGAAAAGACGTATGCCTGTAGATATGGATATACTTGTGTAAATCACTTGTTAAAGAAATAACTGTAAAGCTTGCTGTCCCTATTGTGGGTGCCTTTATGGATTCACTGATCATGTAAAGAAGAGCAGTGGTTTCTCAGCAAGGTCAAGGTAATTAATGAGTGCATTAAATACCTAACTTTCTTTATACTTTGGCAGGTCAAACCTGTCCGAATTTAGCAGGGGAAAACAGTATTTACTTGCGGATATTCTCGACTTTTATGTTTGGGTTTCTAGCAAGCAGCCTTTCTTTAAATTTTCCATAATTGCGATGAATTTTCCCCTCAGTGTGGCCTTGAGCGAGTCCTCAAAGTCGTCGAGGACACATCTTCAGTATCATTAACTGCGAAATAATCATCTATACATTCCCCTATTTCTCATTTAGGAATGAGATCTCTCAAGAGGGATGAGTGAAACCTCCATCTCATGGACGTGCGTTTCCTGGCATATACGTCTAAGTGTTTGGTGATAGATGCATGGCCTGAAATTGAAACATGGCCAATCTCTGACGTGTTGATTAAATCGCTCAGGGCAATGCTTGTTAAAAAGTGATCTACTCTTCGATATGTTCGATGCACATGTGAGGAAAAAGTGTATTTAAGATCTTTCATGTGTTGTTAGCGTCGAGAATGAAGTTGGGCTTTAAGGCGGGTACCTCCCTCTCCTTGGTAAGGGCTAGATCTGTACGGATCCTCCCATATCATATTGAAATCCCCTGTGACTAATCTCGCCGTTCGCAAAGCCTGCAAATTGTGTAACAAATGTAGCTAACAATGTATCCTGACTCTTATTTGGAGTGTAGACTGTGGGCAAAGTATTAAGGAGACTTTCCTATCTGCCTCATAAGGATGTAGCACCCCTCTTTATCTCTGATTGTGTCTTCTATCTGAAAGTGGGTATCCCTGTGGTAAATAATTGCTACTCCGTTGAGTTTGTAGTATTAGAGGTGTATAAAGCTGTGGGGAAGAGCCTATGCTTCATTCTGTGTTGTTTTAGTATTATCAGGTGTGTTTTCTGAAGGCGCAGTACAGCTGGGGGAGAACACAGCAGTGATTTCCACACTGACTCTCTCTTATTGGGGGTATTGGGGACCATAACAGTGTACAACACAATCATCGCCATAATTATTGTGGAGATAAACAAGATGCAAATGTTTTGATGTGGCTCTTTCCAATGTGTAGTGAGGACTATAAGTCAATGACGCCCAAGCCACAAAGGTGATGTCAGTGCACATTCTTAGTTACTCAGTTATGATCGGTTGGGCATAGCAAACAATAAAAAAGGAACCTTAACAAAATTTAACTGTGGTTTGACTTATGGCCATTCTGTAACTGCTAAAAAGAACCCTGTAGGTGCTCGCCCATAGGTCCAGGGGAAAAGAGAAATTCCTGAGGTGCGAGCAAAGTTAAGAGCAATGCGCCCATTCCGCAAGTGATAACACCCTAGGGTGGCGAGTCTATGCACCATGGGTGTGGGTGCTGGCACCAGGCAGAACTGATTCAATCTTCAAGGTCCTGTGACAACGTCATTTCGTGGCCTGTTTCTCTGTCTAATTTATTGACTGAGTAGTGCTTTCGTTTTGTTCCACTGTATTTCAGCACTTTATTTGGGTAAAGCAGTGACGTGGCTGGCAGTTGGGTAATTTGTGTCTCGGGTCAACTTGCATTGAAGTTCCCGTCTCAACGCTGCCTCATCTTTATTTGTGATATGTAGGTTTTGCTGTCTTTCTAGAAGTGTATGCCAAAAGGAAAAGTCCACTTTTATTTGATGTTGTTGGTTCTGAGTTTGTCTGTTATTGGCTAGAACATCTGATATCTCTGCAGTGTCTCGGCTAAAATATCACGGTAAAGGTGACAGTTATAGCTCTGCAAAGTGATATCACTCGTGTTTCATGCTGCCTTAATTATTTCTACTTTAACCATTAAGTGATGGCGTTGTCTAATAGGTCCCGGTTGTTTATCTGAGGCTAGCCTGTAGGAGCACACTATGTGCACTCTGTCAATATTTGGTGCCTCTCTTTCATCGCTTATAGGGGAGGAGAACAGACCAGTATTAAAGACTTTCAGATTGGGTCTTTCTGCACCTTCCTACAGGCCGATGATGGGGATAGTCTCCCTGTGAAAGCTGTTTTTAAGTTGTTCACATTTGGCCAGGACTAGCACAGTTACAGTTGACACCTTCCCAAGTTCCTTCACCATTTCTCAGGTGGAAGCTTCCTGGGTCTCTATTTTGGTTCCAAGGTCTATGGTTCTGATTCCTAAAACATCCAGATCCATTTGCAGCATATCCAGTTTACGGATCAAGTTATTGCACAGAGTTTGGAGCACTTAATAGTTTTTTAAGCTTTCTTTAAGTGTTGCCAGGCTGTCGAGGAGATCATCTTTTGTGAGTGCCATTCAGTTTTGTGATGACTTTTGCTGTGTTTCCTTCTCTTGCAATAGCTGTGGGATTGTTGCTGCAAGGATGGTTTGTATGTCGTTCTGGGCAGTTTTTTCAGTGTCATTTGTTCTGATTAATTGCTAAGGAGGTTAAAGGACTGGCCCTGCTGAAAAGATTTGTGGGTTGCCAAGAGCAAATGGCTGTGCCAGTGGACAGTGGATGTAGGTCTGTATCGGCTTGTTCGTGCCTGTATTACAAAGGATTTGAAGTATGTAACAGCAAAGTAATCACCAGTCAACAACAGAGTTGGGGTGGTGTCTACACTCTGTGATATCTTAGCCCTCCCACCTGACATTCAGCATCTCATGCCATTGTTCATCTGTTCACATGCCCACCCTTTGCGGAAAAATCCATAGTTTCAATACAGGCACTCAGTCCAGGCCCAAAGAGGGGGGCTCTCCTCTATAAGTGTCTATGTTGCCCTGGTGGTGGGTGCATATGCATAGGGAAGGGGGTGTCTTCCCCTCACCAAAGGGTCAGAGGGCTTAAGCTCTGATCTCTTCTCTGTTGCCTTTATAACAGATCAGAATTGGCATTGTAGCAGTGGCTCAGTTTACAAGGCAAAAATCCCCTACGGTCCTCCCCACAGAGTGTGGCAGTGTCTAAAATGTGGAAGAATTCTCTTCCCAAGTGCTATGTTTTAACCATGGCTCGGACTGCCACGCCACATGTACAAAGGGCTGGGCACCTCTCCCTGCCCAGCATCCTGAGCAATGTCAGAATTTTAATGCAGTTGGATTCCAGACATCTCCATTAACAGCATGCAGTATTTCTCTTTCTTGTATCAAGAACATGACTAGGACCATATTACAGGAGAAGACTTTAAAAGAGGATTTTGTTCCCAATGTAGTCCACTTTTGAGTAAGCACACAGATGCGATTTGCAAATTACCATGGCTTGAGAACGCAAAAGTGTTATGTGTAATATACTAATTGCATTTTTCGAGGGGGAAGGGCTTTTATGACTCACAAAATGAGTTTTGTGAATTATTCTGAATAACAGTTAGGAGTAAGCCCTTCCTAACTATTCTTCACAATGGTATGTATCCATGGTTTGGTCGCAAACCATTGATCACAAACTGGCACCTCTAAAGAGATGGTAACTTATGTACAGGAGGGAAGGTGTCCTCTTAGGTCTTCCACCCTTAGTAAATCGTGTTGTGTGACCTCAGGGGTGCAGGCAGTCGTCCAGTGGACTGCTCCCTGCATACCTCAATATATTCCCAAATAGAAAACATTTTTTAAATGCAATACAGGCTGCTTTAAAAAACAAAGTTTTCTCATTTGAGAATGCAAACACAGGGACACTGTTCTGCTGCTCATTACAAACCACCATTTCTGTGTTTGTAGCAAATTACAGGGGATTGCAAATTGCAGCCTGCCTAATTAGTATTCATTAGGCGGGTTGTTCTGCAAACCCCAGTGACTAGAGATTTTGGCCCTCATTCTGACCCTGGCGGTCTTTGACCGCCAGGGCGGAGGACCGCGGGAGCACCGCCGACAAGCCGGCGGTGCTCCAATGGGGATTCCGACCGCGGCGGTAAAGCCGCGGTCGGACCGGCACCACTGGCGGGGTCCCGCCAGTGTACCGCGGCCCCATTGAATCCTCCGCGGCGGCGCAGCTTGCTGCACCGCCGCGGGGATTCCGACCCCCCCTACCGCCATCCAGATCCCGGCGGTCGGACCGCCGAGATCCGGATGGCGGTAGGGGGGGTCGCGGGGCCCCTGGGGGCCCCTGCAGTGCCCATGCCACTGGCATGGGCATTGCAGGGGCCCCCGTAAGAGGGCCCCTACATGTATTTCACTGTCTGCTGCGCAGACAGTGAAATACGCAACGGGTGCAACTGCACCCGTCGCACAGCTTCCACTCCGCCGGCTCGATTCCGAGCCGGCTTCATCGTGGAAGCCTCTTTCCCGCTGGGCTGGCTGGCGGTCTGAAGGCGACCGCCAGCCAGCCCAGCGGGAAAGTCAGAATTACCGCCGCGGTCTTTCGACCGCGGAACGGTAACTTGACGGCGGGACTTTGGCGGGCGGCCTCCGCCGCCCGCCAAGGTCAGAATGAGGGCCTTTGTGTTGTTACCTATTAGTACATAGTTCACATTACAAAATCTGGGATAGGTTGAAATGGTAGTGTGCCATTTGCAAACACTTTTTGTCTCTTAGTACATCGGACTCATTGTCACAACTATTGCGTAGATAACTGCTAGCCATTCACTAGCTTTCCAGTGCGAACTATTTACAAAGAAATGCTACATTTAAATTCCTCTCCTTGGTTGTGATGTTGTCGACATTTTTCTGCTGTCCTGCAGTCACAGAAGTAATCTATTTTTGAGGGTTTATGCAATATGTTAAGCAAAATAGTAACAGTTTGATTGTAGAAAGATGCAATGAGAAGCCATTTTATATGTGTATTCATTTAGCCTAATGGTTGAAACCCTGGTGGTATTAAGAGTTAATTAAATGTTTGACGGATTTAATTAATATTATGTTGTAATTTAGATTCTTGACTAATAGCATGTATTAAAATTATATTGAATTTCTAATGATCACTGATTTAAATACATGAGTAAAAATAGAGAAATGCAGTTCTGCGTTATTCTGACTGAAATGCATTAACAGAGTCAATTTGTATAGAGTGACTTTAAAATGAATAATAATGAATAATTACTAATGTTGAATTCATACATTTGCATATTAAAATGTGTTTATTAGAATGTATTAATACAATGTTTGTTTTAACTCACTTGCATTAGCCTAAGAGAGGCCTGCTAGGACGGTATTACTTGACTGTGCAGAGAATACTGATTCATTTTCAGAACATGAACTTTCTTTCAGACTTTGTTTCCATGGGAAGACTAGCTTTTGTAATAGCTCTCTATTATTTTACACATAGACATTTATACAATTCGACCTTGGATGTGGAACATCCTGAATTGTGGTCTAGCAAATTAAACATTTGTTTCAATTTCGTGTGGAGCCACATAGATGGGTGCCATTCCCATGACAGACCTTGGAATTAAGGTGACTTTTTCAACTTGGAGTCGTGTGATCGATTGCTATTGGATGATGCCCCTTGAATGTCAAATGAACCTTTGTCCTGAGCTAATCAGATTGTAGTATGAACTTTGATATGTTATTCACCAGTTGGATTTTGTTGATCAAAACATTTGTTAATGAAGAACCCCACATGCTGAGCCCCTTGGAGAGGTATCTTCCTCTCTGCTTTGCCCCTTTTAAAATTACTTATTGAGACTTAGAGATTTCCCCTAACCCTTTGCAGAAGACTCTTGATCACTCTTCTGATAATGCTGACGCTTTCCCTTTTTACCTATCCTTTGCCCACCTTAGTTAGTATCCTGTTAACGAGATTACCTTTTTCCAAAGTCCTTTTCCCCTTTTTGTCCTTTTTAGGTTGAGCGTAAGCATTCGAGCTGGTGTTTAACTGAGTATACTTATACTGTGGGTTAAAGTGATTTCATTTGTTGGTTGCAGTGTCCTTTAAAAATTCTTGCTCGCTAGTGGTCAGTTCTGCTTTTTTTCTCCCTCCTTTTTCTGTTTCAGAACAGTGACCAACTACTGTATTGTTCCACTTTGGTTTCTTTATCTGTTGCTGTGATGGACTATTTGTTTTACATTTCTTTGGTGGTTCCCTTTCACTGTGCATGTGTGCGTGTTTTAGGCTGGTTGCTGCATGCATTTTATTGTAGCATTCAGTTCCTTCCACGTCCTCCTATGTCACTGAAATTTGTTTTGGCTTTATTCCAGTGCTGTGCTCATTCCCGGCTCCTAAAATAAGCTTATTTGATTAAACAGACAGCTTCTAAAATAAGCTTATTTTACTAAACAAACACCATATGCCCTTGCATTGCATTGCAGAGAGTCTCTCTCTCTCTCTGCAGGGCCTCTCCCTGCCAGCACTCATGACATCACACACAAGGCATTGGTTATCTCCTTTATTGAGCCATAAATCTTCTCAGACTGCTCTGCTAACTTTATTAGACCTGTGTTTAAATGCAAGGCAAAAATGCTTGTTGTAAACTTGTCTCTCAAAAGTAACACCAGCGAGCAGCCAAGGCTGACTGCAGGAGGTGGCAAAAGGATCGAAGCTCAAAAATCATATGAATAGTAATCCCCCTCAATTCCGATCAAGTTATATTTTTAATATGGCTTAATTCTGAGTATGGAATTATGGAACAGAACTGCAAAACTGAAAACAGCAACTCCTAGTTCACTTGGTCCCTCGTAAGCATGTTTTGAGTCCTCCTGGGCACAGTGTCCTGCGGAGTGATAGTGGAAAGTTGGAGGCCTTAGTTCCTTTTCAGGCGTCAGCACCTTGTCCAGTCCAGTGTTATGTTACTGTTTCATTCTAACCCTTGTAGTTTTGATTTTCCTCATTGTAAATACAAGGCTACAAGCTACAGAATTCACAGAATAAATTAAGACTGGTTGAGACACTCCAGTGGTTCAAAGTGATGTCTATAGGCAACGCTGTGCACTCTGAATGACCCGGAAAGAGACAAGTAGAACTGTTTAAAAATTAAAAAAACAAAATAAAATGCTAAAGATGTGTGCTCTGTGAGAAAGATTACTGCCAGTGGCCTTGGCTGCAATGACCTCATTCATAGCACTGATGTAAATAGAGTCAAAAACACCCAGGTAATAACACTAGTGCCTAGCATTGGGTCGGCACTTGATTTGTAGTTCTGCCACTTACAAGGGAGTTAAGTGCAGAAACATTCTCTGAGATCGGTTTGCCTGATCACAAGGGGTCCGGGGCAATTCTCTTTACGCTGAACTAGGGGGGGGGGGTACATTGTGAGTCCACAAACCCAGACTGGGCGCGGGTTTCTTCATAACTGCAACAGTAAAACCAAAGTAGGCCCTGCATCCTGTTTTACAATCTCCTCTGAGCTCACAGCAGTGGTGGCGCAGAGCGCTTTGTCGTCCATACATGCCAACATTTTAGAAGAGGAAAGTGGGAGATTTTAAAAACATTAATCAGGAGAATGCTGGTACCGACACTGGTGCTGCCTCCCATCACACCATGGCGCTGGTACCCACACTGGCACTGCCGCCCGCCACACATTGGAGCTGCTCCCATCACACTATGGCACTGCCTCCCTTCACACTCTGGCGCTGGTACCCACACTGGTGCTGCCTCCCATCACACCCTGGTGCTGGTACCCAGACTGGCGCTGCCTCCCATTACACCCTGGCACTGGTACCCACTCTGGTGCTGCCTCCCATCACACCCTGGCACTGGTACCCACACTAGAGCTGCTTCCCATCACACAATGGGGCTGCCTCCCTTCAGACCCTGTCGCTGCCTCCCATCACACACTGGCACTGCCTCCCACCACACACTGGTGCTGGTACTAACACAAGCACTGCCAACCATCACGCGCTGGCGCTGCCTCCTGTCTCCCATCACACAATGGCGCTGGTACCCACAATGGCGATGCCTCCCATCACATGCTGGTCCTGGCCTCTCACACTGGAGCAGTGCCGCTGCCTCCCACACCAGGGGTGTACCTTGATCAGTGCGATTGGGGGTGGGGGTGCAAGGTTCATATTTCAACAATCAGACTGGCATTTAATGATAAATACATCATACAATAAGGAGGGCTCACGAAAGGGACTTAAGGCTGGCAGGGTTACTAAATTAGAGAAAACATTTTTAAAGACTTTCTGACAGACTGTCAGACAGTGTGTATGTAAAAATCTCTTGTGAAATTTGACGGATACCTCACCATACCCAACTGAAAGCACCTGTACCCAACTATTTATCAGAAAATATAGTTATTAGAGGGCTGTGTGACACCCCAAACACCCACTCCTCCCAGCTACATCCTTGTCCCTCACGCACTAGAGCTCCAATATCCCACGCTAGCACACTGCCTCCCTCACTGCCACACTGGCGTTGCCTCCCATCACAGGCAGCCCACCCTCCCTCCATACAAACCTCTCAGGAAGGCAGCCTTAGAAACACTGCACGTCAATAACCTAATCTGCAGGGCGCACTGTCGAACTCAGCGGGCACTGGAAATCCAGCTTTACCATTTAAATACCAGTGTTATTACAGATACATGTTGGGAAAAGTGTACACTGCAATAAATGCCATTGTACTTTCCAGTCATGGTCCAAAATGTGTGGATTAGCGTGCTATCCGTCCACTCCAAGTGCTATGGCGCCTTGTCAGGGGCATGAAGCGCAATATGCAGCTATGAAAAAGTACAAATCAAATGCATACAACAGGCTTGTAGTGATCGCCAGCAAAGGGGTCCATAAGGGCAAGTCACTGCATACCAGATGGTGTATATAGCTCACACTTGCTAATCACCACTGGCTGATACTGACTGATACTGCACAAAGTGTAAGTTGACCAGGCATCCCGGATTTGCCCGGACAGTCCCGGTTTTTCACCAGCTGGCCTGGCATACTTCGGGAAATTTAGCTCATGTCCTAGTTTTTTAGAGAGGGGTGTCTGAAAACTGTGGGAGGTGAATTTTTTGTTTTCCAAAGAAGAGATAGTTATCAGGTGTTATCAGAAAGCAATTTCATTAAAAGACATTACCCTGGCTATAAAAATTGCATTTTATTTATGTTCTTAGGGCCTCTTCTGTAATTCTGTGCTGACAAGCACTGTCATACTGTGGGCTTGATTAAAGTACAATCAAAGTCCTTTTTTTATTTTTTTGTGAAATGTCCTGGTTTTTGGCCTTAAAATTCTGGTCACCCTAACAAAGTGTAAACCAAATTTTTTGTTTCGCCTGCTTCATCACAAGCGTAGATGGTAATGGTGTGATCAACCTTGGATGGATCAAACCAAGAGCTGGCTGTGCCCTGCCAGGATGTGAACCCATGGCAGATCTTTGCAACATGTGTGCAACCCATTCAGTTATCTTTCTGGGTTTATTGTCAGTGTGACTGGTTGGATCCTCCTTGAACTTTATAACAGCTCGTCTGGGTGCACAACTGAAGGTGTTTCCCAGCCGGGTCAGCTGCCCTGGCACCCAGCCTCATCTGGTCTGGGGCCAAATTACCAGCACCTCCGAGAGTTGGGTGACCAAGAGTCCCAGATTTGCCAGGACACTCCCGTTTTCAGGTCGAGGGCTTTTCCGACATGTTGGTATCTATGTGGGGTTTTAACCACGCCCATCACTATCACTCGTTCATGGGCTTGCCTTTCAAAAATCCTTTTTGTCATTGGCAAATGCTTTACTTTTGTCCCTCCTTGGGGCAGTTTTGTTGCCGCCTTGGCCATCGACCCTGTTACATGGATAATTGCACGTTTGCCAATACGGTTGACTAAGCGAACTTCTTTTTCTTTTTATGTCTCTCCTTTGCGCTCATGCTCCAGGCAGCCATGGTGCTTTGAATCGACTCGTTTATGTCAACTGTTTTACTGTTCATTTTCAATTTATGTAGCAAGAAAAGTCCAGTTGGGAACTTACAATGTTAATAGCTCTAACTCGAGCAAACGTGAGACCATTGCATTGCAAATGCTTGTCTTTTGCCCGCATGTATTCCTCCCTGCATGTTACCTCTAGATTTGGCCAATAGTAGGGTTTTCCCTGTGCCCAGCTAAAATTGAACCTTGATGACCTGTATTGAATTGATGCTTGTCAAAGCTGAAGAACGTTTATTCTCTGTATCTCAGATTCTCTTGTTAATGTTTTGCATTATTCTTGTAGAATGCTTAATTTTATTAATTCTAGTTCATCTGCACATGTTTCGTTGCCTTAGGCAACCCTTGGTGATTTTGTATCTGTATAACTTTGTTTTGCAAATTGTCTACAAGCTTGAGTTTGTAATAAATCCCTTAACTTAATTCCTGAATGGAGTTTCCCTTGTATGGCCAACTTAATTGGCGTGTATTGAAATTGCATTGTATGGTTCTACCACATCCTACTGCAGGAACCATTGACCTCGTTGAGCACTGATTCCTGCGAAGGATGAAAATGCTCCACAAACCCAGTGGTGTGGGGATTTTCATTAAAATAGTATTATTGGACTGCATCCAAACAAGAGCAGCCAGAGAAGAGATGACTAGTGTCAGACCTGTCAGCCTTCGTGTGGTCATTCCCCCAACATTTTGCCTGCCGCCCTCCATTTTTCTGATCCTGTTTTGCTGTTTTTTGGACTCTGCACACTTTACCACTGCTGTCAATGGCTAAAGTGCATATGCTGTCTCCCCTAAACATGGTAGCATTGGTTCCTACCCAATTGGCATATTCAATTTACATGTAAGTCCCTAGTAAAGTGCACTACATGTGCCCAGGGCCTGTAAATTAAATTATTCTATTGGGCCTGCAGCACTGATTGTGCCACCTACAGAAGAAGCCCCTTAACCATGTCTCAGGCTTGCCATTGCAAGGCCTGTGTGTGCAGTTTCACTGCCACTTGGAATTGGCATTTAAAACTACTTGCCAAGCCTTAAACTCCCCCTTTTCTACACGTCACCCCTAGGGTAGTCACTAGGTAACCCAGAGGGCTGGGTGCTAAGAAGGTAAAAGGCAGGCCATGTACCCTATGTGCTTTACATGTCCTGGTAATGAAAAACTCACAAATTTACACTACTGTGAGGCCTGCTCCTCTCATGGAATAGCAGTAGAACTGCCCTCATATATTTTTAAGTGGTAGATTCTGATCTGGAAGGAGTAGCCCTGTTACATTTAGTATTGCCAGAATGGTAATAGAAAATCCTGCTTACTGGTGAAGTTGGATTTAATATCACTGTTTTAGAAATGCCACTTTTAGAAAGTGGGCATTTCTCTGCACTTACTGCCACCTGTGGCTTACAGCCTTTCTTCAATCCACGTGTGGTCTGTGCTGGTTGACAGCTCCCCTTGTGCATTCCACCCAGACAACCATAAAGACAGGACACTCAGTCACATCTGCATGCTGAATGGGTCTCCCTGGGCAGGAAGGGTGGAAGAGCTCTCTCTAACATTTCAAACGGCAGTTGCCTGCCCACACACAAAGGACTGATAACCCCCCACAGGGATCCTGGCAGGCAGGACTGTGCTGAAAAGGGAACTTGTGCACTTCAAAACCAGTCTTTGAAGTTTCCCCCACTTCAAAGGCATTTTTGGGTATGCTATCTGGATATGTAAACTGGGATTCCAACTCCTTTTTGACTCCACCAAATCAGACACTTCTGGATCTACACCTGAACTCAGTCCAAGGAGCTGCCTGACTGCCCAGTGGACTCATCTTGACTGCTTTGCTGAGAAGGACTGCTGCCCTGCTTGTTGCCCTGCTGGCCTCTGACTTTGCAGGAAGGACTCTGCCTTCCCCAAAAGTGCTCTCCAAGGGCTTGGATTGAGCTTGCCTCTTGTTTTGAAGAATCAGGGACAGCAAAGACTTCACCAACTAGCTTTTATCTAGTTTTCTGACTTCAGCGATGCCAGGAGCGACTTCAGCGATGCCAGCACCGATGCCGTAGCATGCTCCCACTCTGTGGACATAGCTGCATGCAACAATCATGGCCTGCAACGCAAGTCCGACATTGCCGCGACACCGCTGACGTCACGCAGGGTCACTGTGACACTGCAAAGTTGACACGTCACATCTTGACTGACTGGATCGATCAACCAAGCTGGGTCACAAGGGACCGACACATCTCCACTGATGCCACACCAGCTCCCCAGCAACCGAACAGAACCAACAACTCACCTCCACCTGCCTCGCAGTGTGGAGCCGACGTCTCATCTCCCTGGGCACTGTAAGGGACTGACGCCGTACCGGCCCCAGCGACGCCTCATCTCCCTGACTCCGTGCAACATATTTGCTTCCTTGTTTTGAAAAGGTACTTACCTGGGGATCCGTGGGACTCCTTAACCAGTGCCTGTGGCACCGTATTATTGGGAATGGCTCTGTCAATGACACCGTGATAGCCCCAGTAGGAGCTACTGTGTTTCTAAGCGATTTAGTGGAATTTAATCTTTAAAAATCCATAACTTTATTTGTGTACATTGGATTTTCATTGTTCTGATTTTATTCAGATAAATATCATCTATTTTTCTAAACCTGTGTAGGGTATTTTTGTGGTGTTTTCACTGTGCTACTTTATGAGTTATTGCACAAATACTTTACACATTGCCTTCTAAGCTAAGCCTGCCTGCTCCTTGCCAAGCTGCCAGAGGTTGAGCACAGGATATTTTGTGTTGTGTTGTGACTTATCCTGACTAGGATTATAGTTCCTACTTAGCTATAAGAATGATAGAAAACAAAAAAAATATTTTCATACAAGAAAAACTATTCATAACAATGGAAATGCCTGTAAAGACAGTGAACACCACACCTGGAATGCACATAATGTGACAGCCAAGTTGATCAAATAGAAAGTCTCAGTGAAATCTTCCTGTCTCGAAGAAATGTATAGGAGGCCTGCAAGGGCCACTGAAAGTTTTTAAAGCAAGTACTATTGTTGACACCAAGTACAGCTCACCAACATTTAGAAATTATAATTGCAGGCATTTGTATGCATTTTAGGAAGTCTAAAAGAAAGAAAACTTGAGACTGATATTTTGATCCTAAAACAGGTGGCAGAGTAAAGAAAGAGTGTGACTGTTAAATTACAGTGATAGTATGTCCAATGTAAAATAGGGGGTCAAACTTACTGACCATGTTCGACTTCAAGACCCATTTGTTTTACCAAAGAAACAGCTCGATTGATATGGTTGCTTGTGAATGTTTCGCCAAAAGACAGGTGAATACATGGAGTGAGTCAAATTCTTCCTTGATGGCCTGAACACTTGTACTGTTAACATTTGCATTAAGTGGCACCATTTGTGCCATTAACCGTGTGCCTTGTAAAGAATTCAATTGCATTAGAACTAGATTTGTGTTATGCAGGTACCCTGCATACATACATATACATCCAAAAAAGCAAGCTATGTTTATATGTTTTATCAAGTGGTAAACATGTACATCGAAACAATCAGAAACTTCTGTTTTTGAAACGGGTCATAAGTCACTCAGCTCATGTTCTCGGATACCAGACAAGCTCTTGTAGCACAAGAGAAAATATTAGCACAAGAGGCTATGATATAGTTTTTGATCGAATGGCGAAAAAGAGGAAGTGGTACTGGGGACAGAGTCACTTACTTGGCAAGGAGGAGTTTGTTCTTCTTAAATTTTTATTTAAAAAGATTCGTTATTTTAAGTTCATCTCGGAATTAAAAGG
The DNA here is from genome assembly GCF_031143425.1 of Pleurodeles waltl. Lineage (NCBI taxonomy): Eukaryota > Metazoa > Chordata > Amphibia > Caudata > Salamandridae > Pleurodeles > Pleurodeles waltl. Next base: position 1,173,253,085 of record NC_090445.1, on the reverse strand, counting down.
AATTCTTGTTTTTAAAATATCTCCTAAGGAAAGTAGGTTAGAAACAAGTATAACTAGATTCGAAGCCACCAAAGGAATATGAATCTGCACAAGCGAACCAGTATTACAAAGGAAAAGGTAAACTTATTCCAGGACCAGTGGAAACACATTGGCTGAAAGAGGGACAATGGTACCTAGTTTTTGAAGGATATCGGACTTTAAGTATATATTTTTCCAATTCGAATTGCTGAGTTTGGAAAGAAACCCATGTTATAGCAACCAAATGTGGATTAGTGCAGTTCTTATAAAAGACAGCAAGTGGAGCCTGTAAGAAACGAGTTCAGTTATAAGCCACATCAACCACGCTGTTTTCCAACTTTGATGAGCTTTCTGTTTTTTGCAGTCATAAACTAGAACTGATGAAGAAATGACCTAGATTGGCACAACTAGAGAAGGTAGCTCCACTAAGTAAATCCAAAACACTTCCCCCTAGGTTACTTTATTCAAATGGCACCAGGCAACTGTTCAAAATTGGTGGAGAGTTCCAAGAGTCAAATACTCATACCACTGCCCTAAAACACCAAACTGACGACCATCGAATGGTTCCCACCATGTCATAAAATCCTGCCCTTGCAGCCAAATCAACACTTTCTACCATCATCCCGTCTACTCAGAATTCTATGCCAAGCCCTAAGGCAGCCACAAGCCTTAAGAACCAAACCAAGTCCTAGTCACCATGAGCAGAACATTAGAGCATCTCAGTTAATAAACATGTGTTGGGAATTTGCGTTTTTGCAGGGTCAATCCGAGTTTTTTTTTGCCTTTTTTCTGAGCCCCATTTTTTTCTGGCAGTAGAACTCTGTGAACATTACCCCTCCTAATCAGTGGTAAAGTGTTTGTGCTTCTCCTTTCAATATGGTAAAATTGGTATACTCCTGATTGACATATTTAAGTTACCTGTAAGTCCATATTATATGACACCACAGTGCACCCAGGGATGTAAGTTAAATGTCACAAATGGTCTTGTTCTGCTTTCCTGCTCTTATCTTATAACCGAGCTTACAGAACCTCTCTGGAATGCACTTCTGAGTTTAAAGAAGACATTTATTGTTATTATTTCTTCACCGCAAGGTTCCTGAGAGATGAAATTAGTAGATTGGAAGCACACGTTCAAAAGTAGTCGCAGCAATGAAAGCACAATATATCAAAGTACTTCTCAGTTGCAATGTACACAGCAAATATATGTGATTATATTATAGCATAACTTCAAAGCAAAGCATAAAAGTCAAAATTCATCACCGTGTGGGCAAGGCTGTAGGGCCTATATTCAGCTTCATCTTTCTGGGGTCTGCAAGTTGATGACTCCGGTCAACTGCGACAAAGAGATTTTCTACCCAAACGGGAGACAGGCAACTGACGTCTCTGTTCCTGTCTGAAGTCAAGCAGATTCAATCTACCCCTGCTGTAGCCCAGAGTCATCCTTAAAAGCAAACTCAGTGTGAGAACTGAAGAACCCTGGAGAGTGGCCAATTCTCCCGAGCTCCCTCGCTCTCAGACTGGATTGCGAGGTAAACCCAAAATCTACGTGCTCTTATCAGCTAAGGAAGGTCTGGTGTGAAGAAAACAGCTTGGTCCATCTTGTGGAAAAACACAGCTTGGAAAAAACACAGCTCATCTGCAATGTCTAACCCCACGTTAAAGCCAATAGGCAGCTAACCTAAATATCAAATGTAATGTCTAATGTCATGTCAAAGCCAATAGGCAATAGGCGTCTAAACTGAATACAGACTGTAATGGCTAATGCCATGTCAAAGCCAATAGGCAGCTAAACTGAATACAGAATGTAATGTCTAATGCCATGTCAAAACCAATAGGCAGCTAAACTGAATACAAAATGTAATGGCTAATGCCATGTTAAAGCCAATAGGCAACTGACCTGAATACAGAATGTAATGTGCTACTGGTGAACATTGAGCAACTAATATGCACAGTGGTGAAACACAAAGTCATTGGTCAAACACAATTAATAGCATCACAGGTCTGCATCATCCTTTGTGCCATCCACTACAGTGACAATATAAACATGACTGCAGGCCTGCCATCAGTAGTCTGGCTGTGGAGGATTAACTGCAAATTTGACCCATCAAAATAACCCGCTTTGACAGACCTAAACCTTCCTTTTAAATATGTCACTCCTAACTAGGTCTTATTGGCCATAAAGGCAGGGTGTATTATAATTAGACGGAGGACATGCAAATGTTTAATTTTAAACATGCCCTTCCAGTGACTAGCCCCTCAAAGCTATTTTCAATGAAGCTGGGCTGTCTGTACCACAGCAAAAGCAATGGGATGCACTACTAAATAATAATCCTGTTTCTCGGGAATGGGACTTGCTCAGAAAACAATTAAAAAAATATATTTAATAGCTGTTAATAATCAAATTCAGTGGTGAAGTTGGATGTGTTTGAAATATTATGGAAAGGTAACTTAAAAAACATACTTTTGCTCTGAACGAAGCTCCTGGAAGCTAAGTCTGCATTTTGTTCTCCCACTTTGGCCATTCGGTCATAAGCACTTAGTCAGGGGTGAATAAGGTGTGAACTTGTTCCCAGGAGTAACACAATAGGCTGACCTGAATGGGCAGAGATGATCCCTCTAATTGTGACAGAATATGCAAAGGGGCTGGGAAGATGTTTTTGACTTAAAAGTGTCAAGTCCTGCTTGAATGACACATTCTGCTGGGGCTTTTCATATGAAACTTAAGACTTTAAGGAGGCCTTCCCTGTCACACACAAATGTTAGCTGACACTTGGGAAGGGCCCTTCTGTTGTCTTCTCAGCCAGTCAAGCCCTAATTCCAGTGGGCCACTTTTAACATTAAAGTGTCACAACCTATCTGACAAGTTTGCTAGATTTGCATATAACATGTGGGGTGACCGTCAAAGGAGTGAACAGAAATGCCAAAGCAATATGAGTGTATATAATATCTGGTTCCTGACAGCTCAACTTTATTATACCAGACTTCTGTCTCTAAAGTTGTTGTGGGTACAGGGACTTGATTTTGGTGTTATATGTGTGAGAACACCATAATATATTCCAAACACACCACCAGCCGTCAGAGCCCAAGTGTAGTGTGGCCAAATACCATCTTGAAAATGCCAAAAGTGGGTAGGGTTAGGCCTGGCAACCTTTACCCCATTGGTTAGCACGTCCCCAGTGGTGATTACCTTTCTCTAGCTCGTGCCAGGCTTCACTGTAGCCAGATAGCAGCCCTCTGGATCAGCATCAGAGTGTTCAAAAAGTACCTTGTGAATGATCCCAAACAGGATGGTTCAGGTCCTCCTCTACAGAGGGAATGCCAGGATAAAACAGAGAAGTTCCCCCAAAGGGCCACAAAAGAGTTTGGAGGTAAAGGTTTTGTCACAACGCCATCATTCCACCTCTGGGCGATGCTGTACGTGGACCATCTGCAGCTTGGGAATCCCCATTAAAATGCATTCAGGGTCCCTTTCTGACTTCTACTTGCTTTCAATAAATATTGTGTGCTTCTGGAAACCTACATTTGTTTCCATGGACTTCAAGACCCATAATGCACTGCCTAGTAGTCAGTAAGACCTGGAATCTACTGTCCATTGCTTCCTATGGGAATAGTCCTGCTGTTCCTCTGTACTGGATTCCCTCCTCCAGGACTTGTGAGAGACTGGGATTGCACACACCTGAAGTCTTGCTTGTGCAGCCCAGCCATGTGACTCCGCCCTGGGCTTGCTGCTGCCCACAACTGCTTATAAGCTGCCATTCACTGAAGCTCCCTGTTCGTGCATTGAAGTTGATTCCTTGTTGTACCAGACCACTTGTTGGTTTGTTTTCCAGTCCTGTTCCTGCTTGCTTTAGCCTTGTTTGCTGTGCTCTGTTCTCGTGCACCCTGCTACAGATTTTTCACAGCCCTGTTTGGTGTGCTCTGATCCTATACAGCCTGCTACAGACGTTTCCCAGCCCTGTTTGTTGTGTCCCGTTCCTGTGCAGCTTGCTAAAGATGTTTCCCAGCCCTATTTGCTGTGCCCTGTGCAGCCTGCTACAGATTTCCCCAACCCTGCTTGCTTTTGCTTTTTCTTTAGTCTGGCTTTTTGTACTCTTTGTGCAACCCTTGAGCTACTCCCTTTCTAATTGTCCCTAGTTTGTTCCTTCTGTTCCTGCTATTATTTTCTAATTACCTATTCCTTTTGCTTCTTTCTAAACTCCTGTAATTTCTCCTTTGTATCTTAGATTGCCCTAGTTTATGTTCCCTTTGTTTAGGATTATTTTGCAGGCTTTGGTTCTCCTGAAGTTCAGGTCTCTTGCTTGTCACAGGTTCCTAGAATCCTTGTGTTGAACTTACCTGTTCTCCAGTTTCTTCACTGTTTTAAGTCTCCTGGAGTTAAAGTCTCTGGCTTGTTACAGTTTCCGAGAATTCCTGTATAACTTGACTGTTCTCCAGTTTTGTTTTCTTGCATAGCCTGCTCCTGAATTCATTGCTATGGTTCTTAGGCTCCTTTCTAGTGCTCGCTCGCTATTTTCCTGTTGGGCTATTGTATCAGGTAAGTGTACTGGTGTATACGTGTTTTCCTTTGTAAAGGTGTTGGCTCCTGGTTTCCAGGAGGCACTTCCTGCCCCATTATTTGTCTTGTGATGTATTTAGTCTTAAATGCCTTATCTGTGATGGTGTGCCACTTCTATTTTCTAGGAATTGCCACTGTATCTCCAGTTGGACCCATAAGGACTTGTCTAGTGTATGTAGGTACAATCCTTGTTTGTGCCCTAAGGGTTCAGAGACAGAATCGCTTCTGCTTCCTCCTTTCTATGGGGCTTGCCCAGTGATTGTCTGTAAGAGTAATCTGCACAGAACCATCGACTTTCCCTGTTACTGTGGGAAATTCTGAGCCTTACCTGTGTACAACCTTAGTGGTAACCCAGTGTGTTGTCCATTATTGGTTTGTTCTCTGTTTGTTTATGCTATGGTTGCTCTGCCTTCACTATCCTGTTCTTGTGCTCAATCTATAACTGTTCTTTCCTGGTGTATGCTTTTATCTGCTCCTCCCCTTCGGTTCACTACATCCCTAGGGAGATATTTAGAGCATGTTAGACATCCCTAGGGGATGTCCAACAGGCTCAACAGGGAGTCCTGACAGAATTTACATACTCTTTTAAACACAAGAGGGGAGGTTCTGATGGGCTGAAGCCCATGGCACCCTTTTTACCATCCAAGTCTTATGACTGTCACTAGTCTGGGCCCAAGCAGGGAGACTAGCTGTTCCACAGAACTACTCACAGGCGGGAACTCCAAAGGAATGGCCATTATGACCTTGGAGACAGATTGTCTCAACGAGGAGAAGGTTGAGTATGCCACAGTGTCCCATAGTTGGGAGGTGGACCCAGAAGGTAAATTGGTGATACCCGAGTGTGGTAGTCATTCACTTTCACCAGCTCACAGTGAAAGGAGTCCTGTGTCAGCCAGACCATGGTGGTGGAAAAGCTAGTTTCCACAGAGCAGTATCTGCAAGGACAAGTATGTTAGGTAACCCAGGCCTACAGGCAGGACTTATTTCCACCCTATGGCATTGATTTCTCTGGAATGCAGGTGGACCAGACCTACTGGAGTGTCATTGTCAGTCTTCAGCTGTTTATTGACTGCACCCTTGGCAATGAACCTCCATGGTGAGAGAACCAATGGGCGGGGTGGCCGCACCTGGTGCCCCAACCTCTAAGATTCCTGGAAATTCTGTTTTCAAACAGAGAAAATTGAGGCCCAGATGGAGAGTAAGGGGTAGGATCTGTAGGACATCCACAGTGGGAGGACCATTGGGTCACGGGTTAACAGCTTTGAGAGAGACCACCCCGAGGCTGACCTTGGTGAAGCCACTTGTGACTTGGAGGTGCTGCTTGCACTGTCATAGACACAGAATACAGAACAGACCTGTTCCAGGCAGACCCTTGCATGACACAGAGTGTGTCACCTTTAAGGGTGGGCTGTGGTTCCAACAAGGAAGTCCTGGACTACCAGGCACCTGTTCAATTTCAGGGTACAGACTTTGGGCTGAGAAGCCAGTCTCATAATACCACCCCTGAGATGGCAGGAGTGAAAATAATTATTTTCTATATAACTATAATAACTAATTCCTATCTCCTGAGACTGCAGCTCCCCACTCTGAGATACCTAAGAGGCTAGAGAGACCTCAGAAGTAAGTGGGGACTCTTTTCCATCCCCAAGCCTGGAAGTAAAGCTTTCCCAAAGCCCTCATTTGGAGCTTTCACCTGACAGTGTGTGGCCAGGGGCCTGGATGTTGACACTGACCGCTGACAGTGGCCTCTTATTTGCTAGTGAGAAGATGTTTTTTTTCCCTGGGGTGGCCTATCCTAGGGGACAGAATAGGCCACATCACCTTGTTCGCCATGATGGTACTGTCTGCCTCCTTGGATGCATCTTTGAGCAATCTGAGGTTAGGTGCCTCACTGATGGAGTCTGCAGCTAAGAAGGGTTCCCCATTTGCCAGTACAGTGGCCCAGGAGGATGGTGTCAGAAGGGTACAGATAGGTTCAGAGGGGCGTAGAACAGGAAAGTGCCACTGCAGACAAGGCATGTTGTCCATGTTCTATTATCTGATCACTGAAGCCCATCAAGGTATTGCTTAGTCTAACAAATCTTTTGTCTGTGAAAGGCCTGTGTTGGAAAGTTGCTCTTTCTGCAGGCTCACCCCGTTTATTTTTTGCCTTTTTCTAGAACCCCGTTTTTGCTGGCTACAGAACTTTTTGCAATTTACCCCTCCTGATTTGTGGTAAAGGGCTGGTGCACCTCCTTTCAACATTCTAAAATTGTTATACCCTGTACTGGCATAGTTACCTCACCTATATGTCCCTAGTATATGGTACCAACGTATACCCAGTGCCAGTAAGTTAAATATTAAAAGTGAACTGAAGCACCCATTGTGCCATTCACTACAGTGACAATGTAAACATGAACGCATAACTGTCTTCCTGGGTCTTGGGTAAATAAGACTGCTGGTAAGTCTTCGAAGTTGTAAATAAGATAGATATTTATGAATCTTTTCCCATGGGAAATAAGTCATTTCTGTCCAAAATGTTGTACTGCCTGTTGTTAGAAGTCAAATATTTTACTTTCCACCATATATGGTTCAGAGGTCCTTTATCTTGCTGTTTGGTTTTCTTGATTTCACAAACTACTGGGCATAGTAAGCGAGTAACAATGTACCAGAATACGGCCCAGAGTAATAATCAGTTACTGAGATTAAGGCAAAGCTTTGCATCTATCACTTTTTTATTTTTCACTGTGAGACTTCCTAGGTGGTAATGCTAAAGTAAAAGGACAGTCTTGTGATTTCACTGTGACGTACACACCTCAATGATTATGTTTTTTTAGGCACAGGGAAATTAAATTATGCTTCACCTCAATGATGAGATCTAACAAAGCTGAATCCGGTTTAGGGTTGCTTGTGTCCCTATTCAGAGGTAATTTGCCCCGACAGTTTCTGCTGGACTGCTTCTATTGGAGCAGGACTACGTCTGATTTACATCGTGTTAACCCCTGTCTGAAGGGGCACTATGAGTATGAAAGACATCAACAGGAATGCTCTCCAGAGTGAATACTAGTGGCTAAAATGAACTGGGTGGCCATGCATTCGGCTTTGGTAAGGCATGATAAATCCTGTAATAACTGCTCTTTTCTAAGTACATTAATCTGCAGTCAAACCTGATCTCTTTTGCAGTATGAAAAACTAAAATAGACGAAATAAACTTACTAAAATAATAAATACTAAGAATATTAAATACAATAATATAAAATAAATACATTGTAAGTAACAAAATAAGTACATTGCTAGGGTTGCTTGTTTTGAAGGAAGGGAGCAGGAAGGTCCACGGCTGCATGGACAGGGAGATTGCTTTTCGGGGAATGTAGCTGGATGCAAGGAGTGGATTCTTAGGTGCAGCAGGAGTAGTGCCCAGTAGTAAAGCAGTGTATGGTGCGATGGCCACTGTGAGAAGTGAAGAATGTAGCAAGACGTCTTTTGTCCTATTTCTGTTGTATCTGAGTCAGGTGAATGCTCCTTTCCACCTCGGCACTCTTCTGACATTAGGTTTCTCTCAGTGGAAGAGTCTGCCTTTAGAAGAGTCAGCATTACAATACTATGAAACAGTGGGTGGATAAATGGTTGTGAGGGGGTGGGAAACCAACGTAATCGAATAATGTTCAAATAACTGACAAAAACAAATTAGGAAGAACTGTCCAGACTATTCATATTTTCAGAAGATCTCACCATCGTTTCAACAGCTCCTGCTCATTTTGGGTCTAGGCATAATTCAATGGAGTATGATAGATGTTTTTGCCTTGCTTTTTGTTTGACCCTGCATCGTTGACCTAGGGGCAATTATAATGTGACTCAGGATGTATACTGTATTAACTTCCCAAGATTATGTCTATATATGGTTTTGCCTGTTCCTGCATTAATGTCACTAACTCTCTGTATGTAATTCTCATAATTTAGCATAATAAAATCAGATGGTTTATATTACCATCTTCAATAATTGTAAGTTTAGTAGCTACCCCGATAGGCCTGGGGCAGTATTATCACATTAATGATGTAGTATAATTCCCTAACAATCCACACAAAAATGGTATTTTTGAGCAATAAAAAGGTACCTAATGGAAGTAGACTTCTCGAACAACAAAAAGGTACCTAAAGGAAGTAGACTTCAGAACCAATGCCCGTGCTTTGGACCTTTGGCTTTTCCATGGGGGCAACATCTGCTGACTGACGTCCCTGAGACCCACCTGATTCCACTAAAATCCCTCCTTAAACAGATTCATAAGTAGGTCTTGATCACACCAACCCGAGAATTCCACTGCCTCACACCTCCGCAGCTGCGTTGCTGGGCTGCAGAGAGCCCTGTGCGCATGTGTCTTTGGCTGGCCGGAGACATGCGCTGTGAGGGGAGTGCACAGTGCACTCCCCTCTGCTCGTCACCCCCAATGCCCTGCCCCTTTCACAAGGAAGTGACAATAAGCGTGAAAGGATTTGCAGCGGGTGCTGCTAGCGGGGGTGACGCTCCTCTGTCCTTATGGAGGTGCCGCCCCTGTTTGTGTTATATGTCACAAACACGCAAGAATGTGCTTGAAAATGTGCAAAGGTGTGAGGCAATGTAATACGAGAAAGCAAACCACAATATAATTTGTAATCATGCTGCATTTTTGCTTCATATAAAGGGCCTGATTCTAACTTTGGAGGACGGTGTTAAACCGTCCCAAAAGTGGCGGATATACCACCTACCTTATTACGAGTTCCATAGGATATAATGGACTCGTAATACGGTAGGTGGTATATCCGCCACTTTTGGGACGGTTTAACACCGTCCTCCAAAGTTAGAATCAGGCCCTTAGTTCCTTATTCTGAGCAGTTTTGTATTTCGGAAAGTAATACTTGGCATGTATGAAATAGCAATCTCGTCAGGTGCAATATGTGCGTGGTACAGTATTGCCTCCACAGTCTGTACCCCAGAATTGAGGATGGCGTTTAAATTGCAATTATATAGAGCTTACTACCCTGACGAGGCGTTAATATGACAGTACTGTATGGTTTCCCTTATTGCAACCTGCAAAACTCAGAATATACAGAATTTAACCTGCACATATTTTGATAGGTTTTACGTGATGAAGTGCGTTACGGGAAAATTATATTCCACTGTAAATACTGCCTCCTCCCTTAAGAGGCGTAGCTACCAATGGCACAGCAGGTGTAGTATCCCTTGGGTCTAGGAACATCAGGGGCTCAGTCGTTCCCTTTTTAATATGTGTCTGAAAAGTGAACCCTGAAAGGCTCATTATTTGAGGAGACACGAGGCACCAGTATTTTGCAGTGTTTCACATATCTTAGCCTCGAGTCTCGCTTTTACCAGATAAAATGAGGTTGCAGATCCAGGTTCTCTTTTAATGTTTCCGTTTCTCACAGTGTCCTCTGAGAATCAACTGAAATCTTACTGATGGGCACCTCATTCGACGCACACAGTTTTCACTTCTATGGCGCGAGCCACTTGTAAGGAGTGCTCGTTATTTTTAGCGTTTCATAAACGGAATTACAGTTGGTTAATGTTATCTCTGCAGGTCATGGCCAACTTGCATTCAGAATGTGCCAAGAGACGTGGTTACCATGGTAGGGCGTGACAGGAAGTACGTGTGCTGCAGAGATAGACGCTCACTCTTTACTACAGTGCAGTGCAATGGTTGCTAAGGGATCACTTTTGTTTACAGGACATGATCTAATGTCAAAAAAATATCTGGGCACTCCCCGAGCTCGGAGAAATGCAGGCATCAGCTTGTAGTTCCGAGGACACTAAGCAATGGAACTGTACGTGCAGGGATGGGGTAAAATCTCTAGCGTGCAGCTCCCACACTTTCTTTTTTTGGCTATCGGGAAATGGTTTACTGTGTGATTTGCATTAGAGAGCACAGGGAGACACTGGAAGCGCAAGTCAGTGAAGTATCTATATTTATAAATGTGTTGATTGCTTCATCATTCTGACTGCATAGTGCCTTGAACGCTGCCATGGGTACATATCCCTCCCTTCTTTGAGGCAGCGCGAGTCCCCGTGCGCTGAGATGTTAGCAACATTCCCGGAAAGCTGAATATTGGTAAAAATATTCAAACCGGTCCCGACACTGCCTGTAAACCCCCCACCGCAATGTCTTCTTTACTAAGTCCTAAATTGTGAGTGAGTTAGAGTGAATTTAGAGCAGGGAATTTCGTTCCACCTGATCCAGAGTGGGTAGGCTTTCCACACCTGCTTTTTCTCGGTGTGGAAGAACCATAGCCGCCTTCTCAATCTTATCATTTGTGGCGGAAATACCTTCTGAGCACTTGTGTACAGCAGCAGCATCTCTGTATTCATAAAGTGCTGTATTCCCCATAAATCGTAAGTAGTAGACTCAGAAACGTAACAACGCAAGAATGAAGATTTGCAAGTTAAATTGCGTCGAAAAAATGTCCGCATCCTGGGCATCTATGAATCCGCCGCCATGGGTCATACTGAAGTCTATAGCAAGAACTTGGTGACTACACACTTGGGTGCCAACAACTTATTCGAAATGTTTGTGGTGGAGATAGCTCATTGGTCCAGGGGCCCCAGTCCGATCCCGGGTACACCACCTCGCCCGATTACTGCTAAATTCCTCAATTATAGAGACAGGGTTCAAGTGTTGCACCTAAACCGAGAAGCTAGGGAAACGCACCATGTGGGGGTGGGGGGGTGGGGTGTCTCTCCTTTTACCCAGATTTCACATCAGCTGTACAGGATGCCTGGAAAAAATTCTCCCAGTAAAAAAAATAAAATGCATGAAAGGGGTATCCCCTATACCATAATGTATGTCACAATTTGCTCCATGCGCTTTCATGGCTATCCGCAGGGGGCCTAATTGTGGGATATTCCAATGCTCTAATATGCTTTAAGACCTTCCCCTGACCATCTATTCCTCAGCACCTAGTAGAGCTTCCAAGAGATGTACCCCACATTCCCTTTATTGTTTATGCTGTTTATATATATATATATATATTATATATTAATCCTGCCACAGCACATATTTCCCCCTTCTCGTCTCCTGGGACAGTTGTGAACCAGCTCAGTGATTCGTGCTGTTCTGGCCCGGTTGCCACTGTCCCGGCCCTTTAATACCTTCATCGCAGTTTGTTCTCCTGCATCCTGGGCAGAGATGCCAGGCCCTGAGCCAGTTTGTGCCCCCCAACAATGTGGTAATCTGGGGTGAGGTGGGGCTCACAGAAGACCATCGGGCTACCCCGCTCTCCATTTGGCTGTCTATAATACGAACCCTGGTGCTGCACAGGCTGGATTTGTGGCATACTACCCACTTTGACTGTCTCCTAATCACACCTCCATGGGCTCTGGCTTACTGTTCAGAACACCGTGGGCGATTCAAGACAGCAAAAACTCTTCTTCATAAGTAAACGCCATGCATGCCAGACTGAACAAGAACCACCACTGGAGGATCCTCCTGGCTGTTCAGGCGGCAACGCTCAGACAGGCATTGACCTCAAAAGAACTTTTAGTCATGGTGAAGTTCAGCCTCAAAGCCACCGATGCAAAACTGGACATCCTCACCACCCTCTTAGACCGCATGAAACACCATGTCGACAAACATTAAACCAGGCTAGACCATATCAAGAACCAGGTCCCGGACACAGACGAGGCCGAGGCGGTCTTCAAGGAACAACTCTTGCATATAGGCAAAGTCCTCAACCTTATAAAAGCTAAAAATAAAGATTTGGAAGAAGGTTGTGACATAATAATCTTCGGATCACTGGTCTTCCTGTATCCCCCACTAGCAACAAAATAGGGGACTTTGTGGAATCCCTTCTCTGCAAGCTTTTTTGAGAGGCCCTCTCTCTGGTTTTTATCGTGGAGCATGCCCATTGCTTGCTAGGGCAGCAACCCCCTCTACCCAGGCTCCAGCCCATTGTCGCCTGACTTTTAAATTATAGGGATCACAACACCATCCTGAGACTTGCACAGGACTGAAGATCGATCGCCTACCAGGGAAACAAACTCTCCTTCTATCCTGTCCTTTCCCAGTTTGTATAGGCGGCACGCTGAGAGTTCCTCCTAGCCAAGAAAGTGCTCCAAAAGGCAGATATTTCTTACACTTTGCTCTTCCCGGCGAAGTTATGCATTCCGCTTGAGGTGAAATCTCATTTCTTCACCAATGCCAAGTCTGCTCTCACGTTTGCAAAGAACATCGCCGCTAGCCGGCCATTGCCTGGCATCTCCCCGAGTGGTGCAGCCGATAATTCCCTCATTGACAATGACTGACACCTCACCTGCCAGAAGCTTGTTGAAAATCTCCCTCTTTGACTCAGAGGTTTTGGAGCCACTGGAAGGGGGTCCCGACTGCGCATGATGCCAGACTGTTGTTGGACGGACTGGCCCCTTTGGAGGACTGCTGCATTCTCAGGTTACACTTGATCTCCACAATATGTCTGCAGACAAAAACTTTGGTGCATGACACCTGGTCAGCCACCCTGCCTGATCCAGGCTGGGGTGCTCGCCCGACCTTCCTCTGCCTCTGGGGGATGTTTCTCAGATTGGTTTTTGCATTTCAAATGGGTTGTTTGGGTAAGGGGTCGGTTATCTTAACCAAGGTTTTGGGTTACAGCGGGTAGGGGCTTGTCTAGTGTTGATGTTTTCTGTAGTTGTTTGTTGTTGTGGTTCTCCTACTGTCGCGTGGGCTCTCATTATCCTAAATGAGACTACTGGATGTCTAGGTAACAGGATCGTTCCTGGTGTGGGGGACTGAGTCTGACCCACTTGGAAGGACTTCCGTTACCCTAAATCCGGTTTTGCTCCGGCTAACTAGCAGTGCCTCATCTCTCCCATGGGGAAGGGATGATTGGGCAGCCGAGCGCATGACATCTTTGGAACTTCTCAGGAAAGTCGTGGTCACTCAGGTCCCAACCAGCTCTCTCATTTACAGTATGATCTCATATACAAATGACAAAGGCAGTTTAAGTTTTATAGATTATTTTTAATAAAACAACTGCATTTTAGATAATAAGGCGTGAGCCGCAATAACCAGAACCATACAACAAAGTAGGACTGAAATAGTCACGATGAGAGTGAAACATAAAAACAACGCTATCATGGTGTTAATAGATTCTATTCTCTCTCAGTAAGTTATATTTCGAGCACAGCATGTTAAGCTACTAACTTGCCTTTCAGATTCCCCGGGAAGCCATCAACCCTCATACCTGAGCAAAGGCCTGTGATCTGGTTCAGTATCTGCAACAGGGCAGTCAGCGTCTAGTTTTGGTACCCTGGTCGGATTCTCCCTCTTGTGTGTGTTAGGACAAGGAAGTGTTTTTATAACTAACATGTCAGTGTGATCACAAAATGTCCCTACGCAAGAATGTATATCTGCAATCCAAAGACTAAACTCCTACCACGTCTATCGGCAATGTACCAGACTGTATCCTTGACTGAAGCACAGAGTGAGCAAGAATGTGTTATTGAAAACTCCAGTGCTGAAGTAGGCTAAACAGTGTGATATAAAAAATAAAACAAGACCGTAGAACTGGCTATTTGAAAAATAACAGTACGAAGCTGAATAAAATGCATTTAGAGCAAAGTGCACAGAGGCTCTATGCTGCGAGCAAAGGAATAAAATACATCCAGGGCAAAGTGCACAAAGGCCTAACGCCTGAAGCTAACGCGCAAAAGATACATAAAATTGACCACACTACACCCTCCCCTTGTCGGTAGCAAGTGGTTCTAATATAATAATATGCCCCAGATATGAAAGTATACAAAAAATATATTTCGACAAGTCCAGAGGACACCAAAGCACAAAACTAAATTTAAATTTGTAAGCATGTGACGGAAAAGCCAAATCTTTACAGCGTCAATTTACAAGAAACCCAATCTCAAATGGAAGCCACGGAAAGCAGGAGATCCTCCACTTCGGCAGATGTCAACACTGGAAAATCCACGCCAAATACGATCATGGAGCAGGTGTGTTCCAAAGCCCCAGGACCATCCAAGGCGGCACCCCGTGCAGGGCCTATGAACGAGACAATACCATCTTCCTCCAGGAAGGGAATCTCGTAAACTGCCTCACGAAGCAAACGCAACCGCAGTGCACATGTCTGGGAATGAGCCCTAATCGGGAACATCAACAGATCAGCATCAACCAGTGGGGGGCGCTGCAGTGAGAGACAGAGAGCCAGTGCATGTTCAAACGAGCACCAAAGGCACCGAAACACGGGTTGCACACAATCCAGAACTGGTCGGAATGACAGAGACCAGTCACACTCCAAATGTCCCAGGAGTGTTGCTCCAAAATGCTGCATCATACTTTCAAGACACAGCTGCGCTGACGGGAGCGCCAATATTGGATCTTGTTGCGGTGGGACAGCCATTGTGGAAGAACAACAGCAACAGCAAAACACCAGCCAATAAAGCCAAAGTAATCAGGAATCCCCCCAAAATGCTTCTGAAAATAGAATGAATATCCAAAGGTATCAAACCGAATATGGAAGAGAAGGTATGAGCAAAACCAACACCAACACCAACGGCTTTGAAAAAATGTGCAATTCCAGCAGTGCTAGACGCATTAAATATACATCCCACGAGTTCACCAAAGTGGCTCGGAAAGTTAGTATTTAATAGGGACTGTATTTCTGCTGATGACCGCGCCACCTGAAGTGCGTAGGTCTTGCGTGCAGATGTAAGGGCCACATGCTTTTGAAACAATAGAGCCTTCAGTCGACTCAGCTTGTCGAAATTCACCTTGGAAGTAGCAATGTGAGGCCAGATGTCTGCTACCTCCCTAAATTGAGTGGGGGGAAACAACACATTCCCGCAGCACGTAACGGCCTTGGTGACAACGACCACGTAAACTATTCCAGCACGCATGCCACAACAGGCTTCACTGTTAAGAAGGACGTAGCTGCCGTTTGAAAGCACCTGCAAAGTGTTTTTAATCACAGGGACTGGAACTCCCTTTAGATAGCAAGCCAAGTTTGCAACCGAGGCATTACACGCCCCATGCAAGGGCAGCTGCTTACAAACCATCGAATGGCTGATAGAAGTTTTGCATTCACTACCGCTAAGAAAAACCTCCCTCATACCATTAAGACATCTGTATAAAAAGGGAAGCTCCCACACCTCATGTTTGTAACTGTCTCCCAATTTCACATATCTGCCCACCGGAATATGCTTCAAACAAGAAGTGAATTGCAGAGTGGAAATAGGCAAATTTATAACCCCGTGTATCAACCATTCAGCTGACGGAATCTCAGCCACAGTAAAAGGCAACTTCTCCAACTTTTCAATATTTAACATAACATATGTCGCTTCCTTTTTAGCCATCAGCTGTTGTTGACGTGTCAAATTGAAGGGAAAAAATATCTCCCTGGCTCGGATGTGCTGCCACGGAACGCGACCAGCCTTCAATGTCTGTAGAGTCCAACCCAACTGCATAATGGACAGCGTTTGACTCTGCCCATGATATAAAGAGGACATATCTGATCTAATAATGTCTATAGCAGAGGAAACAATGTTATCAATCGTATATACAAGGTCGGACAGGGTATGCATCCCATTATCCACAACAGACAATGCTTGTTTCAAATTCTCCTGATCAATTTGCCTCAACACCGGGCCGCCGCCTCCTGTTGTGAAAGTTTCCATAGCTCATTGTACACTTCAGACAAAAACGTTTCTTCCGGGGCACTCTTGGACCTGACAAAAAAATCTTGCAAGTCAGTATAATTAGACAGTAACGTGAGATGTGTCTTAACTACATCCAGCGTGGATGACTTTAACCATTGTTGACAAAGTTTCCCCACGCTATATGTAGTAATGATATCAGCATGTTCTGGTGATATGTAGCGAGGGTCTGCCCTACTAGTCCTGAACCCCCCGAAGAGGTGACAAAACGCTGATGACACCTATTAGTGTCTATGGGCCACAATAACCACCCGCCCGGACGTGTCAATGAAGTGTTAAGCGTACCAGTCTGTAAGCTCACTAAACGTGGCATTAATATATATTGCTGCCAATTTTTCATTTTGGAAGGGACATGTATGCCAGGCAAATTCAATTCTCTAATTGTTGCTAAGCCCAAACAGCTAGTCTGTTGTACAGTGTCATTTAAGAAAATCATTTGGACAGGAATAATACATGCCCTAAACAATGTGTCCCTACCCCGCATTTGCCAATTTTTCGTTCCCCAAACACTTTTCAAATCAACAGTTTTGGACCAGTATTCATACCCCTCAACTGATAGTCTAGATACAAACAAATTTGAATATAGTAATTTAGTATCAGTCAACAACATTTGCTTATTAGCATGCAGAGTAACCTTAAAATAGTAAGACTTAGCACTCTGTTGATGATGCCCAGAAAAATATGCAAATTTATCAGAATACGTTTTAGAACTCCCCTGTGGAGGAGTCGGGCAATGTTCCCATTGCATATACTCAAATATTGATTTAGGGCTACTGGCTTTATGAATGAAGTGGTGTCCATAATAATTGTAGCAAAACATGTCACCATAATTATCTCTAAATTGGTAAGCATCTTCATTGTCATAGACAGTATAATATTGCAATTCTGTCAACATAGAATCAACTGTCTCCACATTCCAATCATCAGATACAATGCCTGGTATAACAATATCATTCATTGATAATTTGAGAACATACGGTATTTGAATTATTTCAGTGGGACCATATATATCAAACATTACTCTATCCCACACAATCCCATCCGGAATCAGTACAGCAGAAATGTTCACAAAGGACAAGTCTCTTCGAACTATATGTGATGAAAAATGCGGTTTCAACACCTTCTATACCTGCTCAATTTCAGATCTTCAGGAAGAAAATGACCATGTATCACCAGAAAATAAGTAACAACAAACCCCAACCATAGGAAAAAAGCCATCACAGTCATGAAAAGCCACAGATAGTTCCAAGGAACAACAAAATATGTGTTTTTGAGCCGATACAGCAGCTTACGTGGACCCAGGGCTGGTGTTGAATAGGAGGAGGAGTCCGACATGGTATCATCATTGTTATTAAAGCAGCCGGAGGCAGTTCTTGCAAAAGGTGCAACCGTAAACGAAGGAGCAGATTGTGGCTCTCGCCGTGGTACGCTATAGAGAACACCTTCAGCAACATCAGTAGTCACAGCAACTTGATCAGATTCCAAATTATTCGCCGTTAGTGGAACAATCGCAAGATCAGCTTCCACCCTCCCCAAGCTCGGAGAGGAAACAGCGTTGGTGCAAATCACCTGCAGCGGAACATCATCCCCAGTAGTGAGAGGGATTCGGGAACTACTGGGCGTTCCTCTTGGTCTGCTGTGCAGAATCGGCCACATGTTGTAACTTGACATTGTTGATTGAAACAAAGCGATTTTCTTTGGCCCCTTGCAGTGGTGGCAAAATCACAGTTCTAGTGCCGTGGATCCCTAGTACAGGGACTGGTACTCGATATGAAGGGCCAAATTCTTTTTTCACTGCGACCTTTTCACGCACAAGATCCCCAATTCTGGGAATCCAACCAGTAGGCGTTACTGGTTCATCCTTAATTCCTGTGGAGGCAGCACTGGCAGAAGAGTTAACTTCACGGAATTGTTGTAAATCCTGCAAAACAGTGACACGATCATTTATGTCAAAAGGCGTATCTGCCGTCTCCACACCAGGACCATCTAGGTCAGGAACATACATTCGTGTTCCAAACAGGCACTCATATGAAGTTCGACCCCCCAGGGACCTTCTAGGCAAGTTATTAAGTGCTCTCTGTACTCCATACAGGTGGGCTAGCCAACTACGACCCGTACCTATAACTCTGGCCGTTAAGGATTGCTTTAAATCGCGATTTAAACGCTCCACGACAGAATTTCCCTCGGGATGAAATGGAGACGAGAACTGGAGCTGGACCCCCAACAAAGCCATTGTGTCCCTGAATGCCTTAGAGGCAAAAGCAGGGCCCTGGTCTGAATGAAAAGCCGCAACTGCATAAGTATCGACAAAGATGCGCAAATCTTTAATAACAGTTCGAGCGTCAGCCGAGCGCTGTGGCCAGACCCACACAAATCTGGAGCACGAATCTACAGCTACCATTATATATTTGTATGTACTATCTGGTGTCAGCGGACCACAATGATCCAAGTACACACACTGTAAAGGTTTATTCGATATCAGAAGGGGCGTCTGCTGCAGGCGTCTAGCCGTGGAAACTTTAATTTGTTGACAGATGTCACAACAAAGGACATACTGCTTTGTCTCCTTATAGAGACCAGGCCACCAATAACGAGCCTGTAAGAGTGAAATTGTGGCAGCCACGCCTGCATGTGCCGATGCCGCCCCCTCATGTGCTGCAGTAATTAATCGAGGTCGTTCAATTTTATTGGGCATCTCACGTACACCAACGTCTGGGATTTTAACCTCAGCGTTCAGCATACCACCCATGGAATAGTGATACTTGGAAGGGAATCTAGTTTGGAACCTGAACGAGTTACTGCGGCTACAGTGGCAACTGCCACTGCCGATTTTGCGGCTTCATCAGCCAGTGTATTCCCAGCAACGTGTATTCCAACACGCTGGTGTCCAAGTGAATGGACAACATGGACTTTAGGAAGCGTCTCCTTCAGATCTGCAACCTTCCCCCACAGCAATCTGTGTTTTATGGTGTTACCCTTGGAATCTCTGAACCCATTCAACCTCCAGTAATGTAAATATTCATTGAAAGACTGAACACAGTAATAGGAATCACAAACCAGCAGTGTGAATATTGCCAGATCTGCATGTTCCAAGGCTAACAACAGAGCTTTCAGCTCAGCCAACTGTGCCGTACAGTCTCCCAAGGTCTGTGTATAAGTATGTTGGGGGTAGAACTTCTGCCCCTCCATATGGCCGCTCACCACCGCACATGCAGCAGAATACTGTTGTTTAGTCCCAACCGCTGGTTGCGCAAAGCCATCGGTGTACATGACCACCTGATATTGATCAATAGGCAATGTGCCAGCGGGAACTGGTACTCCATTTCATATTGAAGAAATTCCTGAGTCTGCAGTTTAGGGTCAAATATGTAATCTACATCAGTGGCTGTCAAAGACGTTGCCCATTGTATCCATCGCGGGTGTAAAGCTTTTGAATTAGGAACACTCGCTTTTGTAACAGCCTCTAAGGCTGGAATCGGGGAAACGACAATGATGTGTTGGCCCTGGGCAAGAGGTCGTTCTTTAATCACAGCCATCTGTACAGCAGTGAGAATTTTCTCAGTCTGTGCAAAACATTGTTCTGCAGCAGAATACAAGTGGGACTTGTATGCTATCGGGACTGTCTCACCCTCATTAAAGGTGACATATGTAAACCCAACAGCCCCAGCTATAACCCTGATGACCAGATGTGTCTTATTGTCCCATGTGTGTAAATGCTTTACTGCTAAGAGATCAGTTTGCAAATCTCGAAGAATATGCGTATGTTCATTTGTCCAAAATCTACTTGAAAAATTTGGGCGTAGCAACTCGTATAATGGCTTTATACGTGTAGCATAATCAGGAATGTAAGTTCTGCCAAAATTTAGAAATCCCAATAACAACTGGAGTTTTCTAATCGTATTTAGGAGGTTGCAACTGTGCCCATTTTTCCAAAAAGTGAGGCGCTAAGCTCTTGCCCTCATTCAACAGTTCATATGACAGGAATATGACGCTGAGGAAAGCAATTTTAGATTTTTTTAAATTTGTAGCCAATTTCGGCAAATCCCACAACAATGCGGGCTACCTGTCTTAAGTGTTGTAGTAACTCGTCATCTGTCAGATAGATATCATCGACATATGACAAAGCCTCAGGGTCCAACTCGTGCAAAATTTCAGTCACACGAGCCGAAAACAGTCCTGGGCTATTCTTATACCCCTGAGGCAAACGACAAAAATGTTTCTGAGAGCCAAACGCACTAAAGCATGTAAAATCCCTACTTTCGGGCGCTATATTTTGGCAGAATAAACCATTCGAGATATCTAAAGTTGTTTTGTATTTCTTACGCACAATATTATTCATGAGAGCTGCGCTGTGTGAATTCTGTATTGCATATGTGCGTGTATGTCCATTTAAATGTCTGTAATCCACCACTATCCTATAAGAATGGTCCGGTTTAGCTACAGGAAATAAGGGATTATTCATCGGCGAGACACAGGGTTCAATAACTCCCTGGTACTCCAATTGTATAAGTATTTTCCTTACCGATGCCCTTGCTTCAAATTTTATAGGATATTGCGGTTGCGGCTGAGATTCGCCCTTAATCGGAATTACATGATAATGTGAATCCCTATCCCACCCCACATGATTTCTATATAAGGCGGGTGCCTGTGCCAGAGCCCATGTATTACTATAGGACTCTGCAAGTTCTCCCGGAACAAGTGGTGAGAACGAAGGTGTAATAATCTCCTCCCCAACTGGACAGACGTGAACAAAGCCTGGGGGCCAATCCTGTTCGGCCAGCAGAATGTCATACAATTTGACTACATGATCCCAAAAGATGGCGTTTATAGTGCTCTCAATGTCCCCTTCTAACTGCAAAGTTACTGTATAAACTCTAACGGGATCAGAGACACGCATATCTGCTGTTTCGACTTGTATGAAGTCATCAGTTGCTTTCACCTCCAGATGCTCTAGAAGATTCCGGCGAACTATTGTGACCTCTGCCGCACTGTCTAACAGTGCTAACGCCCATGTCTTGTTCTTCAAGAGAACTCTCTTCTTGTGTGACATGTCTAACTGATACTGCCGCCACCTTCTTCTTTTTAAACTGCTGCTTTTGTTGGGTCGGTTTCTCTTCCTACTTGACAGAAACCTCAGTTGAGCGTTGTGATTCCTGTCTCCGTTTCACGTACTCTGTTCTCCGCTCTGACTGCCCACCTCTCTCATTTCTCTTTTCCAACGAGTCCTGAAAGGAACGAGATTGGCATGTATCAGTATATTGATATCTATCAGGCGTCTTCAAATTATCCCTATTCCTGAGATTATACCTAGTCTGCGGGGTCTCCATTTGCGGAGATTCTCCCCTTTCTTTTTTAGGTGTTTGTTGTTTTTTCTCCCAGCGCTTTTTAGTACCCTCAGGTTGCTGTTGTTTAGTAGTATCCTTACTACCCTTACCTTGAAACTGTGGTTTCTGTGGTCTAGCCCCTAGGCTATCACGACCGATACTGAAATATGTTTCCGCTATTATTCTCGGCAGCTCCTGCTCCTGATCGAGTTGCGGGACGTTAGGAAGACCGCTAGTGCCACTGCCTCCCCTTTTATATTACTCAGTATGATGGAAGAAACCGTGGCAAAATTGCCAATCAGTTGCATCCCTAGATCTAAGGCTGGGGCAGCCCCATATTCATCTTGAATTTGTTTAAGCACTTCCGGTAAATTAGCCAATGTCGGTGTACCGTGTGCTGTAGTGTAGAGCGCGGCAAACACCGTGCCCCATGTATTACAATAGTCCACAGTAGGAACCATACCAAACGGTAAACACATTGTCAATATTCCATGTTTATCCTGAGGTCCCGTATGGGGAAATACTGCTTCCAGCGTATTAATTTTTTGCACCAGCCAAAATGGAGTTTCCTCTCGTTTTGCCCGTACTTTACCCATAACTGAGTGTACAGTGGCCGGATTGATACCCGGAACCACCGCATGTGGTTGCGCCGGAGCAGCACGCGCTGCGTTTGTATTCAGTGTCTGCATTACAAATTGAACTAAGCATCTATATGTAGCCGTTAAGTCTGTATATAAACGACGAACTTCAGCCACTGCCAATTGAGCAACCGCAGGATGTGGTGTACATGTAGCCAATAAAGGCCAGTAGGACCATCATTACTTAGTGGACCTAACCTAACTTGTGCTATGGTGTGTGGGAGGGCGCCATCAAGCCAATTATGGTGTTCTTGATAAGATAAAGGTATCTCTAAGTATGCATATGCCCTGTATTGTCCAGGGGCATTTGCAACAGTGTAATCATGAAAAGTGTGTGATGCCCCATCAACTGCCGGAAATACGACCCAAGAATAAAAAAGCTCTGTTCTATAGGCTGCATGGGCGTCCACCACAAACGTGAACGGACCCCCCTGGTTCGTCAGACCATGTGCTATCAGATGTCCTGTGAGCAGGTGTCGCATATTAAGTGCGATGTTCACTACTTGGGGATTCGCCATTATGAAAACAGCGCTAGGTCAGAGAAGGCACACCAATATCGGGGTTTTCCTTTCAGAGTTCAAGCTTGAACAACCGACCACAAAATAATAGGACGTACCTATATTGTGGTGGCGGAAATCCTCAGCGCCACGGACGTCTCCGTTAACGGAACCGAGGAGTCAATATATATATATGAGACCGAGAGAGTCAGCCGGACCCGAAAATTAGAGCCAGACCAATCATTGGCGGCGCCATGTCACGCGGGCTCTCATTATCCTAAATGAGACTACTGGATTTCTAGGTAACAGCATCGTTCCTGGTGTGGGGGACTGAGTCTGACCCACTTGGAAGGACCTCCGTCACCCTAAATCCGTTTTTGCTCTGGCTAACTAGCAGTGCCTCATCTCTCCCATGGGGAAGGGATGATTGGGCAGCCGAGCGCATGACATCTTTGGAACTTCTCAGGGAAGTCGTGGTCACTCAGGTCCCAACCAGCTCTCTCATTTACAGTATGATCTCATATACAAATGACAAAGGCAGTTTAAGTTTTATAGATTGTTTTTAATAAAATGACTGCATTTTAAATAATAAGGCGTGAGCCGCAATAACCAGAACCGTACAACACAGTAGGATTGAAATAGTCACGATGAGAGTGAAACATAAAAACAACGCTATCATGGTGTTAATAGATTCTATTCTCTCTCAGTAAGTTATATTTCGAGCACAGCATGTTAAGCTACTAACTTGCCTTTCAGATTCCCCGGGAAGCCATCAACCCTCATCCCTGAGCAAAGGCCTGTGGTCTGGTTCAGCATCTGCAACAGGGCAGTCAGCGTCTAGTTGTGGTTCCCTGGTCGGAATCTCCCTCTTGCGTGTATTAGGACAAGGAAGTGTTTTTATAACTAACATGTCAGTGTGATCACAAAATGTCCCTACGCAAGAATGTATATCTGCAATCCAAAGACTAAACTCCTACCACGTCTGTCGGCAATGTACCAGACTGTATCCTTGACTGAAGCACAGAGTGAGCAAGAATGTGTTATTGAAAACTCCAGTGCTGAAGTAGGCTAAGCAGTGTGATATAAAAAATAAAACAAGACCGTAGAACTGGCTATTTGAAAAATAACAGTACGAAGCTGAATAAAATGCATTTAGAGCAAAGCCCACAGAGGCTCTATGCTGCGAGCAAAGGAATAAAATACATCCAGGGCAAAGTGCACAAAGGCCTAACGCCTGAAGCTAACGCGCAAAGGATACATAAAATTGACCACACTACACTACTCTTGTCCCCCAGCATGTTCACTCATTTCATTTTCCCCAACTTAAATGCAATTCACCTCACAATATGTGTTCGCCAAACCACACAACCCAACCTCCTTGGTATCATGACATTGCTCAAAATGCCTCACCTGCAATATGTGCGGGCTTATTGACCACAGGAAAGCTCATCTGGGGCTCCCATACCTCACCGCACATCGTGTAGACATTTGCTTCCTCCAAGAGTTAAATCTTACCCAACCCTCAGCCCTTCGACCGCACACATGTTGGTGTGGTGAAACATATACCTCCCTCTACTCCAATAATGCCAGGGGCATTGCTATGTTTCGAAATGGCTTTCAGTGGCAAACGAGGTGCACTATCTGCCACGATAACAGCAGACGTGCTGCTAGCCAGCATGCTTCTAAGACAGTCCATGATTCTGGCTGCTATATATGGCCCTAACGTTGATGACCCAGACTTCTTCTTGGAGCTATGGTGACTCATATCCGGTCTAAGCCATGGTGCCATCCTGTGGGGAGGTAACTTCAATGTCATTTTGGACGATCAGCTAGACAGGTTCGGAGCATCCAGATGCCCACACCGATGTGCAGCATCAACACTCAACATCATTATACAAGATAATTTCCTACAGTATGTTTGGAGCCACACACACACACACACACAATCAGTGTGGCGGGCACTGTGTCACTGCTTTCAACAATGCCCAGTCCAGAAAACACTACTGTGTTCGGTGACCAGTCCCAACAGTGGCTACCTGGCTGACGAATGCTGCATACAACCAAGAGCAACTGACCAACTATTGGGGACTATGTCAGTACACTCTCTCCCAAAGGACATAAGAGAACCACTCCTTTCATATCAGCGCCACAGAGACTCTCCCTCCCTCTCTCCGAATAACACTAGTACCAAGGACCACTCTTCATCCCCAGCCCCCAAACACTGCTACTATGCCTGCTTGTTAATGGTGCTCCAGACACTCTGCTTGAACTGTTGGGCTAAGTGGCACCAACCGCTACATTACAGCTTCCTCACTACTTTCTGCATTTTGGTTTCCTGCGTTTAGTGGGAGAGCTTACTTCTAATAGTTGCGTGCGGGCCTGGGTGATATTTGAATGGGGTGTTGTAAGTGTATACTGTTCAATCATGTACTGCTTAGATACCGTGCCTTTTCCCCTGAATTCACCCACCCTAAGCCCCCTTATCTTTTGGCCCTCTCCCCCGCGCCACCTCCCTCCCCACTTCCGGGACCCTCACGCCCCTTTCTTATCCTCCCCCTTCCTGATATCGTTGTGACTGCTGTACTGCGTATGGTTTATTTTAAAAGCCAATACAAATAATGACCAAAAAAATCCAGCCTCAGGGAGCAACCCTGCCGTCCCCACCTCTTCCTCTCTCCCCGAGACACCACGAGATTGAAAAAGGAGATGTATTTGAGCTTTGTTTCTAGTGTATTTCTGCTACTTGAGAGAATATTTTCACCCTCTGAGTGGGAGTGGAAGTGGACTGCCAAGTGAGCAACATCGAATGCGGAGTTCCAACATACCAGCCTCGAAGCATTCTCTTCTGCCTTAATAACAGTCAAGCTTGTGCAGAGCTCACCTCTTAGTAACACATGCACACCCACACCCTCTTCTTCATCGTGCCTAAAGTTCTCACAGATGTAATCTTGACAGCACAAATGCTCGTTCTGCCTCGGAAATCATCTTGAGTCGCTCCTACCTCTGGTTTATCGGAGATCAATAAAAATCATTAGAATGATTCTAATTATTAATCACTTAATATTAAAAAAAATCCTGTCTGTATATAACTTTACAGACCAACAGACACCTCAAATACAGAGTTTTCCTCCTTCAATATCCCACTCGCCTTTCCTTGTAGAAGTCTCCTCAGCTTACATGTTTTAATAAAAGCGAGAAGGATAATTCATAAAATCGTGGTAAAGGGCAGGAGGGACTGTCGTGGACAGGGCGATTATACGAAGAAATATGGAATCCACACAGCTCGCAACAGAAGCTTTTTTTGTCTGTGGGTGAGGACACATCACATGAATGTAAGGACTGTGGTGGTGGTGGAGGTAGGGCTGGGAGTAATGATTATTACTGGTAAGTAATTTGCATTTTAGCATATCCCCAGACAACAATATATCCAAAATGGGTGAACAGCTTTCGGCACCAGATGATTTGTTTACTGGTCTGACAACATATTGATGCTAACCAATAAAGCCACCTGACACCAGCCTGAAATTCTATGGATTCTGGCATTTTACCAGCCTGTCAGGCACTGGATTCCCCAACCAGACTATTTGTGTTTTTAATCAAGGAGGTTAACATCCACACCTGTCTTCAGAATCTAAATGTTAAATCTTCTGTAATGTGGAGAGGTATGCTTAAATTTATGTTTGGTCAGCAGTAAGGATGGCGATAAAGCAATTTCAGTGTTACATGTGGTTTTAATGCACAGTGTCTTACACCAATCCGATTATGCATGTACTTTCATTCCCTTTGAGAGTGTCAACTTTACATTTTGCAACTCTCCTTCCACCATTCCTCCTTCCCACCTGACTTAAAACACCCTCCACCCTTATCTCACTCCATTCATTGAGCTTGGGGTACACCACCTTTGCCTTAATGGACTGACCTGATATCAGAATGTTAACCAAAACAACCACCTGACATTCGCCGAGAGATGCACAAGCAGTTGTGTAATTAATATTAATAACTAGTTTAGAGCTGATCTCGTGCCTGCCTGCCTGCCTGATATTGCATCTGCATGTAAACGTTTTTTATCCTCTTCAGGAAGTGACATTTTGCTGTTCCTTCACCCCCTAAAATATATTTAAAAAAAGTAATGGATGCTTGAATTAATCTCAGCCCATGGTAATTACTTGGGCTGCATCCCAAGACATCGTTATTTTGCATAACATGCCACCTCAGTTTGGACCCAGTCTTATGCAAATCAGTCTTGACCCTGCTCCAAAGGGTACAGTTCATCCCAAACTGCCTGACCAGGTTTTCCATGAACTGGAACACAAACAACCCAGGACCACTTTCACCATAGTTATGGCAAATCATCAAGGTACAGCTTGGTTCCAGTGACACAGTGTGCACAGGACCCATGTCTGGGCATAACCGTCCCACATAGGCTGACACACTAAAGTATATAAATAGCAATGAATGGGATGCCTGCATTAATCTCAACCACTTGTAATTAGTCAGGGTCATATCCCAATCCATCATTATTTTTCACACTATGCAACATCAGTTTAGACCCAGTCACATCCAAATCAGTCTTGACCCTGCTCCAATGGGAACAGTCCAGCCCAGTGGGCAAAAAAGAGTGGACTGGTATACTGCCCGAGTGATTGCCAGAGATTAATTCCAGCATTCCATCCATCACCTAGTTGCTGTTGCCATCGCCCCCTGCCACAAACACAACATTTTATTCCAGGCACTTAAAGCCTGATTTAGAGTTTGGCGAGCAAGGTTACTCCATCAGAAATGTGACACATAACCTATCTGTTTTATCACAATTCCATTATATCGTATGCAGCTTGTAATGTGGCAGATGGAATATCGTCACATTTGTGATGAGTAACCTATTGGCCAAGCACTAAATAAGACTCTCACTTACAAACTACAGTGGTGAAACTCTGCAGTGTGGAAATGTGGCATTTCTTCACACATGATAACAACACAGAGATATATGACTTGTAGCAATACAGGGAAGTGGAGTTCTGTATTAGCAATATTTGAATTCAGTAGGGGCACAGGTCTTCATCAACTTAATGAAGTATTTTCTTATTTTTTTAAAGTAGCCTTCTACACCAACTACGAAACACTTTATTTTAAAAAACATAGCATGTTATAAATTCTATGCGTGTATGCTCCAAAAAGGCATATGATCTTCTTCTGTCCAATATATCATTCAGGTAACCAAATCTAGGCTCTATTCATGAG
The DNA here is from genome assembly GCF_031143425.1 of Pleurodeles waltl. Lineage (NCBI taxonomy): Eukaryota > Metazoa > Chordata > Amphibia > Caudata > Salamandridae > Pleurodeles > Pleurodeles waltl. Next base: position 1,173,225,132 of record NC_090445.1, on the reverse strand, counting down.
TTGATCACGTTGACATCTATTTGCCCCACCATAAGGGAAATAACATCATGCATTTGTGACCAAAAAATGGCATCATGGCGTTTACCAACTGTCCTATTTTATGTCCTCAGCCACATCATATATGCCACTGAGCAACTAGGGAACAAAGAGGGAATTTTTAACAATTCTCTCAGTGTCCCGTTCCTTTTGTAGATCGAAGTCTACTAGAGATCGCAGCTGTCTGGTTGCTTGGACATATCGGGGACATGCTGAAAGCTTTCCTAGGAATGCATTCCACCCATTGCTTGCTATTGGCTTTGTATTTTGTAACTCACATTTGCTTGTATTCTATTTGCAGGCCTTTTTTATATTAGTCTGTCCACCATGTCTGTATCTCTCCTGTGGAGCATAACCTGTTTACCACCTCTCTGACTGGCTCCTTGTAATCTTCCACAAGTGTGCTCTTTCTGGGAATTCTATTTTTATTTTTCCTGAAGAACTCCAGAAGAGTACATGTTTTCAGTTGTCTCCCTCTATGTCACTCCACCCTAGGACACTATAAGACATTCCACTCTACACCACTTGACTCAGCCACACACTTCTCCAGCCTACTCCTCTCCACGACACTCTCCTCCACTCTGAGTCACTTCACTCTACAACACTCTATGGCATTCTATACTACTCCACTCTGTGCCACTCCACAACACACCACTGTAACACACCACTGTACGACACCCTACACCACTCTAATCCACTCCACAACACTCTCTTACAATTTACACCACTCCATCCTACTACATTACTCTCTTCTATGCTATTTCACTCTACACCACTCTACTCTATGCCACTCTACTCCATACCACTCCCCTCTACGACACTATGCGCTGCTCCACTCTATACCACCCCACTCTATGACATTCCAATCTACTCTATGACATTCCAATCTACTCTACAACACTCCACCTTACTCCATTCTATGCCTCTCCACTCTGCGCCACTCCAGTCTACCCACTTCAATTACCAACACTCTATTCAACTCCACTCCACTCTATGCCATTCTATTGCATTCTAGTCTACACCACCCTATGCCACTCCACTCTACGACACTCTACTCCAATCTACGCCACTTGACTCCACTCTACAACACTCCACTTCAATTTACCCCACTCTACTCCATTCTAGTCTACAGCACTCTACTCCACTCTACGCCACTCTAGTCTACAACACTCCACTGCTCTCTATGACACTCTACTTCACTCTATGCTGCACCACTCTACACCACTTTACTCCACTCACCACTCTATGCCACTCTACTCCCTCTGCACCACGCTACTCTGCTCTACGACACTATATGCCATTCTACTCTACAACACTCTATGACACTCTATGAAACTCCACTCTACGCACTCCACCAAATGCCACCCCACTCCACTTTACTCCATGCCACTCTTCTCTACGCTGCCAACTTTTAGCTATGCTGAACAGTAGGCACGCTGGTGTACAATGTGGCTAAAACACATTGGCAAAGCCCATAGCCTTTGAAGAGGTGTGACCTATTGGCTTTGCCACTACTTGTTTTCCTTACTTCGGCTACCTTCTTCACCCCAGAGGCAAGGGGTTGTAAATGAAGTGACATAGTTAACAAGGAGCTAGGCATAAGCGGTCACAGCTACTCACGTCTATATCTAATTGCCATCTGTAGTTGATCATGCCATATAAGTACTTTAGGGCATATTTATGAAATGCTTGCACTGCAGTTGCGGCAAAATGTTTCATGCACCGGTGGGGCGAACACTATTCCACATCTATTTTTCTTTTTTTAACTCTGTTTATTGCCATTTTCATTAAGTTATGGTATTTTCATAGGAACAAGGTATCTTGGTACATAAGACATACACATGTGCACACATTGCAACTGGGACACAAACATTAATATACCATAAATAGAGTTCTTCCGGACATGTCTATTCTCCATCATATAATTTTGCAACACCTGTCCCTTTTCGGTCTTTAGGATTCCACTATCTGTAATGTTAGTATCACTTACACTATGAACATTATTAACTAAAACATCTAACAGTGCGCTGGAGGGATTGTACTACACTGGTGTGAGGCTAGGGTGGTCAGGACTACCTGATCCACCAGATTATGGATGTCCTTGGCTCTACAGTATAGAAGTTCCTCTATGGTGTCCTATAGTAAGGGTTTGGTCACGCCAGGCAATGTTAAGTGTGCTCCTGTATTAATCAGTGGGGGCAGTGCATATACAGTGACATCAATACTGTGCCTCCAGATGGTGTTGATGTCAGGGCTTCTCACTGCCGCCCCCTTGTGTTGCTTCTCATCTCTACTCCCCATCTGCGCTGGTAACAGCTTGGTTCGCGCCTAGGATATTCTCCCCAGTCACCGGGGCATTGTCTGTTTCTGATATCTGCTCTTCCCAGGCCTCAAGGATATCGGTCCACAATGGGACGATAGGGTGCATACGGACTCCCTAGGCCTCTTCCCTTCTTCGTGCATGTAGTTCAGCCCGTGCCCAGGCCGATACATCCCGTCTCCAGTCCACCATGGAAGGGCTCCCAGGAGACTTCCAGGTCATAGCAATCCAGCGCTTGAGTAGCGCCAGGGCCAGGTCTAGAAACCTGCTGCCAACTTTCATGAATGCGGGTCTAGAATGTAGACCCAGCAGACAGAAGGAGGGATCCAAATCCAGTTGCATGTCTAAGGTTCCTTCCAAGTCATCTAGGGCACCCCGCCAGCACTGCTGTATCTCAGGGCAGTGCCATAGCATATGATCTAAGTCTGAGTCTACTGCCCTGCATCTGGGGCATGTCCTGGGTTCACCTCCGTATATTACCCTAAGTCTGTGAGGGGTGAGTTACGTTCTATGCAAATAATTGTACTGGATGTAGCGAAGACGTGTGTTACGCGGTACCCGACAAGGGTATGCCAGTACCTTCTGCCACTCTATGTCTGTCAGTTCCTTGTTTAACGTCCCCTCCCATTTTGCTCTTAGGGTCTGCAGGGATTCCAGCGTGTCTTCATTATGGGCTCTGTAAAGTCTGGTGATGAGGTGGGCATCGTCCCCTATGGTCAAAAGGAGTTGGAGAATTCTATGCGTCTCCCGTTCCGCGTTCAATGTTGGCCAGAGTTCCCTTATAGCGTGGGTCAGTGTTTGGTATAAAAGGAATTGCCCTCCCGGGACTCCGCTTTCCTCCACCAGGTTAGCGAATGGTCTCAGTACCCCATCTCGGAAGCAGTACCCCAAGGTCTCCACACTGGCCCAGGTCCAGGCCCACATCTGAGTTTGTGACAGGGTTCGGCCCGAAGCTCCCAGGGGTAACGCCATCAGTGGCATCGCAAGGGAGTAGGCCACCTTTGCACCTGTACGTCTCAGGCACCTCTTGCAGCAGGAAAGAGCCACCGTCAGCATGACATTTCATGCCAGGAAATTGATCCGAGAGCTAAGCATTCGTGCCAATAGTAAGTCGCCACCTACATCCCCTTAGGCCGTGGCCAGGTCCAGCCGGCCCTCACCCACTAGCCCTCGAGCAATCCACTGGAGTTGACACGACAGGTAATAAAATTCGAAGTCTGGTACTCCCAGCCCGCCGTCGTCTACATGGCGGCGCAGGGTGGAGAGAGCAGTTCGCCATCGGCCCCGTCCCAAATGAGCTCTCGAAGGAGCACATTTAAGTCTCTGAACCAGCTCGCCAGTATATTCCCTAGTAGATTGGAGAAATAGTATAGGAGGCGGGGTAACAATCATTTTGGATAGGGACACTCAGGTCATCATGGATAGCTTAAGGGAGTGCCAGAACGCCACACAGGACCTTAAGGATTGAAGCGTTTTGCCCAGGTTACCATCGCAGAGGTCTTCCAGGTTGTGAAAAACTTGTATTCCCAGGTATTTAAAGGTGCGGGGGACCATATAATATCATTAGGGCAGGAGGTGGGGCGTTTATCGCCCCTTGTCCATGGGAAGACTTATGTCTTTCTCCTGTTCAATCTAAGGCCTGATGAGCCACTAAAATCCTCGAGTAATGCAAGCGCCCAGGGAATCCCCGACGAACCATCTCGCAGGTAGATTAATATGTCGTCCGTGTAGAGTGATATGTCATGTTCCATAGGGCCCCACACCACTCCCCTATCCCACCACTCAGCCCGAAACCGAGCCGCCAGGGGTTCGATGGCGAGCGCAAACAGCAGGGGAGAAAGAGGGCAACCCTGCCTGGTGCTGTAAAATATGGGATAAGCGGCTTACACTTTCCTACCTGTTCGCACCCTCACCGTCGGACAACAGTACAGTAGGTCAACCCATCGCTTCCATCTCTCCCCCAATCCCATTCGGAGCATCACTGCCCGCAAGTAATCCCACCTCACTGAGACAAATGCCTTCTCGAGATCTACCGAAAGGAGCACAGCACCTGGTGGTCGCTCGGCCCGCAGTAAGTGTAGGAGGGAGAATAGTCTTCAAAGATTTAGGGAGGTGTTGCACGCCAGTAGGAAACCGTTTTGGTCATCAAGTATGAGGTAGGGGACATGCTGGACCAGCCGGTTAGCCAGGGCCTTACTCAAGATCTTGAAGTCGCAGTTCAGCATGGACAGCGGTCTAAAGTCAGTCACGGGGCCTCACGCGATTCGGTCTTGGGCAAGGGAACCACCAATGCCTCCCTCAGGGTCTCGGGGAGTACACCCCGCTATAATGCCTCCGCATAGAGTTCAACTAATGGGGGCACAATGATATCTGAGTATGTCTTGTAAAACTCCATAGGCAGTACGTCCGTGCCCAGTGTTTTACCCACTTCTAATTGTGAAATGGCGATCTTTACTTCCTCCAGAGTCACCGGGCCCCCCAGTGGTACAGACTGTAGGTGGGAACCCAGTGATCCCGGTAGGTCCACCTCAGGCTGTCTGTCAAGGAATGTATAGTAGAGTTTGAATGCTTCATTTATTTCAGATGGCCCATGCACCTGCCCCACCCCCCATTCCTCGAACCCTTGTTATTGGACCACCCTCCCGCTGGGCCGCACTAGCCATGCAAACATCCTACCAGACCTGTCCTGTTCTGCATGTAAGGATGCCAGATGCTTCTGGTAGCTATGACAGCGCAACCGTTCCAGAGTCAGGTTGTTGGATTCTTTTGCTTTAAGAAGCCTTTGTCATACAGTCTGGTCTTTGCTCCCATCAATATCTCCGTCGTGGATTATCTTTTCCAGTCGGTTGAGCTCAAGGGTTCGTCTGATCCCCACTGATTGTCTCATACACTAACCTCGGGTTGCTACTTTTAGGGTTCCCCACCCCAACTCCCCATCCCCAGGGCAACACTCCAACTGTCGGTTGCCCAATAGGTGTAAAACAAGTATAACAGTAAAATTAAGTAGTTCAGTGTTTTCGCCGTTCGTACTGCAGCGGCAGAGAAACCGGGGGGGTCTGTGGTGGACATGGCCCCACATTTAAGTAGAGACCCTTGCTGCAGGGTCAGGACCGTCCAATCAAGGTCAACCCAGATCGTCAGCGGTCTGGGGGGTTACTCTGGGAGTCCCATTGGAATGACAGGAGGTCCACCCCGAGGAGTTAGTGTTGTGGCCAGATTCCCTCTCGCTGGCTTCCCCAGGTGAGTCTGTGTTCTGCAATGACGCCACCGCCTCCAGGACCGCCTTTTTGTTCGATTCCTTCTGTGCTGGGGTCGGCCCGGTGCTTGGACGGAGCCTGTTTCGTTGCCTCTTTGTTCTCCTACAGCCATTGTACATCAGACGTCCCAGTTTGGTGTGGGGGCCCCCCTGATTTATGCGACTCCAGCCATTCCCACACCTCATCCGGAGTCTGAAGGAAGGTAGTGTGCCCCTCAGCGATCACCCCCAGTCTAGCTGGGAATAGGAGGGAGTACTGAATGCCTTCGTACTGGAGTGCTTGTTTCACCACCGCATAGGAAGCCCGCTTGCCCTGCACCTCCGCCATGAAATCCTGGAAAAGGGTTACTGTTCCATTTTCAACGCAGAAGGGGCCGGCTCCCCTGGCTCGTCGTAGCAGCACATCCCTGTAGTGCAGCAGTTTAGCCACAACCACCCGGGGGAGTCGGCCAGGGACAAGTGCTCTCATCGGCACCCAGTGCGCTTTCCAGCGCAAAGAAGGGGGTAAGTTGCTCTGGAGCGACCTCTGATCTCAGCCATTTCTCCAAGAAGGCCACCATATCGTTACCCTCAGCACCCTCCGGGAGGCCAATAATTTGCACATTGTTTCTTCGGTTTCAGCCTTATGCATCTTCGGCTTGGCGTTCCTGTCGCTGGACTCGGTCGTTCAGCTGGAGGACGGTGGCTTTAAGTTCCTGCTGCGCCGGTGACATTTCTGTGAGCGTGGTCTCAGCGTCCTGGACCCGGTCTGCTAGTTTCTGGTGGTCTGCTCTCAGCAGGCCCAGTTCTATTGACACCTGGCCGATTTCTCGTTGTAGCTTTGTTTTGGACTCCTCTATGGCCCTCAGGATCTTGTCTAGTGTGGCTTGCAAGGAGGGCGGTATGGGGTCCGCCATGTAAATTTGGGCCATGCCGCTCGCTCGATTTCGGCCCTGCGCCTTAATCCGGTTCCGACCCCTGGAGGTCATCCGGCGTGACCGAAAGTAGCCTCTGAGGGTGCCCAGTGGCAGCCCCTGCACTCCCGAACAATGTCATTTGGTTATTCCTCTGGGATAGGCTAAATAACGAGGGTCGGATCTCCCAGCTCGGCACTTCACTGTTGGGGTCACTCTCCGCTGTGCCACCTGCTCCTCTCTGATGTGGCTTACTAGAGTGAGGGGGGGCGTCGGCACGGTCTGCCGCCACTGGCGGCCGAGAGAGTCATCCGGCTCCCCACTAGAAGAGCGCCGGGACCTGCCATAATTACTGCTCCGTCCAGCCACCTGGCCGGCGCCGTCCCCTTGCCGCCAGGCATTCAACGCCCCAGGGCACCCCCATCTGCTCCCTGTCGCAATTCACAGGCGCTGATCGGAGTGGCCAGGGCCTTTGTCTGGCTCAGGTCACCTCCACTGGCCGCGCCGTCCATGGGTCGCTGCCGGAAGGGCCGCCGCGCCCCCCCCGGGGCACCGCAAAGTTCGGGGAGCACGAGCGTCCCCCCGTCTCTCCTCCCCCACGGCTCCTCCCAGTCTCAGAGGGCACCCCCAGATCCCTCTCACCGCCCCAGGCCTCGATCGCACCGGCAACTCCCCAGACATACACCCTCCACAAGTAATGCCACGCCAAGCGCCACCAGCATCTCTGATGCTTTACATCAAGCCCAAATATTCTGTGCATCAGTAAGCCAAGACATAGAAAATGACGCAGTGTCTGTTCTCTATAAACCTAAACATCCAAAAACATTTTGGCAAGCTCAAATACACCATGAAGGTAGTCATTCTGCAAATGGGAGTAGAGAGGAGACCACCACCACCACCACATAAGCAGCAAAGGAGGAGGGAGCATGTGTTCTGCCAGCGAATTTTCCTCATCAATCTCAGGGAGGATGAGGTGATCAAATTCTATAGGCTCAGGAGGGAGACCATTATAGAAATGCTGCAGAAGATTGGGCCAAGTCTGTAGCCACTATCTGCCAGGCCCACCAAAAGTCCTCTCCAGGTGAAACTATTGGCTATGCTACACATCCTGGTGTCTGGGTCATTCCAGGTCACAACAGCAAGAGTTGCAGGAATATCATAGGCATCTTTTTCCTGCCTTCTTCCTCACTGTCCTGGATGCCATCATTCACCTGACACCACAGTACCTCCTCTTCCCCAAGACACAACAAATGGAGATCAAGCAAGGCTTGTATGCCATTGTAGGACTTCCACATGCCTTGGGGGCTATGGAATGCCCACATGTGTAATTGGTTCCCCCAGCAGAAGTAGCACACCTGTTCCGCAATAGCAAATACACATATTCCATTAACGTCCAGGCCAACATGAATCATCTGGGGAGGTTCACTAATGTACTAGCAAAATCCCCAGGAAGCGCACATGATGCATAGATCTTCAGGCACAGTATCATGAACGAGTACTTTCAGAATGGGTGGTATGGGAATGGCCAACTTGTTGGTAAGTAAATCTTAAGTATACAATATACACCAACTAAAATGTAGGAATTTATGACAGAATAGTTATATCTGTGTCGGTTGATGGAGCTAGGGGCGTCTGTAGGAGGGGTGTGCCTCAAACGTGCACCATGAAATCCCTAATTCTGATAGGTGAAGGCACACAAAGCACCTTTGGGTGGTTTTCAGTGTCAAAGCATTTAGGACTAATGCAACCCTGTGCAAAATGCTGTGTTACACCACTGTGTGCAAGTGAGATGTCTGATGTTGTGTGGGGGTTTACATTAAACTGTCATGGTTGATGATGTATGTCATGTATACCAAACAAGGGAAACCTGGGAATGCGTCCAAAATATATTGCCCTCCAGCTGATATGTAAAAAGGAAAAATAACTGTAGTCCATGAAGTCACTTCTGCTTCCTATGTGTGCTGGATTCCGTGGCACACATACATAGTTCACTGTGCCTCTATGGGATATATATGTGCAGGAATGTGTATTTTCCTGCAGAAAGAGTACAGTACATGTACCCTTACACCCTGGTGCAAGGGTGCCTATGATTGTGCTAGGCAGTCCATTGTGTGCCAGTGCAGGTTGAAAGGACAGAAAGTGCTCTTTGGCCAAATCACTGTGCAACACTCCCCTTTTCCAGTGACACAGTGCAGTAAAGATAGGTGACTTGATGCGCTGCACTGTGCCAGCTTTCTAAATTTCTGGTCCCTAGTGTCAAATGCACATAGTGGGAACAACGTACAGTAACATGCAACTAATGATTTCCCATACTGACATTCCTACAATAATCTGTCAATGTCAGTAGCTACAGAACTGAACCACATCTTCCGCACTAGTTAGAGAATCATGTCAAAATAGGTAAGTGTTAGATGAGTGCCTCCTCAATAGTGTACCTACTCTTGGTCAAAGGTCCACATTTTGAATGGTGTAATAACAGATAGTGTGGTAATGAATACGTGTCACACATGCAAGTATAATTGTATGTTGTCCAAAGTTACAGGGCCAACACTGAAAGAAGTATATGCAAAGTCCATGTGTGGCAATGTAAGTGTAGGCCCCAGAAAGGTTTAAATACAAATATTGTGTAACTTTGTGACACCAATAGTACAAAACAGACATATATCTCTCTCCCATACTGACAGCGTAGGTACACACATATACATAGGGATAAAGCCACATTGGCATTTGTAAGCAACGTGGTAGTTAACCTGTTTTGTGGTGTAAGCCGCCCAAATGAAACGTATACCAAAACAGCAATGTGAAACTCACAAAGTCTAATACAATGCTGTCAAAAATGTCATACACCAGTCATGAACATAGATTAAAATGCAACCTGTAAAAGGCATTACAGTGAACTTAAGATACTAATGTCAACATTCAGTGGTCACAGCATTGATGACAGAGTTAAGGAACAGAAGCACAGATTCTCCTAGAAGTTAAAGTCATACACATATGTTAAAAACCAAAATATTGTGTCTAGGTTTGTAGTAGACAGGTGCTTGTAACAAGATCAGTGTGTCCCACATACAGATGGCCCACATTCAAAGACATATGTGTCAATCAAAGTGCACCATGACAACTTCTCAGTCAAAAACAATAGCTGAAGGCTGACAATAATATGTATAACAATGCATTTTACATGTTTGAATCGCACCACATGTGTGTACCTAAATCACATGTTAAAGTAAGTGAACTACTAAACGGCTGTGTGAATGTCACGTAGGGCATTAACATTAGCGGTTTTACATGGACATGTGTATGTGTGAGAGTCTAATATGTTGGCAATGTCACTACCTACCTAGTGAGGACCAAATGTCCAAAAACTCTGATCAGTAATCTGTCACTTAACACATGTAGTGAGTGCAAGAAACACAGAGTGGTCAAGAACATTTCTAAATACCCATCACAGTATGTTACTGGATAAACATTAAGGTCAGAATGTAGAAGTGTCCAAAGTATCAGGCCATGCTCGTCATTTGCTATTCGTCAGAGAACAGGAGGAGACATGCATAAACCTATGGACAACTGTATATATAACACACATTGTGAAATAATGTAAGAAATGTGTATGAGTTATTCAGTACACATAACATACATGGAAAGGAATTTCACTGAAACAAAGAGCAAAATCATTGACCTATATAATATCTTTTTAATTTTCAGCTGACCAAGGATATGGTCTTCAGCCATGGGTCATGACCCCAATTGCACATACTCAGACTGACCTAGAAAGACAGTACAACCAGGCACTAGTCAAGACCCACAATGTCGTGGAATGCACCTTTGTTGTACTGAAGTCCCAGTTCAGGTGCCTGGATATTTTAGGAGGCAGATTGCTATACTCCCCCCTCAAATTGTCTACAATATGATCATAGTATGTGCCATCCTCCACAACATCTGGAGAAATGTCCCGTGTGACGTTGACCTAGATGAGCAAGACACAATGGAGGAGGATGTGGATGATGGAGGTAAGATCCAACACACATTGGCTGGCGACGCAACCACATAGTACAAATGTTTTTTTAATAACGTGCTTGAACTTTGACGGACAAAAAATATGAAAATAAGTTGTGTTCAACATGAAAATAAATGTTTTAATCCAATTGTCGTATAAGCTTTTATGTCACAGTCACAGTAAACATCAAGGCACCCACATCTCGTCAACTAGAACTAGGGCTCAACAAGTTACAATCAAATCATCAGACCCGTTCAGTAGTATGGGGCCACGAAGCTCATTAATTCCTTCCAAACAGAAATGGAGTGTGATGCACTGTGGTGCATTAAATGGACAGGCCAGGCATGCCACATTACCAAAACCAAATTGATCATTACTTTCCTCACACACTTAAGCAGTGCAGAGCTGCACAGCTAGCAGTCTTGCTGTGTTCTGCATCAGCAAAGTGTGTTACAGATGGCACTAAGTAAAGATTGGAACACAAACCACAAGTACCATATCAAGCCTCACATTGTACTGTGTATCACCAATGCTGAAGCATGCAGAATAGCAGCATTTATCATGAACTGATGTTGTTGCAGATACCATCAGAAATAATGAGTGACAGTTGTCATGGACAAAGGCACAGTGTCATCTGAACATGTAAAAGCTTTCACTTGTAAAGAACACATAGATGCATGTGAGGCTTTCCCCAAAACACAGCATATGACCCAATCCCTGTCTATAAACTCACATAAACCACATTATGCTACACTAGATAATTGACACAATAGCCATGCATTGCATAGCAATCCAATTAGGAACAAAGGCTATTACAAATGTCAACTGTGATTTCACTATGTCAAAAGTTAGAGAAAACTATGGCCCTCATTCTGACCTTGGCGGTCTTTTCGCAAGACCGCTGAGTTACCGCCGCGGTGAAGACCGCCGACCGCGGCGGTGTGCCGCTGTGCGCATTCTGACCGCTGGGAGCGTTCCGCCGGAAAACCGCCAGCAGCCACACTGGCGGTCGGCGGGAAAGTGGAGACTGGTCAACCTCCACCGCCACGCCAGCAGAACACCGCCCCCAGAATTACGACCCACATTTCTGTGTGGCGGTCTTCTGTTGGCGGTCTTCTGTTGGCGGTCACGTCCCTATGGCTCCCGTCGCCTCCCGGAGGACCAACGCACAAGGTAAGTTGATCGTCCGTGAGGGGAGGGGGTGGGGGGGTGTTGTGTGATGTGGGCGTGCATGGGGGTGTGCGTGTGAGTGTGTAGAGGTGTGCTGCTGTGTCTATGGGTAATGTGTGCTGTTCGGCAGGTGCGCATGTCGGCATGTATGTGTGCGGGTATGTGTCCCCGTTGTGTATGTGTGTGTAGGGGGTGTGTATATGTGCATGTTGGGGGTGTGTGCATGTCGGGGTGCATGTATGTGCATGTCGGGGTGGGGGTGGGGAGGGGGTTCGTACCACCTCTGGGGGGTGGCAGGGGGGTGGAGGGTGTGGGGGGAGGACTCGGGTGGGTAGTGGGGGGTGGGGGAGACCCCTATCAGTGCCAGGGAAGGAATTCCCTGGCCCCGATAGTGCTTACCGCCATGGTTCGCACGGCGGTTCCCGCCCGCAAGAAACCGCGGCGGTAGGCAGGGTCATAATACCCTTGGCGGTCTTGGGACGACCGCGGGGCCGGAGTGCGCAAACTCCAGCCCCGCGGTCATGACCGCCGCGGCGGTCGGAGTGGAGAAGTAGCGGTCGGTCGCGGCGGGGACCGCCGCGGTCAGAATGCCATTTTTAATACCGCCGGTCTGTTCGCGGTCCGACCGCCGTCTCTCCGCCGACCGCCAGGGTCAGAATGAGGGCCTATATGTCCATACAAACTAACTTATTGCACATAATCAGATGGAGGGATTTAGATATGAACTTACCTTTGCATGGCAAGAGTTGTTTGCCTCTGAACTGAGTGTGCAAGTGCATAATTGAGGGGGTTGCAAATCTTGCATAATCCCAAAGGGGAAATATACGTTGAGTGTGTGTTATTACATATGCCTGTGTCAGGGAATGCAGTCTCCTTAGACCAGGAGGCACACACAAAGGCCTGCCCTAAGTGTAGATATACTGCTACTAACATTGACAGGAGTAGGGCAGAGATCATGTGTGTTTGGCAGCAGTATGTTAATTGAAAACATCACTAGTTAAATTGACAATTTGACTGATTTTCACTGCAGTGATGCCTAATGGCTCACTCACCTAGTCAAAAGGTCTGTTGCTGTGTGAGACACTAACCAAGAGCTACATCATCTTTTCTGAAATATGTGGGCATGATAACACCATGTGCAGAACATGTGTGCCTGTGCAAGACATACACAACATACGCTTGCAATGTTTAACAGTGTGCACATGCTGGGAGTGTGTGTGCTGCTACAGTTTGTTCAACTCCAGACCCTCTACTACAATCCAAGGGGAGTGTAGTTCCAAACAGTGTGTGATGACTGAGTGTGTGTGCTGCATAACACGTTTGTTCCTGTCTTACTCATGTGGATCACAGTATAGTCTACATAATATCCCTGTGACTGTGAACAGAGGGGCATATAACGGACATGCCCGCACAGCGCAGCATAGCTAGTCTCCCTATGCCACAGCTATGTTTGCAAGCAAACTGCAAGAGATGTACCGTATCTAACAAAACACATTAAAATCTTACCTTTCCCCCTGTGCCGGTGCTGGATTGGTGGCCTAGGCCCAACACAGGCATACATTCACCATGAGGTAAAGATGCAACTGTAGAATGGATGAATGGATGCGACCGTGAGAAAAAGAACCGAACCAGAGATGGAGCACCAACAGGCTGATGTAATGGAACGGGAGGCACATGTCACTGACTTCCTGGGACTTTAGATTGGGATGGACCCATAGGTATGTATATATGTTCCATCTGCATTTTTGTGCATAAACATGGACTGTACTTCCTTTGTACTTTGTGTTTTTTTCCATACTGCAACATGTGTATAAGGATACATTTATATGAGGAGATGATGTAAAGTAAGAGAACATAGTGAGCCTCCGTATGCTTTCATCAATCAAGCCTAAAGTAAAAACAGGTTAAATTACACAATTCTCATACCTTGGCACAAGGGCTTTTCAGTGGTTACTGGGTTGTACTCATAACTGAAATATCAAGATTTATGTGCATTTCTTTAGGTAACATAGAGAAATGACCAGGAGATACTTACAAATTCCCATAAAACCCAATGTTGAAGACTAAGCTGGAGATCTATTTCCATGAAGCTTCTACATGTACTCCTCAATGTGTGCTACATTGTGCTGCACCTGTACACAGAGTGCTATGCCTCATGAATATCTACACCTGCAAAACTATGTGTTTTCAGTGCAAACAAACAACACTATACATGCTGACAAGCCATGTAGCCTTACACAAAGTTGGAATGTACAACAGCTTAATGCTACTCAGCATTCTGTGCACCAGTGCCGGTACACCTTTACATGGCTTATATGATGTTACATATGGTGTATGCCTTTCCTTTTCATCATAACAATTCTTAGTTACTCCTAGGGTCAACTAAGTCACCCATGTGTCATGGTATACTGGAGAATGACATGATGCTGCCCAGCATTACTAAATAGATCACATCCCTGAGGCATGGTTCAGGCATATCATGATGGGTACATCTGATCTTCAGTATCCAGCCACCTCAGGCCATAAAGCAGACTAGCTGTGTGCAATAATCTTGTCATATTGATACATGTGTGTTTAAGCTATTGTGTACATTGGAAATACTTTGGTAGCATAGTTTGTTTCGTAAAAATGGAAATATGTGAAAGCAATATTTACAATGCAATGTCCACATTTGTGTCTTCTAGGTAGACTCCTTCGATTTACAAGGGCTAGGTGGACTCCTTCCAGGACCCCAATGCTATCAGTAAGTGTTATAAGTACATGTATGTACCATTTTGATGTCTGTGTGTGATCTATGTAAAATGTTACATTGCGATGTGTGGTGAGAGGGAGCACTCTGCTACCATCAATTAGCTATAAGTCTGTGAATCAGAACAGAACCTGTCCACAGATTCTATGCAAATGATCAAGGAGTAATATCTTTGGAATGTAAGGTGTATGTAAGCAGACCCACAGGAACTAAACATTTTTACATTTTTTATGTTGGCACATCTCTAGTCATACTGCTTCAGGCACAGCGAGCATGATCTGGCACAAACTCTGCAGGGTTCAGTTGTATATGTCGAAAATTGTGCATGAAGCACGGGCAGATGATGTGCAATATTTATACAAAGGCACTGTTACCAAGCATGGACAGGATAGGTTTCATCGAATCAGATTCACCCACTGTGTGAGTATACAACATATGTTCCAACAGCATGCAGCATAATGGGTTTAGACATGCTGCATGCTCTAGCGTTCTCCAGGTAAGACATTTCAGTTTTACTGACCATAAGGGTGGCAAAGCATACCTGCTGTGCTGCATGTGATATGTTTGTAGAACACATGATTGTCTCTGTAGCAGTTTGACAAAACTAAAGAAGAAATTTGTAAACGTGTATGACAGTGTCATCTGGGTTGCCATCACAATGTAATCAAATTTGAATATGGTAGTTGCAGCATATCTGTTATGTGATAGATGGATGTTGGCCACGACAGACAGCACATGAAATGCCAACATGCGTTTGTCATTATATATGATTAGATGAACAAATAGATCTTTGATGTCCTAGCCTGCCACAAGGTATGTCTGTTGTAATCCAGCCTCAGTGCTACTTGAGCCTCCCTCAGAGTCATGGTGCAAGGGTGCATGTATCATATCCAAAATGTTTTTAGGTCAGATGTGTAGTCCAACAAGCATACACACACTACTGAGATGCTATATAAAATTTATAATGATGTATGCATCCGAATTCAGGCTTGGGATGATGGGTGTACAAAAGCATGTTTAAGTATGACTCTCCATGATTTTCCCTTCAAGTCTGAAGCAGGAGATCACTGTTACATTTCTGTACAATTGCCTGAGAGTACAAATTAGTAATGTTCCCCGGGTCATGGTCTACAGGAGGTACATGACAACCCTTATCCATTTATTAAGTATCTGCCACAGAGTAAGTGAAACTAGCAATGTGCCCAGCCTTTTGACACTCCTGATGGGGTATGCACCGCCAAATCACTGCCCAGGTTGTATCATCTTATCCACTTATACTTATGTTGATGATCAATGAGCAGCACATCTGCATGGTGCAACTCAAAATCCCAAATAAGGTAAAACAGGGCCATGTTTTCGATTTTAGATATGGACATCATCATGAGTGTGAATGTTTGTTCTATATGATAAGGTATTTATCTCATTGTGCCTACTGTTTCACTTTTAGTATCCACACAGATGGCACCTGACTCAGGTTTCCTGGCTCAAGGAGGGGATGTCTAGGTAGTGACATTAAATATGTCCATATATATATCTCTATTGCTGTTACTGGTCTGAGTCATGTGATTGTGTTACAATGTCAGACCTCTTATCACAGACATCATGTCCATGCACTGCATGTGCTATTTTTTCCAATATCACCCTAGACAACATGAAAGCTGAAGAAGGTAGAACATTTCAAATACACTGTGATCGTTACCGCCACATTAAGAACGTCTTGAAGGCATACCGAAATATGTACAAGCTCTATGAACATGTAAAGGTAGCGGGGTCCTGGAACGTCCCTCGACCTAACACACCTACAATGGCAACATCTGCCACTAGTCAGGACACAGCAGGCCCAAGCCAGCTACCGGCACCCTAAGCCTCAATACCACCTGCTACCCCTGCAGCCACACAGGCCAGGAGGCCCAAAAGAAGGGAATCCATCTTCCACTATACAATAATGAAGGAACTGAGGAAGGTTAACAAAAAACTTGATGCTATTCGTCTGGAGCAGGCCAGTTTATGACAGAGAATGACTAACATGGAGGATCTGTCAGGGAGTCCGGATCCTCGGGGTGTGCGCCTGTTCCCAACATGTCCACCTCTTGGCAGCTCCAAACTCTACTAGCCGTTATAGCACAGAGTTAAAGAATGGCCAAGTGGGGGATGAGGTTTTATGTTGGGAACAGCGGGGAAGGAGGCCTGTGGAAGTAAAAGTTAGGAACACAATAGCCAGGTTATTCACATTGACTTTTATAAGCTTTGTTTATAATATCTATATACTGATACCCTGAACGATCAAGAGCTTTCCTATATCATGACATTATTAGCTCTGAGTACCTGGAAAATAAATAAGTATTATGCAAGCTTTCATATGAGAGTTTTGTAGAATACAATCTTATGCTCTGAACCTTGAACTGACTCAAGTTATTTCTTTGAATGTAAACTACTTAATAACAGTGATTAATAAACACATTAGTTTTCAGGAATAAACTGTGTTAGACTCATGAATGATACTGCAAGGACACACTATAAAAGTAATCAATGAACACATTGTTTTTCAGGAATATACTGTGATAAGCTTATGAATTATACTGCAAGAACACACTCTGTCTAGACTTTCAAGATTCAATTGCTTAGGAATTATTATACACTTTAATATCAAACTGTGCATCAAGATTTCAATGTCTAGAAATGATTGCGCTATCTGCAGATCTGAATCACAAGGGTTAAATGCTAAGAATGACTCACGCACTCTGCCATTGATTCAATCATCAGGATTTAAATGTCAAAATACGACTGCACACTCTGCCGATCTGAGTTGTAAGTTTTAATTGCCAAGAATTAATCGCGCACACTGATGCCGATTCGACCATCAAAGTTCAAATGTCAAAACATGATCGCACACACTGCCGATCTAAACTACAAGGGTTAAATGCCAAGAATGAATTGCGTACACTGCTGCCAATTCAACCATCTAGGTTTAAATGCCAGGATAGGATAGCGCACACTGCCGATCCGACCCGCAAGAGTTAAATGCCAAGAAAACCATTGTATACGTGATTTAATCAAAAGGCCTAAAACTCAAATATTTCTGAAAACGGAGTCGGGCCTAACCCGACCTCCGTCTTACCGCTCTGCTTGAAGATCACCAAGGAAATGAAGACAGGGCCTGGAAATCCTAGGTAGGCCTTCGGAACAGGAGCTCAGGAAAATGTTGCTTCTCTGCACCGGGACCTCTGAATAGTGAGCACGTGGAGCTGGGCTGGGTCCCTTAAATAGACCCAGGCCCCACCCACGTGCCACACCCAGCCAGGCTGCAGGAAAGGATTCTAGAAAGGCTTAGAATAGGGACCACACCCTAACCACACCCTGTAATCCTGCAGCAAAGTCTTGAAAATGAGCAATGCATTGTAAACAGCATTATTGATGTTTCAGTATGAATCTCTGCAATGCAAAAGGTTAACATACTGCATTAACACATAATGCATGAATTATTACATAACATAAGGATTGGCTTTTAGCATTACGTCGCCCGTAGAGCACCCACTGTCCTGATGTTGACAGAGGAGGCCATGGAGCAGCTCTCCCAATGTTTGTATAGATTTTATCTTACAATGTTTTATAGTTTTTTTCTTATTGTAGTATTTTAATAGTTAAAGTAATAGATAGTTAACAGGATAGGTTTAGATTAGTTAGGTTTTAGATTTTTATAGTGTTTTATAGGTACATATTTTCATATCTTTTTCAACATTTATAAGGTGTTAGTGGGTGGGTAGTTAAAAAAAACAAAAGATATATATTTTTTTAGGTGTACATGTGTAGTTAGTTTATGTATAGGTGCAGTTGATGTTTGCCTTGTGTCACTCTATGTGTGTAAAGCGGGTGGTGGGTTGATGTTTAACATTTTATTTGTGCTTAGTATTTAAGTAACTGTAGGATAAGTTAAGTTAGTGTTAGGTAGTGTTAAGGTTAGTTAGTTTAGGATAGGTAGATGTAGTTTGTTTAGGATAATATAAGGTAGTGTTTAGGCTAGGTAGTATAGTCTAGGTAGGTTTAGTTTTCTTACATAGATATTTCATTAGTAAAACTATTCATACTTTCACAACCTCATAATTATTGCATCATTGTGAGTTTCTAACATTGAGTATGTTGAGTTGAATACATTATGCAGATATTGCCCTGCAGTCTTTAAAGGTGTATGTATGGTCAAAAGGTAGTGTATTTCGCAGATGAGTCACTTAAGGACTTTTTGACAATCTTAATGCATTGCAAGGGGTTGTCTTAGTGTGATTTGCCACACAGCCCAACAGAGACACTCACACACTGTAGCATTATGTGTGAAAGAGATACACCATGTATAATTTGGATAGTTTTGTGACAACATGTTACAGGATATGGGCTGTGCTGGGGCACACACTGGTGTCTGCCACTAACACACACACCGTTGCACCATTCTGCACGTAGGTGCTAGCTGTGTACAAATTCTGTATGTGGCCCCCACATGCCTAGAGAACCTCACTAATCATTGAGTATTTGCTAAGTGTGGCAATATATGCATTTGACTTTTTGCAACTATTTGCAATATTTTGAACACATAAGACTACCATTTCTTCTTAGCCTGGGCAGGTGTTGCTTTGTTACAGGGTCTGCAATCTGTCTCCAAATCAGCAATAACTGTGTATATTGTACTATTGATGTCATGTGTGGTTACACTAACACTCAATACATGTGAGGCCTCTCAGGGACAGAAGAACACATTCGTTCTCCATATCGCAGTGAATCTCTCTATCCCATTTATCATTAGTAAATGGACCTCTCATAATATGATTTTGCATTTCAAGAGTACTGGAATGCATGATGTTGGACTGACCTTGTACATCCATGCACAGCATAGGTATGATGTTAATCCTGAAGGAGTCTGGCAATGAGTACATGCATATTTAAAGATCTATTGAGTCTCTTCAGTGTAAGCATTGAGGCTATCATATGTGCTTGTTAAAGTTGTAATGTTCACAGAGCTAAAAATATGTGGATGAGTGAACCATTTTCATTGGCGCACATGCCTCACAGGTCCCATTTTGACCATGTAGGCATTTGAGTGTTTAGTCAGGCACTTTGCACTGTGTGCCAGTCCAGTAACTGAAGCTTATTTTCACATCATGACTTTCAATTCGTAGACAAGACATTACACATAATGCAGTGGCAGTGGATTTACATGATGTTTGGGCATATACAACAGGAGCAGGTGATAGTGTCTGTAGCTCAATCTTCAGGAGATGCTAAAACGTTGGTTGGGTATTTACACATGTACCATGGTATAAGTAGTCATTTCGGGAAAGAACATCCAAAACTAGGGTATACAGGAGTGCATGTGTTTACATGTGTCATTGGACACTATGAGCATTTTTACAGTGCTTGAGGTAACAACATAAAAATGATAGTCAGCAAAGGATGTACAGACAGAGTCCATTTGTGAGACATGACATACGACATGTAGAGGTATTGAAAATTTCAATGAGGAGATACAAATTGCCATTAGGGAAAGAAGACCACTTCACAAGTCCAGAACTGGATAAGATTAACAGGTGCACAAACAAAAAGTAACAGCTCTGGGTAACAAAGGAGGTAACGTGATAGACACAGGACCACTGAGGAACTGTCCAGAGAGCACAGACAAATATTACCTGGCAGTTTTCTGATGGAAATTGCAGAAACCTACATCTTTATCCTCTGATGCGTGTTGTGCTTCACCTCCAGTTGCTGGTGTTTGTTTAAGAGTTGGAAGCTACACAAAAAGTAATGAGCTACCCTCGAATCATATTTCATACATATATACAAAACTGGAAAAAGGATATTTAACAATGTTCATCTTACAATGTATGTCAACGTTTACACAAAACTATGGCCCTCATTCTGACCTTGGCGGGCGGCGGAGGCCGCCCGCCAAAGTCCCGCCGTCAGGTTACCGTTCCGCGGTCGAAAGACCGCGGCGGTAATTCTGACTTTCCCGCTGGGCTGGCGGGCGGTCTCCTTCAGACCGCCAGCCAGCCCAGCGGGAAAGAGGCTTCCACGATGAAGCCGGCTCGGAATCGAGCCGGCGGAGTGGAAGCTGTGCGACGGGTGCAGTTGCACCCGTCGCGTATTTCACTGTCTGCGCAGCAGACAGTGAAATACATGTAGGGGCCCTCTTACGGGGGCCCCTGCAATGCCCATGCCAGTGGCATGGGCACTGCAGGGGCCCCCAGGGGCCCCGCGACCCCCCCTACCGCCATCCGGATCTCGGCGGTCCGACCGCCGGGATCTGGATGGCGGTAGGGGGGGTCGGAATCCCCGCAGCGGTGCAGCAAGCTGCGCCGCCGCGGAGGATTCAATGGGGCCGCGGTACACTGGCGGGACCCCGCCAGTGGTGCCGGTCCGACCGCGGCTTTACCGCCGCGGTCGGAATCCCCATTGGAGCACCGCCGGCTTGTCGGCGGTGCTCCCGCGGTCCTCCGCCCTGGCGGTCAAAGACCGCCAGGGTCAGAATGAGGGCCTATATGTCCAATCTGAGGCTACATCACATATCATTCATTATCTACATCGTCATCAATATCATTACACAAAAATACAATATTATTATATCAATATTTTATTAATTTAAATACATCATAAAACAATACCTACATCCTTCACACCACATTCATTCTACACTGATATATACAACAATATATCACAAAGTAAATGTATATTGTAGTACTTGATTATGTATCAATATTTGAGTATTTTGTGATATATTGTTGTATATATCAGTGTAGAATGATTGTGGTGTGAAGGATGTAGGTATTGTTGTTTTACAATGTATTTAAATTAATAAAATATTGATATATTAATATTGTATTTGTGTGTAATGATATTGATGACGATGTAGATAATGAATGATATGTGATGTAGCCTCAGATTGGACATATAGTTTTGTGTAAACGTTGACATACATTGTAAGATGAACATTGTTACATATCCTTTTTCCAGTTTTGTATATATGTATGAAATATGATTCGAGGGTAGCTCATTATTTTTTGTGCAGCTTCCGCTTTTACTTCCATGGCTGAGCTACTATACTAACTTCAGGGACTCTCTATTTCTTTCAAGTCCTATCGGTCTGACAACTTTGTTGAGAGGGTATTGGATGTATCTTTATGTCTGTGTGCACAGTTTGTGGGTGATTGTCCAGACTTCTAGCACAACCGGGAATAGGAACCGGGGGGGGGGGGGTCTTTAGGATTTGAGCAACCCAAAGAAGGGTGGTACAAACTTATGGAATTAAAGGAAAAAGCCAAACAAACTGAATTACATGCTGCCTTTATTCTTGAGTACCTTCGAGCGGGGGTATCCCAGCAGGTCTGAGGGTAAGGTATATACCAGGATTACTTGTTGAAATCAAACAATTTCTTGAAAAATGGTCACTGATATCGAATCAATGCTCCCGAGACTGGATGATTCTCATTGCTGAGACAGCCAGGGAACTAATGGAAATGCTTGCAAAAGAGATTCAGACATTAGAGGATGAGTTGAAGGCACAGGATTTGCTACAGGAAGCTAAAAGGCAATTAGAAGCCATAAGCCAGGAGTTAGAATCCTTCAACTTATATTTGACCATGAGAAAGACAGATAAATTGAGGAAAGATATTAGGTGGTTCTCCAAGGAGCGTGCCTATCCATATCTGTCAGAGAAGTATTATCAAAATCAACAATCGGACGGTCCGGAGCAATACCGTCAGTTTTGGACTAGTGAAAAGATTGCAACTTTCTCTGATACCTCGGAGTCCGATGGGGAAGGTAGCTTGAATCAGTTTGACCAGTATGGTGGTAGAATAGGTCAAAATGAGGGGCCAAATCGTGCAAATCATTTTTTGTCCAGACGAGGAACACATCTGACCAGATTCAGGAATACCCAAAGAGGGAGGTACCACAATATAGACAACACACAACATGTATTACAAACACAAAGACAACAATATGGAAGGAACTAGATACTATACCAGTCTGCAATCTTAGATCGGTCTCCATGGACAAAGATACTGATACCCTACTTAAGAGAGGTTTGTCGTTTGTTCCGAGTGTTCCCATCAACCATTTTGGTTTAATCTCTGATCTTTTTTCTTTTTTCAGACGTATTCGTCTGAAAAGGTATTTTGAGGGGAGACGTACTACTATGGAGACTAATTTATCGGGTCTTAAGCCAATATTCATGTTTACATCAAGTTTGGATATGGTGGGACTAGAAGTTAAGATCTTTGAGAGTATTGTGTTAGAAAAGATCAAAATCATGCTTAGATCCACCCCTAGACCCCAGTATAATCTGACTAGAGACGAACAACAGGCCTTTGTGAGATTACAACAAGATAAAAAGATCATAGTGAAACCCTGTGACAAAGGGGGTGGTATAGTATTGATGGATACAGAAAAATACAAGCAAAAGATGCAACTGATACTTAATTATCCTGAGCATTATATCAGGGTTAAAAGAATCGGTTGAGTCAGATCAAACAAAAAATATATGAGATCAGCTATGAGGGATGGACCAGGGGCACTATTTGTGAACAGGAACACCAATATTTGAACCCGCAGATCACCAGGACACCGGTATTATATGGGGTACCAAAGATACATAAAAATGAAGTGGATCCTCCCCTCCGTCCGATTGTGTCTACCATAGGCTCCCTGACAGAACCGCTCTCAAAATATGTAGAACACATTTTAAAACAGAG
The DNA here is from genome assembly GCF_031143425.1 of Pleurodeles waltl. Lineage (NCBI taxonomy): Eukaryota > Metazoa > Chordata > Amphibia > Caudata > Salamandridae > Pleurodeles > Pleurodeles waltl. Next base: position 1,173,201,976 of record NC_090445.1, on the reverse strand, counting down.
AGTGGGCTGTTTGCCTGCCTATATAAAGGATACAGGACATATCCTCTCAAAACTGCAAGGTACCCCCTATAACCCGAATTCCCAGATTTTGGTAACGATGGACATTGAAGCCTTATATACTAATATCCCCCAAAGAGAGGCTTGGCAGGCTGTAGCTAGCTTATTTGACAGAGAGGGGATGACAGATCAGCTTAGATTTGTCCTCCAATGTCTTGATATTGTCCTCCAAGAAAACTTTTTTGAGTTTGACGGAATCATGTGCCGACAGAGGAAAGGAGTAAGTATGAGGGCTGCATGTGCCCCGAGGGTAGCGAATATCTATGTAGGTAAATTTGAGGAAACCCACATCTATAATGAAATGGCTCCTTTTTATGAAAATGTCCAATGTTGCTTGCGATAAATAGACAACATTTGGTCATGATTAGAGGAATCGCTTAGTGAATTTTGTGAATGAATCAATGCCTGTGATTCAAATCTATGGTTCACCATCCATAAAAGTAGGGAAAGGGTTGAATTTTTAGACATTTGGATAGGCCACAATGACTTCCAACTAGAAGTGTCCCTCTATACTAAAACCTACAGCCAAGAATACTATCCTACATTATGATAGTTTCCATCCAAGAAGCCAAAAGCAGGAAATACCTTTTAGTCAATTTCTACGCATTTGTAGGAACTGTACTAACATGAAAGACTATGAGCATTGTGCGGACGTGCTACAGCAAAAACTCCTGGTACAAGGATATCCCAAAAGAACCATCAGGGAGTCATCACAAGAGCAAAATATTACAACAGGAAGAGCAAGTTTGAACAACGTGCTAAAGATACAAAAAATAAACTGGTGTGTGTCATACAACATTCTAATATAAGTGAGATAACTAGAAAAATTATTTTCCACAACTGGTACATACTTAATATTGACCCAGATTTATCACATTTTGAACGTCCATTGCTTGCTTTTAAAACAAATCCCAATATGTCCAACAAATTGGTTAGATCTTGTATGTTTAGAGATCAAGGTTTTTGTCAAAAATCTATAAGGGGGTCACAGCCAGTTAAAGGGAACCACAAATGTTGTACCTGTAAAGCATGCCATGAAGCTATTGTGAGTGATACCATACAGTGGAACCAAACAAAAATGTAACCTTACTGACATGACAAACTGTAGAACAACAATTGTGTATATCTGATCCGATGTCCTTGTGGCTTGGGATATGTTAGTGAAACGGGACGAGAAGTAAGAGTGAGGATTTTGGAACATATGTTCAACATCAGGAATAGGCGGGAGGGAGCTCCCCTTGTCCAACACTGGAACCATTGTGAACATAAAGTAGAGGATCTATCATGGACCATCTTAGAAAAGATGAGGAAACCGGGAGGAATTGCTGACAATAAAGTCTGGAAAAAACTGGAAGTATTTTGGATTGTTACATTGGATACTTGTACAAATGAGCTGAATGAAGACATTTTGTGGGAAGATATAATTGGTTAAAAACCCCAGCTGTGAGAACTTGAATTAGATCGGAGATTTCTACAATAATGTTAGATGTTATGCTGAGGATATACATGCATTTACATTGTAGTAAAACTTCGGGATATTCTTCAATTATCTTCTTAGAATCTGGCCCCTAGTTATCTGTCATCTATCAACATGTTTTATGAATTAATTACAGATAATGACCTCTTAGGAGGGTCCGTGACGTATTCCTCTAGGTAGAACAGTCCAGATGGCTGTGTGTGATCCTCCAACATCTAGTCCCCCAGCTATATAAGTCTATATACATTTTATGGAAGTGCATATATATATATATAATAATATATTTAAAAAGAACCTCCATGAATGGGTGTCCTTAAGATATTTTAGCAGTTTAATGTAAAAAAAAAAAAATGTATATTTTCTGTCTCACCTGTGGTAAGTTATGTTTTTAGTCTGTGGTGGGTCTTATAATATAATATATTGCATTATCTATAAGCCCGTGAGAGATTTCCCTCCTGGTGCGGCAATTTGTACTACTCTTTGCCAACATGGCGACCGCTTTGTCGAATGCAGGTTGCCATGGAGATTGTCAACTGACCTCGTTTTGCGCCAGTCTCTCCGTACGCGTAGTCATGTGACCGGGAGTTTACAAGGCAGTCACAGATGCTGGCGCGCACACGAAGAAGACGCTGGAGTTCTGGAAATGCGAGTCTAATTACCTTCGTTCTCTGGTGAGTGATCTGATGGTTATATATAAGCACTGCTGCCTGGTTTAATATTAGAGCTGCACGTGCTAAAAAGATCGATGAGTGGTAAGTGAATCTATTATATATCGTATACACATTTTTCTTTTTCAGAATAACACAATGGACATCTTTACCGGATTTGGGTCTGTAACTACCATAACAGCTTACTTTTACAGCCCCGTTGTTCTTTAAAAACGAACCAGTAACAGAGGTAAAGCCAATTTGTGTAATATCGACCTTCCTAGGCATTATTAAATACTATCTTTATAATTTTGGCGTTTACTATCTTAGTTACCACTTGGTTTCGTTTTGTAGAGAGTTCCACCACTGAAGAAGTAACGTGAACGTTAAGGCGTAATGCAAGGGAGTATTTACCATACCCCGGGTAGAGTACGCATTTTCCACCATAGTATCCATCTAGAGTAAATGGCAGGTAAAAATTGGCCTTTAATTAGAAAACAACAGGCTGGGGTCATACTTTGTAATTTTCACTGGGAGGAATTAGCTTAAGGCAATACTTGATTTGTATGAATATATAAGTTACTAAAGGTCTTTTTTAGGTTTTGGTGTATGACTTGGCATGTTTTAATTTAAACTAGTGTATATTCATTCTTTCTTTGTTAATTTATTATTTCTGGGTTCGCACTTGGCCTCTTTTGGTGTTCATCACGTTAATGGGTTGTTTTTGTGGGTCGTGGTGTTCTTCCCTGTACTTGCTTGTAGCATGTGGTATTAGGCTTGTGTGCACCCAATCTGTACATAGTGCATGTCTAACCTGTTTGGACTCAGGATTGCGTGGTTTCAAGGCGGTTTCTCTATGTTTTTTATATACTAGATATTTCTATCTCAAGTGGCATTTATCGAGACATCAGTTCCTCGATTGATATATATGTCCGTCGGATGGTGTTGGTATCCACCTTTGAATATGGATTTGGGAAAACGCGCGTAGGCCCTTGGTTCCTACTATGTTATTGAAGCATCATATGAGAATATTAAGAGATTGGGCTTTATAGGTTTAAGTAAATGTATATTGTAGTACTTGATTATGTTTCAATATTTGAGTATTTTGTGATATATTGTTGTATATATCAGTGTAGAATGAATGTGGTGTGAATGACGTAGGTATTGTTGTTTTACGATGTATTTAAATTAATAACATATTGATATAATAATATTGTATTTTTGTGTAATGGTATTGATGACGATGCAGATAATGAATGATATGTGATGTAGCCTCAGATTGGACATATAGTTTTGTGTAAATGTTGACATACATTGTAAGATTAACATTGTTACATATCCTTTTTCCAGTTTTGTATATATGTATGAAATATGATTCGAGGGTAGCTCATTATTTTTTTGTGCAGCTTCCGCTTTTACTTCCCTGGCTGAGCTACTATATTAACTTCAGGGACCCTCTATTTCTTTCAAGTCCTATGTGTTTGTTTAAGAGTCATCTGAGGCACACACACATCAGTGACAGAAGATCTGGCTCCCCTGTATCATTTGTTTGTGTGAGTAAGGCAGCCAGCAAATCCCTCAAAAGGGTCTGGTGGCTTGCCAACAAAGCAACAATGTTGCAATTGAGGTCACCCATTGTTGTTATGTAGGAGTCCAACTTGCACTCCATGGATTCCATGATGTTACGGATGGCCCCTAGCTACGTGGCTACTTCATCAGCGTCAGAAGCAGAGGCTGATGTTGTTCCCTCTGTACCATGACACTGGCAATGTCAGCAAGGGACTAATCAATTGAATGGAGCCAAGTGTAGGTGTCTGTAATAGCCTTAGCCATATCCTTATTTTGGCTGAGACACCTACAGACTCCTTCTAGGGTGCCCGCTATGGTCTCCATCCCGCACGCAACTAATCAACAATCCACTGCTGGGCTCATACCATTCGCCGCTGGAAGACAACTTGGGGGTCCTCAGAACCCACAGCATAGCTTACACTGGCAGAAGAGGCATTTTCTGTGGGTGGTGGTTCATCTAGAGTCCCTACAATGCTGTCATCCCTTGCCATGTCCAGAGAAGGTGACTCTATGGAATCAAGAGTTGTTGGAAGGTGTCATCATCCTTGGCGGCACAGGGGCTCATCACCAATAGGTGGGTCAACCAGGACAGGCTTCTGTCCAGGAACTGTTGATAGACCATCTGCAATGAATGCTATTTACTTTTATGATGATCTATAATAGATGTTGCCAATAGTATTTTAGATGACAAACAGACTTTATTAACATTCACTTTATGTTACACATAGGTGTGCGGAACATGTGTTACTAAGAGTGAATTAATTTTCAAAATGGACATATATGTACTTTGTTCACATAACCAATGTGTGACAAGGGGTTCATTTGTGTGTCATAGCACACATTGCAAGGCTGTTAGAAAGCTTGCTGGCCTGTTCTGGCTGAAAGGGTGAGTGTAAATAATGATGCCTTTTAGTATGTAACAGGATTTCTTTGTCATGGCTATACTGATGTAATGTTCACTTATTGTCACTTCTACTGAGAACCTTGCATCCTGTCATCAGGGTGCCTGCATTCCCTGACCTCATTACTTAACCCACAGCTACTTACAATGTGTTGTTAGTTTGCTCAACTAGAGGTAATTTTTTTATCAGTAGGACAGTAGCATATTAGTTCAGTGAAATGGATTTATAAACTCAGCCCATTCTGATAGAAACAAAAAGCAAGTCTGGATGAAAAGATGGAGGAGGGACATGGCTTTTATGATTTACCAGGTGTGATGGGGTGATATATTTCAAGTCAAATGCCAATCTGAACATGTGAAAATTGCTACTGTCTCCTTTTTAGGCAGTGGGGTATCATTAGAGATGCTTCCAACATGCTTCTCCGGGCGCCCTTCAACCAATTAGAAACAACCTAGATTTTAGGATCTGACACACTGATTCTTCAGAAATACATTGTAACTATAACAGACTTTTTCTTAGGTTCACTTTATAATTTTGCATTATTTTCCGTGAGCTTGACAGCCTCTGGTGAACTGCACACAAAGCCATTTACATCTTTTTATAACATGGACAGAGCAAGTATATTTGAAACACCTTATTAAGTCACTGATAGCAGGTGATATCACACTAAAAAAGTCAGTATCCTCAATGCGAACAAGATACATTGGATAAACCTCTTAAGCGTCACAGAACATATTCTTTGATGCTTTTCACCGTCTACTCTTTTGTACCAGCAACTTACCATCAATCTTGAGGTATTTCTGTGATTTTTGGTTCTTAATCAAAAGTGAAGAAAACTAACAATGTGTTTTAAGAAAGATAATGAATCCTACATTAAGCTTTAGAAATTTCAAAGGAAAGAAATCTTTAGGTAAAATATAGTTATGGGCTATATTTGGAGGCCATTTTCATAAAAAAGGCCCTCCCTTTTTGAGCAATGCAGATAGAAATTAAAGTCTGGCATTCTCTGCAGCCCGTTGTCATGACTGTTCAATTTTGGGACTTTGAATGAAGTAATGAGGTTGGCAGACAATTACGCTGTCACTCAGCTAAAATAGAAATTACTAATCCCCATTTTATAACAATTTTCCTCAGTATGATTTTGCCTGCCTCTCTGTGAAGGATCCTATGAAATCAAGTCTTCATCAAAAATGTAAAGTATCTGCTGAAACGTTTAAGGAGATCAGGCAAAATCCTGAAATATCTGCTAACATCGAACATGCATAATTTGTATTGGGATTCTGACTCACTATTTCGAAACAGGTACAAACTGTTTTCTACCTTATTCTTTTGACAATCACTTTTCCAAATTTTGGATGTCTGGCATTTTGTATGATTTTGGATTTTTGTATGAAAACCTCCACTTATTAAAAAAGAAAATAAGGCAGAGCACATTACAGGAGTTGGATTACCCCAACCAGATTAAGTTTTATTGCTCAAGGATGTTAACATTCACAATTGTATTAGGATTCCACAGTAACACAATTCAGACTTTAAGTATTTAAGCAGACTTCTCTTTAGGTTGGCTGGAAAGTAACGCAAGGCCCAATTTTATCAAAGACTTTCGTTGCCCTTGCTTCGTGCAAGGTGATGCAAAGGCAAGACAGTCCTAAAGTCAGAATTACCAAGCCATGCAAATACCTGCATCCTCCTCCAGGTCACTGCTCCCCTTCCGCTTCTTCCATCCTTGGTGCCAAACTTTACTTGCCACAGCTTTGTTTTATGATGACATGAGCAACACAGGCCTGGTCCCTATCTACTGACTGTTTCTTTTAGCCAGCCTGACTGAGTGGGGGTTCTCACCATCCCTCTTTCTGTACATTAGTGGGCTTCAAGTCACGTGCAACAATCCACAAGTGGTGAACATTATCCTGTTGGCGTCCAAGGGGAAAAGGACAGCTCGCTCAGAGTTATGCTGACTAAACCTACTGGGGGTGCCCCCGGGACACAAGTCACCCGTTGCGGGAGTCAAAAGCCCACAGGAGCCTGGTGACACAAAGAGTCCAGTCACACATTCTTTCCTGGAGGCTCTATTTGCCTCCCTCAGGGAGGACTGGCAGACAGTCAAAAAAGACCTCTCCTCCGACCTTCGGGATGTATATTGTGACTTAGATGGCATGGGAGAAAGAGTCTTGGCTTTAGAGGACAGAGATGCTGGACATAGTGAAGAGATCGAATGCCTCCAACAAGAGATCCTTCGGCTTCAGGAGCAACAAATCGACTTACAGTTGAATGCTGAAGATCTAGAAAACCGCTCAAGACAGAATAACATTCGTATTCAGGATGTGCCCACCACTGCGGAAGGATCCAATTTGGGATAGTATGTGGGAGCCCTCTTCCACCATATTACGGGAGGTCCGGCGGACACTGAGATAAAATTAGACCGGCTACACAGAGTCGGCCTGCTGAAATCAGCAAACAAACCCCTTGCGGATATCTTAGTCTATGTACATGACTTTCAGATTAAAGAATCCATCCTAAACAAAGCCCGACACCTGCACCCGCTCCAGTTTTAGCAACATATACCCTTGCTATAACATGACCTAGCGCCCATCACATTTCAGAAGAGGTGTGACTTCTGGCCAGTCATGTCTCACTTGAGGAAAACAGGTTTCACCTCCTCTTGGGCCATCCATTCTGGATTATTATTACTTGACGGCAAGCTGTATCAACTCAGATCTCTTAAGGAGGCCTGCCAGGTGCCTAGCATTGAGGGACCCACACCAGAAAGCTGCACAAGCAGCCCCAGAATTGGTCAATGCACAAACGACTACAGTGACGGAAGTCTTGTGGATCCTTGGACCACGTGCGTCCAGGCCCAGTGACTATGGCTACGGAGAGAAAGTCAGTGTTGGATATGGGCGCTAGGGAGGCTGATAAGTCTGGGGCCTCATGAGGTTGGGGACCTCTCTGCATCTATGGTTTTAATACGCGAGTGGGGACGACAGAGGCAGGGGACGGGGCACCGGGTTCTTTCAACCTCAACTTACTACATCTGAGTCTCCTTGAAGAGGCGATTCCCCCATATAGGTTCTTCCTCATTTCTAGCCTCACCTGTCTGGTCCACACATAGAGGTTGGGTACTGGGACATTGCTTTTTAACTATATGCCCACGTAGCTTCCTGTTGAATAATCTTGACATCTGATCCTTTAATGCACTACTATGGAGCTGAAGATTGCTAGCTTTAATGTACGGGGTCTTACAACCCTACTAAAAGGTTACCTGTCATCTCACTCATGGAACGGTCTGGTGGGAATGTTTGTCTTTAACAGGAGACCCATCTACTCCCTAAAGATACCCAGAGAGCACACTCCTCATGGTTCCCACGTCAACTCTGGTCCTCCTATCCTGCAAAGAAGGGACGGGTCGCCATCCTCTTCTAACAAGCCTTTATGGGGGAAATTTTATCTACAATGGACAATGTTAAAGGGCGTCTCCTGGCATTCCAATTTCAGGTGGGTTCCTTTTATTTTACATTAGCAAATGTGTATGCTCTTAATGAAAGCCAAGAGGCCTCCATTACGGGCTCCCTGGATTCGGTGCTCCAGATGCCTGACACTGAAATTCTGGCTGGAGGAGACCTGAATCTGGTCTTGGACACTGAGACAGACTGATCCTGACAACGTTCTTCCCAAACTGGGGATTTCTCAGTGGCTGGCTGATGCTGGCTCTCTGACTGTAGGCTACATGACGTTTGGCGCAGACTGTACCCATCTTCCAAGGACTACACCTTCTACTCGACTGACAAAAGACGTATATGCAATTTGATCACTTCCTAGCCAGTCCATCCATGCTGGAACTTGTCGCTGATGCATCCATTGCCCACCGTTGCCTCTCTGACCACTCACCCTTGTCTCTTTCTCTGAGGCTCCACCTCCCTCGCCCCAGGAGTTCCATTGGTGCTTACCGGACTCCCTGCTGCAGTCCCAGACAACCATCACCACTATCTGGATAGCAATCGGGTACTACCTTCAAATCAATGACAATGTGGAGACCTGCCTCTCATCTCTTTGGGAAACCCTGAAGTTGGTAGTACGCGTGGAACTGATAGGAATCTCAGCAGCCGAAAATCAACAGCTCCGAGATAAGCAGAGCACCCTTGAATAGTCCATTACTGAGCTGGAAGCTATCCACAAGCGCACTGGAGCCCATAGGATTTGGAGGGAGTTACAGCAAACCTGGCTACTTCTCAAATGCCTTGATCTAGATAGGGCAGAGTATGCTATGTTACACCTCAAGCATACATTTTATTTGGGCAGTAACCAGTGCGGTCGCATGCTGGCACACCGTTTGCACAGCGAAATACACTCGTGTTCTGTGAAACAATTCACACCAGTCCCTCCAGTATGTTCAGATGAGGGAATAGCATTAGCTTTTCAAGACTTTTCTGGTTCCCTTTATGCCGTTGCTGATAGCCCCATTGATGTTCCAACAAGTTATCTTCAAAGCATTTATCTCACCTCTTTACCAGCAGCTGAGGCACGGCCCTGGAGCAGCCTACTCGCATTGATGAGGTGATCTCGGCCATAGACTGGCTGAAACCAATGGAGGCCCCGTGACCGGACAGATACAGCTCATAAATTTCTGTCATGACTTAGCCCTCTACTTACCCATTTGTATAACTCCCTCGCTGACTCCTGCTCCCTAACAGACTCCATGCTGGAAGCTGTTATCTCAGTGATCCCAAAACTGAGTAAAGATCCGGCCTTCGGTGGGTCATACAGACCTTTTTTTATTTTAAATAGAGATGCAAAGTTTTTTTGCCAGTGTTTTAGCACACCGCCTTAGCCCCTTAATGTCGGGCTTCATTGATCAGGTCATCCAGGTTTCATTCCTGCACGCCAGTCCAGTGATAACACTCCGTTTAGGTCTGGTGGTCACCCAGGGAGGCGTTGCTCCTGTTAATAGATGCAGAAAAAGTGGTTAATCGTGTACACTGGCCCTATCATTTCAACGCACTTTGGAAATCTGGATTTGGTGTGCATTTCTGCAAATGATTTTGTAGTATCTACAGCAACCCAAGAGCCTCTGTCAAAATTAATGGCACTTCATCGCCACCATTCCCTATCTGAAAGGGCACACACCAGGGCTGTCCCCTGTCCAATTAGAATATCGCTGGTATCCCCTTTAGAGAGAAACAACATCTGATAAGCCTTTATGGGGACAATGTCATACAGAACCCACAAATTCGCTCCCCAGCATTATTAGAGGAGCTCCATGCCTTTTGGGGAGGTCTCGGATATAAAGTAAATATGCAAAAATCACAGATCTTGAACCTCACTGTCAGCCAGACTCATGAAGCCACCCTACGATCCCTTTTCCCTTCCACATGGGTAGCGGACCCCACCCCATATTTGTGTATTGCCTTAGCCCGCCCTACCTCTAAAACAACAGCTGGTAATTACTCAGCTCTTGTCTTGCAGAACCGGAAAGACTTAGAGTCATGGAGCCGCCTTCGCCTATAATGGATGGGTAGTATTGCAGCGGTCAAGATGACCGTCCTGTGGTGCATTTTATATTTACTCCAGACCCTGCCTCTGGAACCATCTCTGACTGTGATTTGCTTTATTTAACTGGTGGTCGATAAATGTATCCGGGATAGCAAGAAGCCCCGCTTGCACAAACATTTGATATACCGCTCAAAGGAGGAGGGTGGGTTGACGGTTCCTCAACTGCTCTGATATTACCAAGCTGCTCAACTCAGCTTCGTGGTGGATTGTAACCGTCTGCTCTCGGGGAAGCATTGGACATTTATTGATCAAGCAGTTGCGGCTTCCCACATAAGGAATGAGTTCTGACTTCCCCATAAACATAGGGCGTGAGGGCTATATTCCTCCCCAGTGACATGCTCTACACTGCAAGTATGGGACTCAGTAGCAATCAAGGCAGGTTTAACCACTTTCCTTCCTCCAATAAAACTGATCCTGGCTAACCCTGATTTCATTCCTCTCCAACTCTCCAAGCAAATCTAAAAGACAGCTTTGTTGGGAGACTGAACTAGGTAGGCCCCTATCCATAAAAGAATGGGAAGACATTTCTATAGGGTTCACTACACTGTGCATAATATGGCCAGAACTGAAACTGCTTACAAGATTGCCTTCTATTGGTACCTGACCCCTTCGAAACTGCATTGGTGGAGGCCAGGCGGCTCTCGGAGTGTTGGCAGGATTGTGGTACTACTGGGACTCTGCTACACCTTTTATGTCATTGCCCCATGCTTACCCAATACTGGGAGCAAGTCCTCCACAACATCAATACTGGTTTTCATACCTCCATCTGAGGTTTCCAGCTTGCACCATTCTTGGTCTTCCTGACCAGCTGACTTACCCTCTTCAATCTCTTAAAGGAATACAAATGATCCTATCCATGGGGGGCCATTACAAGCTAATGGGGTAATCCAAATAAGGCTAAAGGACCTGGCTACAATACAATACAGAAAACAATTGGTCCTATTGGAAAAATTACAGAACAATGCTCAATATTATATTTACATCAACAAAAAATGATATGCAAAAAAGAGAGAGAAAGGAAAAACAATTAAACACTGTATCATGAAGATCAATTCGATACTTTATATATTTACCAAAAAATACATTGGCCTACAATCAACGCTTTAAGGTTGCTCCTAAAGAAGCATAACAAAACTGTGCTCATAGGAGTGCTCAAGTGACGTGATAGGAGAGAAAAAGATGAATCTGAAAGTTATAGATAACCATGCCACTGTGGTAAGCCTGTCAAGAAAGGTCTCACATATCTACAAAGTATATCCACATAAGAGAAAGAGGCCAATCAATCAAAGCACAGCAGTACTGAGGATAATAAGAAAACAATCCAGGCTTGTAGAATTATGTTGTCAACGTTTCAACCCTGATTATAGGTATGGCAATTAAAGACCTAACTAGCGGGTCTTCATCAGGACGTAAAAGAAGGACTTAGAGCAACCTGAAAATAAGGGAAGGTGTATCACAATAAAAAAATGGTATTACAACAAAAAATTCTATCTATCTCTGAAAATTCAAGATAAATCACTGACCTTCAGTGGTGTGAAAAACACATGACAATCTAAATGCATGGATGAGCCAAAGGACTCCTTGTCTAGCCTTGCGTGTGGGTGGCCGATCAAATCACATAGTGGAATGCCAGGGTACCGCCTATTCTTGGCAAAGTCAACAACAGAAGATCCCAAGAACAAATCAAAACGGGTCACTACAGGAGTAAATACAAGGGCACAGCCAATGCGAATTTGAAATGACAAAATAACCTATAAAAATAATAAAATAAGAATAAGACCGGGAGCATCGCCTACCTGACCAGTTACATAAAACATTCGAAATCTGGGACTGGAGAGACCATTATAACAGAGAAACCGGGAAAAAAAAACACACTGCTTGCCTCACTTAAAGGTAAACAAATCAAAACATCCTTTCCTTAACTCAGTAACAACGCCACTGTCAGCCATGAGTGTGCATGCAGTCTGATAAAAGATAAAGGAACTGCGGCAGCGTCTATGTTGGGGAATGCTTGAACGGGGCGTGACCTCTGAAATGCCTGAGTCAGCATTACGTAGTAGCCATGAAAAAACGACTTGAATAAGGCCTGTGCATACCTTCCAAGGGCGGCAAAAAAGGTGTGTGTTGTTAATGTAAAAATTTGGAGAAAACAATAAAAAGCCTAAGCATGCATTTCATGTTAGGCAACTTTCAGCATACAATAAATGCTTGCAAACACCAAACGTTACATGGTATGGAATAGGCTATGACTAAAAATACATTGGCAAATAATGATGTTTAAAAGAACATATTGTAATAATAAAAGGCGTCAAGATATGTTAATACTGTGCATGCAAAATTGCAGACAATAAACATCATGCTAGAGGGTTACACATATTATAAAAAAGCACAGAATTGGAAAATATCTTGGTCAATCATTATTAAGAATGGATACGTGTCTGGATATTTCCTTATAATAATTTATCGCTGGGCAACAGTATCTAGATTATGTATTCATTTGCATTCCCTTAACTTCAAGGAATTCACAAAATTACCACCCCCGGAGTTGCAATCACTTTTTCAATCATCAGCCATTTAAGACTGTCTGCAGAATACTCAAAGGTATTGAAGCGTTCCACCAGAGGTGCCCCAGAACTCTGCACTGATTCCTGCTACAGTGTTGTAAAACTTGTACCTTCACTCTCTTTTGTGTTTGTCCTACGTATACAACGTTACATGGGCAGTTGATCAAATGTATAGCATTCATGCTGTTTCCAGCTTACACCATTCTTGGGCTTCTCAACCTGCTGATTTACCATTTTCACTCCCTTTAAGGAAGACAAATGGCACTAGCCCTGCGGGCAGCGCACCAGGTTATATACCCTCTCTCTGAGTCATTGACAGAACAAAAAGAAAAATCACACCTCCTGGATGCATAGATTGTGGTATATTTTGGAGATGGAAAAGTTATCCCTAGCAACAGATCCAGACCGCACCAGATATGCAGACTTATGGGTCCCTTTCATTACCCTACCATCATCTGAATTTTAGGAGTTAACATGCCCGACATATCTGCACATACTCTGCCTAATCCCGATACCCCCTGACTAGAAATCTAGGGTGTCCCTTTAATACACTTTGTTTCCACAACCACCAAATGAAATAGTATATTGCCAATATTATTGACCACTCAACCACTGTCAGATAGGAGCATTGGGTAAAGGGGTATTGGGAGTCCTTGAATTGTCTGTTGTGTTTGCCCAACCTCCCTGACTTACGCTGCTGGTCTCCGGGTTGCAGACGAAAGCTGTGTACATGATTCTGCCAGCTCTTATGCTCACCTTCTCAGCCTGCCCACGGGGTTGTTGGCAATATGCTGTGTACGTAAGAAATGGCAGTAATAATAATAAACAGAATAGTTCCATAAATGCATTGTGTCTTACATATGCTGAGGATGCATATACTTTCATTCTTAGTGACGGTGTCCTTTTTCCCCTTCCACATCAAGCAGGTACATTCCCATGTTATATCGTATACCTAGGCAAAGGTGACTAGAGTAAAACATCTATCATAACATCAACAACCTCCCAGCCCCCCACCCCCTGCATTGGTTCTGTTGTTATCAAGTCCACAGTAACAAAGCATATAGTGCTGCATTGCCAACAGACAATAATGAGTGCCCACATAAGCCCTGTCGTCTTCCTCAGAGGAGAGGTGCCCAGGTGAGGGGGGAAATCCCTCTTCAGCTGGCTAGGCACCTGGGTCTATTGTGCAGCTCATTGTAACAGGGTCATCGGAACCCTGTACACACCAACAGCCCTGAGCCCGTTATCCACGTTCCTCGGGGGTGCCTTGGAGTATGACTTGTCGGAGTTGCAAAGTCATGACAAAGTTTATAACCCGGAAGTGGTAGCCACGTGGCACGCGGACGAGGAGATAGAGAAAAACCAAGATGCAGCAGTTGTGTGGATGACAGGAGAGCGGACAGGGCAGATCTTGGACGGATACCGAAGCGAGAGCAGCGAAAGCCGATCCCGCACCGAAGGAGCCGCAGGAAGACGGTCGGGAGGGAAGATTCGCAGAGGGCGCGAAGACCCACCACGTCCCTGGAGGGACACGGTTATACGAGGTACATACCCGTATACAGGGTTTTAGTACCTTCTTGGGGTTCTCAAGTAAAACGGGGAACCCAAGTAAAACGGACCTAGAAAAGAGTCATAAATATAATATTAACTTTAATGAAAAACAAGGAAGAGAAGTATAATATTTCTCACCACAGAGAGGGTGTTACAAAACAAAACAACCCTCTCCGCTTTAATTTGTCTTCATCCACTTGTTTTCTCACTCTTATTTGCGTTCTTTTCACTGGTATGCATCACTACATCACCAGGCAGAAATACATAAACACTAAAAGAGATTCACTGATGTGGTGCTTAATTGTCACTGCTCCTCACAAACCCCTTCCATTATTTACAAGATAAGAGAATAAAACCCCATACTTACATGTTGAATTCTGTGTTCTTGTTTTCCATGTCCTGGGACAAATTCTGAGCTTGAACACTGAGTCCTTAAAGGGAAGCAAGAAAAGAAATGGTTAAAGAAAAAAAAGGACTGCGGATGAAAGACTGAAAGAATTAAGCAAAGAAGAAAGACGGGAAAAACAAGAGCACAATTGTGGGAAGGACAATGTTGAAAGACTTATAAAACACAGGAAAACGGGAATAGAAAGAAAAATAAATAGAGAATAAACGACAATTCTTCCTATGTCTTCTCTGAGTTAACTAATACAGACCCACAGGGAGGGCTTTATTCCCCAAGACATAACCCCTTTACACTCATGCTGGTGTACCCGTTGGTAATGTCCCCTAAATGCAAACACAAACAATTAAACCAACTCCCATTTCCCAGGACAAGTGGGTCCAGGCAGCCCATCCAAAGCGGTATTTCAACTATTGCTGCTCGTGGAGTATCCACAAGCCTAACTTGCAGAGCGAGGGAGCCAGGGACTCCTCCCTGACACAGCCTCCTCACCCAGTGCAGTTGGCAAAATGCTGTCATACCCAGAGAGAGTTATGATGTTGGCACTGTCCCTTTCTTTGTGGGTGCCCAGGGTCTGTTAGATGAAACAGAATTAATTTCCTGAATGTTACCAACTTAGTTGCTGTGTCATATGAGTTTGTCTGATGTCCCTGGTGTGACTTTTGACATTATAACACTAGAGTTCTCTGAGACACCAGATCAGTTTTCAGAGTCTGGCTCATCCGTGTCCTTGTCATTCACCGTCGAGGAGGGTCCTGTTCCAGTGCCACTCAAAGATGCCACTGCCACTATCGCCCACAAACTTTGAGTTGGGCCTTGTCCTGCGATGGGGCGGCAGAACAGCAAGGTCTGTTTCTGCACTTCGATCAGGCCGGCAAGGGAGCCCATCTCAGGGCTCGTGGCTAGGTCACAGCTGAGGGTGCTATTTGAGCCAGTCCCATACCTCCTGCAGGGACTGAAAGATCTGGTTCCATGTGGTGTTACCACTCGGAGTTTCCCCGGGAATAACATCCCATACCTGAATCCCAGTTGTCTGAGATTCTTTTTGGCTTCAAGAATGTGGAGTGACACTGTTGTACACCTTATGAGAAGTCTGGGAAGATTCTATCTCTGCTATCCATCACTAGGATATCCCCCTTCTGACGTGCCTGGTCCAGAATATGGTTACGGTTCTTGTAGTGTAGTAACCATGCTATAACCAGCCTCGGTGGGGCGCCTGGGAGTGGTGGTTTCACAGGTAATCCATGAGCCCTTTCTAGTGCATAGAACAAAGACTGTCTCCCCTGCACAACTTGATCTCGAAGCTGTTGTTCCAAATAGGTTAGCATATTGTCTCCCTCTATACACTCAGATAAGCTCACCAACCGTATGTTATTTTGGCGTGAGACATTTTTAGCATCTTTTGTGTGGATTTTGAGTGTGCAGGTCTTCATTTCTATGATAGTGAGTCTCCCATTCATCGAGGTGAGGGTAGAGGGGAACTTAGCCAGGCCCCTTTCAGTGATGGTGACCTCATTGGTCAAGCAGCAGTGATCATCTCGTAGGAGTCCCAAGTCTACCCCTAAAGTGTAAATCCTTCTTTCTAGTGCCTCTCGGCCGGCCGTTATGGCCTGCAGAGCATCCTGGAAGGTGGGGCCTCCCGGTAGCGCAGATTGGAGATCCCGGATGCCAGGATCTCTTAGGGTTTTCATGGGGGTCTCCACCAGGGGGTCCATGCTTCCTAGTCTTTCTGTTTCATAACCTTGCCCATGTTTACTTGAGGGGAGCCTTCAAAAGTAGTGAGTCCGTAAGAGTTATTCCGGGATCTGGTCCCAAGCCCAAAGTTAATTCTGAATCCCCACCAAGCTGGACTCCGAGGGAGGGAAGTCCCGGTTAAGTGACACTCTCTCACCGTCCAGCAATTATTAGCAGGGAGACAGCTCTTAACTGTAGTCAACCAGAACTAAGGGGGGCAACAAGGACTTCTCACATAAAGTCCATTGCAGCAGGTGATTATGGGGCTATTCCTAAGGTAGTCCTGTTTACTCCTGCCTTCAGAGGTGTTGGGACATGCAGTACTGCCAAATGCTCCCACCTAAGGCCCCGCAGTAAGCTGGACCCGTTGCTGCCATTCAAGCCTCAGGGAGAGTTCATGCCAATCCCCATCCAGACTAAATATGGTCAGCAGTGTCAGTTCGCTTCCCCTGATGTGCTCTGCTGTTCCCTGATCAGAGGTGACCCTCCTGAGCCTGGTTCTGTTACAGTAAATGAATCACTCAATGGACTTCTCACCTGGCCGGGCTAGTCAAGTCACAGGGCCCATTAGACTCAGTCCCCCCGTTATGCTTCTTTCTGGCTGGCATACTACGAGGCCCCACTGTTAGTTCCAAAGGGTGGCACCAGCTCACGAGGCAGCCTACAATGGATGTCTGCCGCCAGTGCAGCTCTCATTGTACTGCTGCATGGGGTCCTTGCCGTCCAGCAGTGTGTTTCTGATGAAAATGCTGGACTGGCCTCTGCCCGCAGATGCTACCGGCCAATAGGTTCCCATGCCTCCACTGTACCGCAGGACTCAGCACCCTCACTTCGTCCCTCTGAAGGATGCAGGCTCGGTCTCTGGTGCGGTTTGGGCAACTCTCAGCCATCCGCCACCCTGGGCCCTACATTCTCCAGTCGCTCCGTCTGGATAGCTCCCTAGAAAGCCCTCTTATATCCTCAGTCGACCCCCTTGGGGCACTCCCAGCGGCTCCACATTGGGCCCACGCCACACACATGGGACGGCTCCTGTGCCGCACGCAGTTCTGCCGATGCCTGCAGTGGTGTCGCAGAGCCCCAGCCTCAGCCGTCTGCCTCTCAACTGATGTCAGTCCCCCTCCTGCACAGCATGCTCCAGGCAAAGTCCAGGGGTCTCCCAGGTGCCCTAGAGCCTCCAGAAGTCAAACACTGCCCTACAGTTGGGCACCCCACCTGTCAGCGCTGAATTCTAAGGTTAGTTTCCAGACGAGTCCGACTCGTGACTTGCATCCTTATGAAGCCGCCATCTTGCAGTCTCATGGCCCTGGCATTCCTCAACAGGGACAGGTATTTGGGCTTCTTATTATGTTTTGCCGTGGTGTCTGGCTCTTCGGTACCCTGTGCCCTTGCTAAGGTGCGTCGGGCCCCCAGGTCCTGTTTGGGGGTCAGGATGGCACTAGATGGGGTTTGGCCGGCAGGAGCTTCTGCTTGTGCTGCTTACTCGATCAGCTCCAGGCCACGCTCATCATAATTTTTCCCCTTTACAACCTCTCTTCCTCCTTACCTCCTTCCAAACCTGAGTGAAACACTCCAACTCCCTTATTTTGCTCTAATCACTCAGACTGAGATGCATAACTCTCCCATTTCTTGTTGGAGTACACTCACATCTATGTGATGGGTTTTCTCTATAGTAAAACTTTCATTTAATTTTTATATAATAGGTATTGCTGGTGGTAATAGTAATAAGTATTGCTTTCTAAAGGCAATTGGAAGGTATACTAATATAGTACAAAGTTGCTTTCCATAACAGTCCCCACTGATGAAGAATGTGAAATATTATGTTTGTCAATATCAGCCCTGTCATTCTATTCCGTAATAAACCCACCTTTTCTTCCATATCTTGATATCTTGTTGTACTTACAGGGACATCTGCATGATGTGTATATCATCTGTTCTTGTTTTGCACACCAATCCATACCTTTCCTCCATTTCTTGATGGAGGGAGCTCCAGAGGGCCTCTAGTATTTGACAATATCTCTCTTGGCCAACAGCGTACTCAACCCAACCAGCATTCTGTCTCCTCAGGACCCCTAGGTCCTCCAGGATACCTAATAAAGCAATTCTGGATGCGGCTTCAGTGTGTGTTTCCACCACCCTGGAGAGAGAGGTGAATATCTGTGACCAATAGTGTTGTATAACTGGGCACATCCACGTCATAAGATAGAAATACCCTGTGGGTTCCGGGCACCTGAGGCAACTGGACAATGCAAGTGTGTGGGCTCTCCAAAGTCAGAGAGGTGTGGCATAGGTTTTTAAATGGATTATGCCTAAGCCGTGGAGATATCACTAGAGTGTGGGGAGATGTGCAGGCATATTGCCAGTCTAGATCTTCTAGGGGCCCACCTATTCCTCCCATTTCCCTCTTAGGGCTTCCATCAGGTTGGGAGAGTGTATGATCAGGGTCCTATATATTTGGGGGATCCCACCGTCCCTAGGGGTCGCATAAGTAACTGCACCTGCAGTGGGCTGATTTGGGGACATCACCAAAGGCCTCTTGACAGTCGGAGAGGGCATGCCTGAGTTGTGAATATTGGACGAATTGAGATTTATGCATGCAGAACTCAGTCTGAAGGTACTGAAAGGACCTGAGATGATCCACTTTCCTGAGTCCTCCCAGATGTGAGATTCCAATCTTGTCCCACACTCAAAATCCCCCAAGTGTGCCACCCAGTCTAGCCATTGGCAAATGCACAGGGGGGTCCCCAGTGTTATCGTTTACTCCCATACAGTCCAAGATAGTGAAGTCTACATGTTTGAAACAACACCATAGTCGGTTCTGGAATAGACTCAGGGACAGGAGCACCATATTGTAGTTCCATTATGTTAACCAGACCGATTAAAGTTAGTTCCCCCAGGTACGCCAGATCCTCACAATCCCTGAGTAGTCTGTCATTCACTACTAGAGTTTGTGCTGTACTTTGGTACAGGTGGATGTCCGCTATGGCGAGTCACCATCATATGTGGCATGGAAGCGTTTGTCAAAGACAACTCTAGCGGGTTTATTTGCCTACAAGAACCAACGTATAGGCGTCACCAGAGTATTGAACCAGGTATGCATGATATGAAGGGGGAACTTTTGGAGAGCATAAAGCATCTGGGGTGTAACATCCTTTGAATACGGAGATCCTGCCTGTGAGATTGAGAGGTAGCCTATACCACTGGACCATGTCCTTGCAGGCTCTATGGGGTAAGGGGTAGAGATCCAGGCTCCAAGTGAGCTCTGGTTCTCAAGACGTGCTTTCCAGGTACAGAAAGCTGGGGCAACAGGGGGAATTTCTAGGTGAAAGATCTCATCTTGGCAGTCGCCCGCAAGGGGACCAGGAAGGACTTGGCCCAGTTGACTCATAGGCGGGAGGCCAACTGAAGGTGTCCAAGCTGTGAATTAACTGTGGGCTCATTGTGGCTGGTTGGGATAGGAACAGCAGAACATCGAATGGAGGGCGATCCTGTTTTCGTTGCTAGTCATCAGTCCCCTGTCTCGAGTCAAAGTCCCATATTTGTGTGTCATAGTGCAACCAGGCTGCTGGGGTTCTATGGCCAGTACAAACAGAAGGCAGGACAAGGGGCCCCCTGTCTGGTACCCATTCAGGTGGGAAATCTGGAGCGATAATGCCCTGTTCACCCTCACGCAAGCCTGAAGAGCTGCATAAAGGACCAGAATGTATGCCCAATACCACAGGGCGAATCCCAATTCATTAATACTTCTTCCAAGGATAACCAATTCAGAGTGTCAAATGCTTTCTCGAAATCGATAAGCATTAGTGCCACAGATAACAAAGGGATTGAAATCAGGCATAGGCCAGGTGAACTCTTTTGATGCAGTGTCTTGTGCTGCTGTGTGGGATGAAGTCACACTGGTACTGGTTGACCAGGAAGTGATTAGCTTATACTTTAGCACAAAATTTCACCTCTGTATTTATATGTGGGAGAGGACAATAAGAGACACAGTGATCCAGAGGTTGGCCAGGTTATAGCAGGACCATGACCGTTGCAAGGTCTATCTCTGAAAGGAAGTGTCCTTTAGAGATCCCTCTTTCCCTCTTTGAACATGTCTAGGATAAGAGGAAGGATTATCAAGTGGAGTTTATGGTAGTATTCCATGGATATCCATCTGGCCTGGGGGTCTTATCTGGATTGAGGTCGGAGAGTGCTTCGTCTACTTTTTCTGGTGTGCTTAGGGGATCTAGTTCATCTCATTCTGTTGTGGTTAGCCAGGGCATTGGTATGTTTTCATTATTGGGGTTTCACACCCGCTGGGCAGGGTTCTCTGCATATAGGGCCTTGTAATATTATGCAAAAACAGAACCGATTCTGGAGGTCATCTCCACTACCATCCCGGTCCTGTCCACCACAGGAGGTACCAACCTTGTTTCTATGTCCTCAGTGGCCAGCCAATAAAGTAGTTTGCCTGATTTGCTTCCCCATTCATAAACTCGCCTTGGCGGAGGCTACTCAGCAGCAGCTGGCCTCCTCCAGGCAAAGCTGCCTCAGCAAGGCTGTGCCCAGTATCAGGCAGTGCTGTACCTGTTCCGTCTGGTGGCCATGTGGGCTCCGCTCTTGGGTTAGTATGGAAGCTTCTAGGTCAGTGATCTATGGATCCTTTTATGCTCCCTGCCTCAAATGTATGATCGGGCAATCCCTGCTGTACAGTATTCCCATAGCATGCTGGGTAAATCTACTGATCCTTTAGTAATATCTAGGAATGCCTGCAATTTGTCATCCAAGTACAATGAGTTAAGTGGCCATGTGGGCCTATTGCCTGTAGGCAGGGACCAAAGTGAGGGGTTACAGAACAAGGTCAGATATCCCATGAGGAAGAATGTGAGAAGCTGTCGTGTGCATGAGGTCGGGCCAGGAGCAGTAGGTGGTCAATTTGGGATAGTGAACTGTGCGCCGCCGAAGAGAGTGTGTAACCCTGGGTCTCAGGATTCGATATTTTCCACACGTTGTTAAGTCCTAAGCCATTTTCTCAGCCAATGAACATCCTCCATGTTCTTTGCATTGCCTTGAGGGGGCGGGTAGGGCTCTGGTAAACCCAGTCAGTCATAATGTAGTTAAAGTATCCCCCCACGATCGATCATCACTCAATGTGGTGACGTAAGTATGAGCTCCTTAACGGTCATCAATGTGGGTCCTGCGAGCATGTGGGGGGACATAAAAACTCACCAGGCTGTAGGGGGTGCCCTCCAAGAACCCCTGAAGGATCATATACCTCCCCAGGGCTTCTCGGGACACACAAAACACCACCGGGGGTGGAGTGTTTTGAAGGAGTATGGCCATCCCTCATGAGCCCGGGCGCCTCCGGAAAGAAACACTCTATACTAGGCAGGCTATGATTGGGCAGCTGGTGCCCTGAAGATGGGTTTCCTGCAGCATTAGTATTGCAGGGGCATACCGGTGTACGAATTGTAATACTTCTCACCTCTTAATGTGGTCTAACAGCCTGTTGATGTTCCACATCATTACCTTAATAGAGTGCATGGCAGTGCGTAGCGTTCCGCATCACCGGTGGAGCCACAGTGGTATGGCCTGTGCAAGGACTCAAAGGCTCTGTTATGTGGGTGTGTGGAGTACTAGCTTGTTACAGAGAGCAGTTGAACATCAAGGATGAACAGAACAAGGAAACACACAAAACAAACTCCACCCACCAACTCACCCCTCCTTATACTTCCCCCCAAAGAAGCATCTATAACCTGAATCCCCAACAAAAAAATATAAAACCAGGGGACAGATGTACTAGGCTGTAAAGTCAGTTGTCCCTTCCCCGGCTCTACTTGTGGAGTGATATGAAAGAAGTGCATCTCTAGGGTTCAGTGATGCTGTTGTGGATCTGTTTATAGGTGCAGTGTATCTGATAACAGAGGCTACCATTTTCCTAGGTCATTAGTCCAAATATTGATCGCTAGTCATTGGTGTTGATGACTAGGGCCACTCTTTAGTTACCCAGCTCCACGGTGTCCTTCTGCTTCCTGTGTTCCGCCTTCAGATTGCGTGGAGGCTTCAGCATCACATGCACCCAGATTCTGCCTCTGGATTGTTTCCTGCACCTCATCTCGACAGGGTCCACATCTTCCTGAGATTGGGTGGTTAGAGTTTGATCATTGAGGGATCTGGATCAGTGTAAAAGGACTCTGCTCCATAAGCCAAATATCTTCATCCACAGCCATGCTGGACAGAAAAGCATAAATTAAAGTTCATAGTCTGGGGTTTCTGTTTAACTTTATTTTATGACTTTTGTTTTGATTTGGACGTGACAGGTGTAGTCCGGGAAAATATTGATGCGTCCTGACTGATGCGAAAGTTTGCCCTCCACCTTTTCCCCTTTCAGGATGGTTTTCTCTGTCTCTATAGTTCACAAATCTGGCTATCATAGAGTGGGGTGCGTCTCCAAATGGAGCCATCTGTGCTGGTGACCTCAGGGCTCTCTCTATTATAAAGTAGGGGCATAGTGAGCAGCCTCCATCAAGGACCGGATCCATTGCTGTTGTTGGTGATGAACCCTCGGCTCCTTCTTGGAAGCCGATAAACTGAAGATTGTTGCAATGGGCTGTGTTTTTGGTGTCTTCTGCTCAGTCTGGGAGAATCTTAGGTGTCTTGGTCAGGTGAAATACCTCTGATGTGAGCTCTCGTACCATGTCTTAAAGTTCAGAGATGCAGGCCTCTGTCTGCTCTTTCTTGCTGGTCCACTACCAGCATGGTGATAGCGCTGAATCATTAAAACACTGCAAGCAGCATGATAATGACGCTGCCTGCGATATATTGCCAGACAGTTTATGTCTCGCAATACTTTGTTATATTGAGGCAGGGTACGCATCTCTGTATCTTGGTGGGATGGCAGCATTCGTTGGGAAACATACTTTTGAAGAAGAGATAGGTATGAACACAAAGGTAGAGGGAGACTCGGTACAGAAAGAGGAGGAAACTCAGTATGAAGGGGTCCCCATGAAAAACAGAGATGCGGGGCACAGGAAAAATATAATAATTTAAAAAATAGGTGAAGGATTAAAGATTAAGGGAGGTAGCCTCAAACCCCAAACACCAAGCGGAAGAGAGGACCTAGGGGGCAGGAAATATGTTGGGAAAATCCCAGGACAGAGGAAAAGTGGATCCAGTAACCCCACTGTAGGAGCAATTAACATAAAAAGTGAAAGGTCACCCAGTTACAGGATGTGGCAAAGAGGCGGGTGAAGCGAAAAAGAATATTGGAAACCGACAAGCAAACATATAAAAAGCAATTTAGAAAGAATACATTTGTATGCTTGCTTGTGTGGTAAATGGTAAATTGCATTAATCCTGTAAATTTCAATTAAACAGTACATACCTAATGCTTTCTGAGAATTTATCTTCTCTGAGCTTTTTTATTTCCATCACATACATACATACGGTGTAGGTTTTTCAAACTATATATCAATACATACATACATTAACTAAAGTGTATTATGCTGGTTGAAAAAACACCTAACATATATAAATAATAAATACATTTTAAGTGTACCAATCATTGTGCCTACTTGAAACTAATTTACCTAATGCTCACAGATACGAAAAGACAAAATTAATATTTAATTAAAGGGAAAATTGTGAGCACTTTTCAACATAGGTCCAGAAAGAAAGTAACAAAATGCACAAAAGCAGTTCACAAAATCAACCAAATGAAAATACCATTCCGAGCGCTGTGCCTCTTCCATGAAGGCTGAGTGAAGGGCTGGCTGTTGAGTTGTTTGGTCATGATCAATACAAGATACTTTGCTCCTGCACCACAACGGGGGATAGAGTAACAAATCAATGAAGCAGTCGAAAAGTTGTTTAAAGTGCACTCATAACAAAAGAAAGACGATAATGGTATTTCTAGTGACATTTTTAAAGACATCAAACTGTTAAACATCAGAGACAAAAGTGAAGAAACCATGTTAAAGAACAATCCAGACGAAAAAATAAACAAAAACATGTTTCTTTATAATTAAAGTGACATATATATAATGATATTTCACCTTATCATTACCCACTGTCCGTTAAACGTCATGCAAGGACAGGGTGTCATAGTAAGGGTTTTTGGAGCCACGGGCAAGACATATTTTGTGATCCTCCACGAGATCAAACACATTTGAATTTTAATTTCACACAAAAGCAGTTGGAATTGTCCATGAGCACAAAAAACCTTGAAATTACAGTGGATAAATGAGAGTAAGAGGTGGAGAAATGTAGTTAGAAGTCGAGGGTCTGACAGAGAATGAGGCAAAGGTACGACAGAGTGAGGGGGGCTTGGAAGGTGGGTGCTCTGAGCAATTGCCCACCTTGCCCATGCATAAAGCCTCTCAGCAGACAGATCTGGCCTTCGCCATTCAGCTGCCTGTGATTGAAAGGAGTGCATTTTCCAAACATAAACTTAAACAAAGAGTATAAAAAAGACCTGTTAGACCTGTCAGCTTTTGGCATGGATTCCCATGCCTTTTGCTTCTGACCACCTGTTTTTGATCCTGTGCTGAATTTAATTTTTGCTGGCTTTAGGGCACTGGGCACTTTACCACTGCCAAAAGTGCAAGTGCCTCTGTTTAAATGGTATGGGTGATTGATTTATCCATGATTGGCATATCTGATTTACTAATAAGTCACTAGTACAGTGCACTGTGTGCTCCGGGCCTGTTAAATCAAATGCTACTATTGGACCTGCAGCACTGATTGTGCCACCCACATGAGTAGCCCTGTAAACATGTCTCTTGCCTGCCACTGCAGTTTAAACTGCCATTTCGACCTGGAGAGTGCACCCACTTGCCAGGCCCAACCCTTCCCTTTAACTACATGTAAGTCACTCTGAAGGTAAGCATGATATAGCCCAATGGGCAGAGTTCAGTGTATTTAAAAAGGTAGGACTTGTACTGTTCTGTTTCACATGTCCTGATAGTGGAATACTGCTAAATTTGTTTTTCACTGTTGCAAGGCCTATCTCTCTCATAGGTTAACATGGGGATTGCCTTGAAATACCTTTTAATTGCAGTTTCCCATTGGGAGCAGATAGCGACCTGGAGTTTGGGGATCTCTAAACTCACAATTTAAAAATACATCTTTTGGTGAAGTTGATTTTTAAATTCTAAGTTTGAAAATGCCAGTTTTAGAAAGTGGACATTTTCTTGCTTAACCACTCTGTGCCTTTGCCTGTCTGTTGAATACACGTCTGGGTCATGAGGACAACTGGGCTGTTTGTGTATTCACTCTAGACAGTCACACAAAGGGATGTAACGTGTGCCCTGTATATCCTGATAGCCCAGCACCAGGCTGATGGATCTTCCTGTGCTAGAGTGGTGGGAGGAGCTTACACTTCCACTTGAATAGGGCTTTGCCTGTCCTCACTCAAAGCAGTCTGCGACCCCCTAGAGTGTGTTTGGGGGCAGGGTAGGGAAAGGCAGGGTCTTGTGCACTACAAAGATTTCTCTTTGAAGTTTGCCTACTTGAAAGACAGAAAGAGATATAAGTACCGGACCTCTGACCCAAAAAGAGTTAGAATCCTTTTGGACTGAGGATATTCTGCCAGGAAGAAGAGGTGGATGCTATAGGAAGGACTGCCACTCTGCTTGTTGCTTTGCTGGTCTGCTGCTTTCTGCTTATGTTCTGGGAGTGAAAGGACTGGACTTTGCTTTCTAAATCCTGCTTCCAAAGGGTTCTCCAAGGACCTGGACAGAGTTTGCCTCCTTTTAAGAAGTCTTAGGGACATCAAAGACTTCATCTGCCAGTACCCGGGTTCTCTTGCTGAGAGTCCTGACTTGCCAAGTGGTACCAAATCCAGTTCCTCAGCCTTGAGAGTGAGCGCTGGTGTAATCAAGAAGAAACAAGCATGTAGACTCAGAACCAGCACCGCTGCCTGACTCCGTACCACTGCTTGCATCGGAGCCGTGGTCCCCTCTGAGTGCAATGGCCCTGACTTACACTGCAGGCACTCCAAAGTCTCGCTGCAGCGTGAGACATGAGTGCTGTGGCACTGATGTCTGAGACACCGGACTCCAACTCCACTACAGCACCTGTGGCCCCGTGATGTGATTGCGACACTGCAAAGTCGATGCCTTGTATCTTGACTTGCTGGATTCATTGACCCCACCTTGTATTAAGGAACCAACACCTCACCTCCCCTGCCTAACAGTAAAAAACTAACGCCTCACCTACCCGGTAGCAGTAAAAAACTGACGCTGCACCGGGTCCAGCAACCCCTCACCTCTTCGACTTCGTGCAAAGTATTTGTTTCCTCGCTTTCCAAGGCACTGTACCTGGGTCAGTGCGGCTCAGTGACCAGCCCTCACTCCCTCATGAGTGGCATTGTTGGGAACGATTCTGTCAAGAAGTAGCAGTAGCCCCAGTTGGAGCTATTGGGTTTCTAAGTGCTATACTACGATTTAATATTTAAAAAATTGTATCTTTGCATGTACTTTGGATTTTAATCATTTTGATCTTGTTGTACTCAGATAAATATTGGCTATTTTCTAAACTAGTGTGGAGTGATTTTGTGGTGTTTTCACTGTGTTACTGTGTGTGTGTGTACAAACACTTTACACCTTGCCTCTGAGATAAGTCTTGCTGCTCGTGCCAAGCTCTCAAGGGGTGGGGGGGTCACTTTAGCTGTGTGACACCCTTATCCCTTATCCTGACTAGAGTGAGGGTCCCTACTTGGCCAGGGTGCAAACCACTGCCAACCAGAGACTCCATTTATAACAAAACCCATAACTAGTTAGTGTTCTATTTTCTTCTGCAACCAGGTGAAATTTGTTTCACAGATGCTTCCTTAACATACTTGAAGTAACTAGTTTTTAAACATCCTTGGCAGAGTAGGATGTGACTGTATCCAACATTTTCAAGCTGATTTGTATTTTTATTTTAACTTTGACTTACTTTCATAAGACAATAGATATTTTGACTGCCTGTCCTCAAATCTAGTGAGAACCCCATTGGCCAGGGATCCTTTGCACCAGGGACTTTTAACAGAGATCAATGAGGGCTGTATACAGATCTGCTTTTCAGGATACCCACTGATTAAGTAAGAGTAAGATTGCAACTAGTGGTATTTAAATGTATTTTATAGAAAAATCAGTTATCGCCTTCTTTTGCACCCTCAGATGATCCAGAGGAAATAAATGGGTATACATTTAAATTGCTGGCATATGGATAATAGCACAGGTGCAGCAGGCATTTTTACAATTGTATTTTGCATGCAAAGCGGTAACCCCATGTAGTTTTTGCCTCTCAGTTGATTGGGCTTCTGCCCTCCCCTGAGTGAACCGAGCGAGCTAAACCTCTTCGAGGAGGTTTAGGGTAGAGGGCTACCCCGGCTGCTATTTTGAACTAAAAGTCACTCAAGATACTGCCTTTTAAAGCACATTTGTCCCATGAAGTTGCTACAAATTCAAAGGCTATGAAAGAACATTCATTATACAATATTCAAGTACTTTCATGACATGCCATGCCAACAAATTCCGACATTCCCGTGAGTTGGCCCCATTTTTTAAAATTGGTTATGGGTGCCCCCCCATATGTCAATAATGACCTCTACTGTGCCATGGCCAGCGTTTGGTCATGGGTTCCCGCATGTGTCATAGGTGCTCCATTATGATAAGAATGATCTACAATGTGCTACAATAGTGCCATTAATGCATTCATATACAAAGGATGACCCATGTAAAAAATTGTTTATGTATGACAGGACTAGCTTTTTATCAAGGCTGTCTGCCCCCTCATATGCCATGGTTGTCCGCCCTTATGCCAAGAATTACTACCAGTATGCCAGCACTAGCAATTTGCCACATGTGCCCAATGTGTAAAGAATTACTTCCTGTATACCACACCAGCATTTTGCCAGAAGTGTTTTATATGACAAAAACACCTTCTAGTATGTCATCACAAGTGTTCTGCAACGGGTGCCCATTATGCACAGGATTACATCCGGTACTCCAATAAAATCATATTGCAATTGGTGCCCCGTATCCTGGTATTACCTACAGTATACCAAGGCAACATTTTGCACATGTGTCCCATATGCCAGGAATTTTCACCAGCATGCCAGCACCATCATCTTGCTGTGGGTGCCCCTAATAAAGCTAATGCAAACATTTTTCCCTGGGTACCCCATATGCTAAGTGTTAACAATAAAATGCCAACCCCTGCATTTTGCCACGGGGCCCATATGCGAAGCCTTACCTGTAGTACACCAGGGCCAGCAGCAGACTCACAAGCATAACACACACACACACACACACTCTTACTCGCTCATGCTACCAACATTCCCTCACTCACACTCCTTTACACTCCCCTACTCTCTCTTCCTCACGTGTACTCATTCTGACTCTCGCTCATTTTCCGTCAGCCTCACTTATTCTCACTCACTCTGACTCATTCAGCACTGCCATTGCTGCCTTCCCGCTTTTTCTGGATGGACCCTACAGCCTTAAGTACTGAATCAAGAAACTGAGAGATTGGGCCTCTACCCTGCATACGCCATGCTGATGCACTGCACAGGCTTCAGCCTCCAGCTAGCTGCTTGCTCTAACGCATGCCGGGACAGCCGGGACACTAATAATATTACCAGCGGTCTAACCGGTACCCACAAGTTGCTCTAACTCAGGCACTGAGCTGGTCTGAAAAATCAATTAAACAACAGTGCCACCTCACATACAAGACATGATCAAAAATAAGTCTTACTTATTCCTTCATACACAGCGTTCTACAGCACCACAGAATCCTCTCAAAAGTCGATTGATTCTTCAAAAGGATGGGCCACACACCAATGGCATAATGTTCAGATTTTATTCTTCTATCATCAGGAGATAAAACAGGCCAACATGTTTCAGCAAACTAAGCCTTGAACGCAACCATATGTGTGCAGGTGGAGGGCTGTGGCCTCAAATTGGCCTAGTACAGTTTGTTCCTCTGACAATTAAATTAATTCATTCCTATTGCCTTGCCTTTGCACCAGTTCTCTGTCTGCCAATGAGGCTAAAGTCTGACAGCCAATGGCCTGTTCGAACTCTTTCTGGAAGGGTCCTACCTATGCAATGCCTGATTGCTGTTTCCAATCATTAGTACAGCCATTGAAATGAGTCCCCACTTGAGAAAAGTCATCCAGGACTGTGGCCCAAGAAGGCTGCGGGTTGACACAAAAATGTTGTGGTAACAGCATTCACAAAATCTAAACTTTAGCTGGCTCTCCAGAAAATATTTTTCGCTGAGGGCGAAAGGACAAGCATGGGCAACACATACTATACCTGTCATCCGTAATTGGCTTTCATTCCCTGTCTCGAGTTGTCTATCTCTCACTGGGCCATCATAAAAATGAATGTCCTGTATACCGCCAAAAGAGGCATAAATAATGATAGTTTCAGGGGATGGAACTCAAATTGATACAACCTCGTGGACATACACATGCAAGGAACCAGGGGGCATATTTATACCCTGTTTGCGCAGAATTGGCATCAGTTTTATTTACGCTAATTCAGCGCAAACTTAACTCCATATTTATATTTTGGCACTACACATGTCTAGCTCCAAAATATTGGAGTTAAAGTAATTTTTTGCCTTTAGCCTGTTGTATGCTATGTGTGCAATCTTGTGCATAATTCTGCTGTGCTGCTTAGGGTTTCAATGTCAATAGTCTTGTTGGGCGATTTTCCCTACAGGCTAGTTCTTACCCTATTCTAGGAGCTGCGGTGAGCCCCCACCCTGTCTGACTTCGCGTTGTAACATTAAACTTTCGTATTCTGCCCATCACTCTAATTCTCTCTTCCAACAATGGGTGCTGGGGCCCAGCAGTCTTTTCCAGCTCCTTGTTATCTCTATTTTGGCCAGGATAGATGCGAGGTCCCACAGTATACTAGTGGCTTTATTCTTGGGGGGTGTGGGAAGCAATGGAGGAGACAGTGGCCCAGCGTGCAAGAGACGTCACGGTCTTTGATCTCCGCTAAATATGTTGTCACTTCACTCCGGTACTCGGTTAAGTTCGCACAAGCCCACATCATGTGTATGAAGTCTACTGCAGCTTCTCAGCAGCGTGGACACCATGTGTCTGCCACTAGAAGGTGGTCACAAAGCCGTCTCTGGGTAAGATATGCTCTGTGTGTTACATAAAGGTGTATTAGTTGGAACCAGGCATTTCAAGACGCTTTTGGTGCCCTCTCTAGAATCTGCCCCCAGCATTTCCCCGGTATCAGGATCCCCAGTTCCGTTTCCCACTTAATTTGCAGGCCTTCTAGTGGGTGCATTGCTCCCCTGTGAAATGCCCCATACAAGCCAGTTATGGCCTTGCATGTGCCTTCCGAGGTTATCATAGAGCTGCTGACCGCATGGGGATAGGGTTCTACACCTCCCAGGTGCCAGTGTGTTTGGATGGGGTGGGTGACCGCTCCTTGTAGCAGGAATTATCCTTGCGGACGATCATATTCCTGTCTGAAGTCCTCAAGGGGTAACAGGCTCCCATCCTATACAAATCCCCAACCTGTGTGGCCCCAGCTTCCTCCCAATTTACTAGTCCTCCCCAATTGCCTCTGTGGGGTATCCATCTTAGTCAAGTCATTGGGATGTCAGGTGTGTAAGGCGTGCCTGTGTCAGTCTTTTGGAGACATCTCTTCCAACATTTACAAAGGACACGGACCTCTGGGGTATCCAATGGATCGGTCCCATTGAATTTAAAGAGCAGACCTGCTAATTTAGGGAGAGGAGGAATCGTTGAGGTCATCCTGGCCGGGGTCAGGGCGCCGCCGTCCCCTGGGTTAGCCATTGTAATTGGGCCGCTAGGTAGTATGACTCGTAGTCTGGGACCACCAGGACCCCCTCCGCTTGTGGTCTTTTCAGTGCTGTGAGAGCCACCCGGCATCTCTCGGCCCCCCCATATGAACACAGTTATCAAGGAGTCTAGCTCCTTGAAAAGCGCAGCAGGGATCCAGAGCGGCAAGACCGCAAAACAGTATAAGAGTCTTGGTAGTGTCACCATCTTAAGGAGTGCTATCCTCCTAGCTACGGACAATGGGAGTGTCTTCCAAAAGCCCAGACTGGTTTTCAGCGCCCTAATGCTGCTACCTATGTTGCCCTCTAGAATATCAGCCCTGGCCATGCACCGAGGTTCCCAAGAGACATGTCCCAGCTCCCCGGGTGGGCCATAGTCTGTTGAAAGTGGGTAGAGGTGGGTTTTCAGCCAGCATATTCGTAGCCCTGTTAGTCTGCCAAACTGTGCTAAGAGTGCCTGGGCTCCCTCAAGATCCGGTCCTGTATCCCGTGAGAACATGAGTAGGTCATCCGCATATATCGCTATTCGGTGATGGTTGCCCTTGTATAGTAGCCCCTGCAACCAAACAGCAGTCCGTGCTTGGACAGCCAATGGCTCCATTGCCAATGCAAATAGCAAGGGCGAGAGGAGGCACCCTTGTCTTGTGCCCATCTCCACTCTATATAGCTCGGATATGGTAGTCCCGGTTCTAACTCGGGCTCTAGGATCTGTGTATAGCAACTGGGTCCATCTAATTAATCCCTCGCCTAGCCCCATATGCTCTAGAACTGCATATAAGTATTTCTGTTCAAGGCTATCAAATGCATTCTCTGTGTCTACTGCAAAGACCGTTGCAGCTCTTTTGTTTGGTATGCCAGCACTTAATAGGTGGATAACCCAGTGGATATTCTGGGCTTTGTTCCGGGTGGGGATGAATCCTGCTTGATCTCTGTGGACCAGGCAAGTGACTAATGGCAGTAACCTTATCGTTAGTATGCGGCTAAGAATTTTGTAGTCCGAGTTAAGCATGGATAGGGGCCTGTAGGCTCTACTGTTATTTGCCAGCTTTCCTGGTTTCAGTAACAGGATTATCAGTGCCTCCCTAGTCCAATCTGAAAGGCAGTTCTGTTCTCTTACCGCGCCATATAACTGTGCAAGTTTAGGGGCCAGTTCGTTGATGTATGTGGCGCAAAATTCTATGGCCAGTCTGTCTGTGCCTGGGGTTTTTCCTTGTGCTAGGCCCTTGATGGCATCTCTGATTTCTGTCTCTATATTTCCTCCTATAGCTTCTTTCTCTTCCTCAGTGAGATGTTGGCATGGGAGAGGTTCTAGGAAAGCTCATATGTTTCCCTCCTCCTCCTGTTTGACGCTTGTGTAAAGAATGGTGTAGTATTCTAGGAAATGGAGGTTCATCTCTTCCTGTCGGTATAATCTGTGCCCCGTGGGGGTGGTGATCTCTATGATGGGTCTCCCTCTTTTTGAAGGGTTGGCCAGCCATGCTAGTGTGCCCATTTTGTCCCTTTCAGCATGGGCTCTTACCATGTAATTTTTATAGTGGGAGCAGCAGAGTCTCTCAGTGCACTCTGCCACCTCCCTAGAGGCTGTGATAGCCTGCAGTATGTCCCCAGGGAGGGAGCCCGCTCACGGAGGTCAGCTGTTCTGGTGATAAGTGTCTCAGGACAGCTGGGCTGCAACCTGTTGTCCCCTGCCATCTCTTTTTTCCTGTTGAGTTTGCCCATAGTCAGTGGCAGAGACACCTAAAGTTTCTGTGAAGAGTCACACTAGGAGCTTCAGTAAGGGATGGCTTAGGCACATGTTTATGTCCTCTGTGCCTCTCCTGCTCTCTACAGTGTGGGGTTGCATGTGGCGCATTGATGGATATTGCACACGCTCAAACACTGCAAGGTATTCCGACGCCTCCTTCGTAAGGCTAGTGTCACCTGGTCCGTGTCAAGGTTATTGCCGGGGAGGGGGAATTCATCACGGGTCCCTCACTCACCCCCCTCTATATTTTGCTGTCTTACTGCGGGTATCGATAGGCAGAGGGGGCAGGGGCTGCACACCCTGCCCCAGTCTGCTCCCAGTGCCTACCAATGTCGGGGGTGCTCTATTTCCAGGGCCGGAGACTGCTGGGTGCCAAGTCACAAAGTCGCTATCGCAGCCACTTTCCCCCAGTCCCGGGCGGTCCCAGCTGCGGAAGCTGCTGCCCACTCTCTGCTCTCCAGGTGCACCGCCCTCTCTCCTCCACAAAGGGGCTGCCTTCACTCACTCCTCTTGGCCTGCAATCAACTCCAGGGTGGGGGGTAGCGCAGGTCCCCACCAGTGGTGCTCACCCCCCACTCTCTCCCCGGGCTCCTCTGCACGCCATCAGTGCCCGTAAGGGGAAAGGCTGGGCCGCTCATCTCACCTGCCACAGCTGGGCCTGCTCTCTTCCTTATTACGACTCATAGTGCTCTTGCTACAATATCGAATGAATGATCACCCAGTGTAGCCCCAGTTTGATAAAAAAAATACTAAGCGCCAGGATACCCTAGCAGGTGATAGTGCACTTCGCAAATATAGATAACATAAGATTCTTTATCACAGGCCATAGATTGATAAGTTCAATAAAATTTAGTGCAATTGAATGGATGCACATAAACATGGCGATTCAATATTTTATTGTCAAGACCCATGGTTCCATTGGGGGGATGTCTGAAATTCAGTGATGCTCCATCACACCTACTTCTGTTGTCCAAGGAGGCTAAAAAGCCCCTCACCAGAACACAGGTGAAAAGGAGTTGGGAAAAAAACATATCACTGCGTACAACCCTCTCTTGGACCTAGTAATGGATTAGTCCCATGTGTTCGAGTCCTGAAGCGAGCAAACAAACAACATTTCTATACAGTCTCCTGTTTAGAACTATCTAAAGTGCTGTGTATGATGTACCTTTTAGAGTTGGGTAATTCTCTGCAGCAATGGCACTTGTGGTTCGACTGCAAAATATAATGTGAAATGTTAGTCTAAAGTTTTACTTCTCTGTGGTGCAATTGTGTATCCATGTGGAAACTAATCCTTCAATTAACTTGAATCATATTGAATGCACTTTACAATATGTTCCGAAAGCCAAATCAAATACGTAATTCAAGGTCTTTAGCAGGAACGGGAGAATGTCACTCCACAGACGAAAATGTAATTTTTGTTCAATAATATCAGACATGAAACAATACAGTCTTGGAACAGAATGTCCAAGTCCATGCAAAAACTGAAAATGGCATGGCAAAAACAATAATCCACCTTATAATTAGGGCTGATGCAACCAGAGGACTTCCAGAGTCGTGTAGCACAATTCAGTATTCTGACTGAGAGAGGCAAAAGCAGACAAAAAGCAGACAAAAAGCAGCCAATGGGATGCAGGGTTTTTCAGGGAATGTGCTGTGGCATACTAGAGTTCAAAGATGGCTGCCACATTCTAGTTCACATTTGATCTCATTTGAATGAGATCAGCACTCTTTTAACATAATCTTTGTTTGGGAAAGAAACATCAGACACTCACCATTTTTCCTTCCATCTAAAAAAGTATATTTGCATTCAATATTAAATATGTGAAGTCGATATTCAAGATACAATGTATTGAATAATTAAATGTAAGAAACTATAAATGTACTTAATGCCTTTGTCCATCTAACTTGGTTGGCCTCTGATGAATAATCCTCTCCTGCTCTTACTACAAGAAATGCATACCATGCTGATATCCCAGACAGAACCAAGGCACACTCTCAGTGCCAGCCTTGTTTTGATGGGAAACGTTAAGGCCCTCATTATGACATTGGCGGTAAATACCGAATACTGCTGCGGTGACTGCTGCCAACACACAGCCGTGGAGGCGAGCATCCATCTGCCAGATTATGACTTATACAAGCAAAACCGACAGAAAACAGCCACAACCAAAAATACGCCAGACCTAATGAACGTGATAAACTGTCGGAACTACCACCCATACCATTATGTCACCAATACTACACCCTCCAAATAATGACCCACGAATCCCCACAGCGGACATCAATGGTGGTAAACCATTGGCGGTGAACACCACCGCGGGGGATAAGGCCACCCAAATACAAAACAAGACAACATTGGCCAGAACAAAAAACCCACACCTGACACAAATATACACACCCACCAACAGCACTATAAAACACACCTCTACATCACCCACAATCCTTTGTTAACACGACAAGACGGATATACTTAGCGACACTAACACAAAAGAGAACTCCACACACATATCACAAATACCTGTTCGTTTACACGCACCACAGACCACACACCCCACCACATCACTCATCACCCTCTGCCCAACCTACAAACACCACACAACACCCACGTCCCCACAAAGGTACCCCCGTTTCACCGATCAAGAGTTGCAGGTCATGGTTGAGGAAATAGTCAGGGTAGAGCCACAGCTGTTAGAGCACAGGTACAGCAGATATCCATTGCCAGGCAGATGAAACTACAGCAGTGGACAGGGTGAACGCTGTGGGACTACAACCATGCACAAAGGATGACATAAGGAAGAGGTGGAACAACCTACAGGGGAAGGTGCCTTCCATTGCAGCAAGGCACCAGCTCGCCATCCAGAGGACTGGCGGTGGACCCCCACCTCCTGTCCCACAGCTGACAGCATGGGAGGAGCAAGTCTTGGAAATCCTGCATCCTGAGGGACTCACTGGAGTAGCCGGAGGACTGGACGCTGTTAAATTAACATTTACAACCTATCATGGGTAAAAGTGCTTTATCTGAAGGTAATGTAGAATGTATAGAACTGTTATGAACTGCATGAACCTGTGTAAATGCCCAGTTACATGTTGATCCATCTAACAAATCTGTCTCAGCAGAACACAAAAATTGAGAAATGATTAGTACAACAGTCTTACTTGAGTGTCCTTGGAAGTACTGTAGGATCATATGTGTGTTCTGTTGTCCAAAACCTCCTCCTCTTCCTCCTCCTCACTGTCCTCAGTGTTCACTGCTGCCACAGCTGCATTGTCATCCCCTCCTCCTGCAGATAGAGCACATGCCATCTGAGGGCCAAATTGTGCAACATGCAGCACACAACAACAATTCTGCAGACCTTCTCAGGCTCACCTATAAGCCACACTCTGTGCCTCTGTAGTTGTGCCATAAGCTGTGGGTTGCTGCTATTCCTCAGGACAAAGGCATCATGCACTGACCTAGGATACTTGGCAGTAACATGGGAGATGTACTAGTCAGCATTATACAGCATCTGGACAATGAGTGAGTGGAAACTCTTCAGATTCCTGTAGACCTGTTCATTGGCCCTGGGGGGGACTAAGGCAATAGGGGTCCCGTCAATGGCCTAAATTACATGTGGTATATGTCCCATCACATAGAATCCAGCCTTCTTAGTGGGTAAATCATCTACCTGAGGGAAAGCGATGCACCCGCACATGTGTTTGAGCATGGCAGACAAAACCCTTGCAAGCACAATAGAGAACTTTGGCTGTGACATTCCTGCAGCCAAGCCCACTGTCACCTGGAAAGAGCCAGTTGCCAGGAAATGGAGCACTGAGAGTACCTGCACAAGAGGGGGTATTACTGTGGTGCAAGTAGCAGGTAGCAGATCAGGCTCCAATTGTCTACACAGCTCTGGGATTGTGGCCCTGTCCAGACGATAGGTTAGTATGATGTGCCTGTCCTCCAGTGTAGCCAAGTCGACAAGGGGTCTATACACGGGTGCTTGCCTCCTCATCCTATTCCTCCACAGTGGTTGGTACCTAAGGGACCCAAAAGTAAGAAAAGAGTGACAACAGGAACGATGAACTCACTACAGCAGTGTACACAGAGCATGCTTGTATGTTGGACACTGGAATTGTATAGGTGAGTACATTTGACTACAATGACGCACTTTTAAATCTGTACATGTGTACCAGCATTAGAAAATGGCACCCGTCTGTCCTGTATGCAGCGACAGGTGGAAGTGACCTCACTCTGCCAGCGTTCGCGTCATGACGGGAGGTGGTCTGCATGGCCGTGCAATTCCTCATTGGCTAACATTGCCCTCTCTGGAGTATGGGGACCAATGATGATCAACGTCGGCGGATACAGTGTTCACCGCTCCGGATGTGACTGTCATTCTCTTTCTACCACTTCACTTGATTCCTGACTTTCCACGGGACATCTCCAATGCCTGTGCTGCTGTGAACTGTGTATGGAACCTGCCATGGCACTAGCTACAGGGGAAAGAGCCCCAGCCTTCATGTCGGAAGAGTTGGAGAGGCTCGAGGATGGGGTCCTATCCCAGTATGGGCAGTTGTATGGGCCTCCAGACCAACTGGTGAGTACATCATGGGTATGTTGACTGTGACATGGATGCATGGAGATGTATGAGTGTGCCAGCGGTGTCCCTTTGGGGGGGTATGGCTGGTGGCAGTGTTAATGCAGGGGTATGGGTCATGATGAGGGACTAATGCAGTTTGTAGGCCATATGTGTAACAGGCTGTATTGCCTTGCTCATGGTATCCCACTGTTTGTGTTTCTTCTGCAGGTCAGCGCTCATCAGAAGAAGGGGATGTGGAATGCCATCGCCAAGGAAGTGCAGACCCTGGGGGTCTACAGTAGGCGGAGCACCCACTGCAGGAAACGGTGGGAGGACCTGAGAAGCTGGTCCGGAATACCCCAGAGGCCCAGCTGGGGACGGCCCCCCAGTGAGGGAGGGGTGCCCGTCGGAACCTGACCCCTCTGATGGCCTGCATACTGGCAGTTACCAATCCTGAGTTGGATGGGCGCTTGAGGGCATCACAGCAGCCACAAGGGGGTGAGGACAGTCTGTTTGACAACCATCACAGTTGACTGGCTTGGGATTTGGGTGCAGGGTACTAGTCAGTGGATGCCCCAATATGCCAGTTTAGACATTGCAGCGTGGTCAAGCTTAGGTAAATACGGTGAAATGCATGTTTTTGATACCTAGGTATCTGGCTTTTCATGGCAGACAGGGCTTAGTTGGTCCCAATGGGTGTGTAGATCGCAGTGTTTGGTTCCTACCTGCTATGGTACTTAGCCAATGGAATGCCAGTGTGGTCCATACTGCCCATTTTCAGTCTCTGTGTGACAGTGATGTGTATGCCATCTGTGCTTTTGGTGCTGTGATTGACCCTGTGCTCCCTTCCATTCTCCCCCCGCTCTCTCCTTTTGTCATCCTGTCCATGTGCGCATTAGCATCATCTGGCGAAGGAGCAGGGGCACCGGCGAGTGAGAAAGCTGCAGCCCACGGAACCCAGGCAGCAGAATCCACCAACGCCGAGGAGACCAGTGGGACGGAGGGCGAGGGGAGCACCACGGTGGGGACAGGAGGTGATACCACTGACCCTGATTCCTCCTCCGATGGGAGGTCCCTGGTGGTGGAGGACCCGTCCCGGGACCACCCCAGCTACAGGTTCTACCAGCACCAGAGATCCTACAGAGATCGTTTCAGGCTGTGGCCTCTTCACTGACGGCAGCCAGTGACCCTGTTTCTTCTGTTCCCCCTCCAACTACCACTTCCCAGTCCCAGTCTCCTCACCCCCAACCCATCCCACGCACACATTCAGACAAGCATGGACACAAAACATCACACAAGACTCGCACAGACAAACACAGGCAGCACACTTCAGTCCACAAGCACTCACACAGCCAACAGACAGAAGCACACACAACATCATCCACTGCCTCCACTGTCTCCCCCTCCTCCTCCCTCACAGTCACATCTGCACTCACACCTGCATGCAATGCATCAATAGTCCCTGAATCTGCCGTTTACACAGCCTTGCCCACAGTCACCACAACAGCAGACCCGCAGACTTGCACCCCACACACCACATGCGCAGTCACCACCACCATCATCTCCACATCATGCAACACACCCACATCACTTGCAAACACCATTACAACATCCATCCACACATCCTGTTTGTCCTCCCTGACCTGTCTGGCCCCCTCCAAAGACACACAA
The DNA here is from genome assembly GCF_031143425.1 of Pleurodeles waltl. Taxonomy (NCBI): domain Eukaryota; kingdom Metazoa; phylum Chordata; class Amphibia; order Caudata; family Salamandridae; genus Pleurodeles; species Pleurodeles waltl. Next base: position 1,173,162,758 of record NC_090445.1, on the reverse strand, counting down.
AAGTTCGCACTCAGACCCCCAACAGCCATCCTCCTCACACAAGCACACTGTCCATGAACCTGCACCCAAGTCCAGCACACCTTCTCCCCCTACAACCACTCCCTCTACCTCCACTCCCATCCCTCCTCCCACATCCTGCCCCGCTGGCCCTAAGAAGCTTTTCCTTGCCCGTCTTGACCTTTTACCTCCCCCCCCATCCTGCTTGTAGGAGGAAGGTTCCACCCCCCCCAGGACAGTACCTCAAACACACAGTCTGACATTGTACCACTCACAAAGTCTTCAGGAGTCACTAAGGGACACATGAGTGCTGTGCCGGCTCCCCGCGCAAAGGACACTCCTCCACCCACAAGACGGAGAGCTAAAGTGCCGCCTCCTCCCAAACAGACAACCAAGTGTATAGAGCCACCTCCAAAACCTAGGGCCAAGGCGACCCCTCCTAAGACCAATGGCAAGGAGGCTCCAACAAAAACAAAGCCCAAGTAGGCACCAACAAAGACAAAGCCCAAGGACATCCCTCCAGAACTATTGGCCAAGGACATCCCTCAAGAACCAGTAGCCAAGGACAGCCCTCCAGAACCAGAGGCCAAGGACAGCCCTCCAGAACCAGAGGCCAAGGACAGCCCTCCAGAACCAGTGGCCAAGGATAGCACTCCAGAACCAGTGGCCAAGGACACCCCTCTAGAACCAGTGGCCAAGTACACCCCTCAAGAACCAGTGGCCAAGTACAGCCCTCAAGAACCAGTGGCCAAGGACAGCCCTCAGGAACTTGTGGCCAAAGACAGCCCTCAGGAACCAGTGGCCAAGGACCGCCCTCCAGAACCAGTGGCCAAGGACCGCTCTTCATAACCAGTGGCCAAGGACAGCCCTCAAGAATCAGTGGGCTAGGAGCCCTCTCAGTTTCAAGTGAGCAAGGATTCCCCTAAGTATCCAGTGGGCAAGAGTCCCCTCCAGAACCACTTCCAAGGAGCACCCTCAGTATCCAGTGGGCAAGGAGCCCCCTCAATCCAGTGGGCAAGGAGCCCCCTGAGTATCCAGTGGGCAAGGGTCCCCTCCAGATCCAGTGGGCAAGGAGCCCCCTCAGTATCCAGTGGTCAAAAGTCCCTCCAGAACCAGTGGGCTAGGAGCTCCCTCACAATAAGATGCATCCCCCACCCACCTCACCCACCCCTGCCCCCTAAGGTGCCTGCCCATTTCCAACATGATGCCCCTGAACAGTGGAGTCCCGATGTTGTCAGGAGTCAAGTTGGGGCTTGGGCTTTGCCCTGTTGGCATTCGTGACTTTGAACTGGCCTTTGGGCCTGCATCTACATAGGCAGTTGTATGTTCTTTGAATCTGATTTGTCATCCAACATGATTACAGTGGTTGGAACAGAGGTGTGTGTCCTAGCCTCCTTTGCTTGTGGGTCCTCTTACAGTTGATTTACTCTGCAGCTGGTTCTGGGTGTGTGGTGTGTATGTATGGTGTGTGTTGTGCGTGTGTCACTCCCTCCCTCTCTTGTGTGCTAGGCGGCTGTACTCACCGTCGTTGTTTTCATCGGCATTGGTGCTCCAGGACGGCCATGGCGTGGTACAGCATCGGGAAAACTTGTAGGTCTGGTTCCATGGCGGCCACGGATTACTCTGTGTCCCTTGAAGTGAGTGTATCCTTTTAAATAATGTGTTTTTTCCGCCAGGCTTTTGGTGTCATCTCTACCGCCCCGGAAATCCTGGCAGTGTGCTATGTCATTATATGGTAGGCAGATCCATGTCTTTTGCCTGACTGTAGGTGGCTACCGCTGTGGTCAGTGCTGGCGGTTGGTGTGGGACATTGGCTGTCTATGGAAGGGATCACCACCATGGTCATTATTTGGCAGTCATTACCGCCGGCCTGGCAACGGTAATACTGCCGGCGTGGTAGTAACCTGACCGCCAATGTCATAATGACCACCTAAGTTTCCTTACTAGTCTACGTTTAAGAATATCTGTACCCTTGATACCCCCACTAGCTGCGACTGCACAATCGGTTGGCCACAACTAATTGTTCCAGAAACTGCTGTCCATACTGAACAGCATGATCTCTGTTTTTTCAACATTCATTTTCAGCCAGTTCAATATTATCCAGTGGCTGACCTCTACCATACACAACCTAAAGCGGTCAGCCAGCTCTACCCAATCACCAGAGATGGACACAATGATCTGGGTATCATCAGCATAGGACGAGACCTGAAAACCAAATGAATGAATGAGTTTCGCCAGAAGAGAGACATAGATATGAAATAGAGTGGGGCTGAGAGAGAAACCTTGTGGCACCCTGCAGGCATTTGGAAGGGGGGAGCTCTAAAGTCTCTGCAGCTGACAGAGATGGTCCTATCTGAAAGGAAGGTCTCCAACAGCTTCAGAGCCTTGCCTCCCAAGCCTACCGGTTGTAATCTTTGCCCCATCCAAACCGGTGAAATGGTGTCAAAGGCCACTTTAGCAACACCAATATCTCTGCCCCCCCCCCCCCAATCCACTTACCTCCAGATTTGATCCATCATTGAGACAAGAGTGGATTCTGAACTATGATATTTCTGAAAGCCGTGTTGTGAAGGATCCAGGCACTAGTATCAAGTAGGAACTCAGACAGTTCCTTAGTGCTGTGTTTTTTCCAAAATTTTTGTTGGCCAAGGCAGCAAAGTTTCTTCAGACTTGCATTAGGTTTCTTCTTAAGAGGGATCACAACTGCATTTTTACATTCTGAGGGATATACTCCGGAGTCAAAGATCTCCTGATAGATCCTCTCAAACCCTTCTGAAATAAGATCTGAAGCTAACTGTAAGACTTTAGGAGGACAGTGGTGTTCAGGACAACCGGAATTGCAATTGCCTAACAGGGACTTGATTCTAATGACAGGGAGCGGTGAGAAGCTATCCAGATATTTGCTGTCCGACAACCAGTCAACTCACCCGCCTCCTTGTCTGGGGGAATCAATTCAGTGGCCCCAGCATCTGTCTCTGTTGCTCGACCAGAAGGTACAAACTCCTCGAAAATTTACACCCTTCTAACTCCAACATCTAAGATACGGTGCACCATGGTGGTAGTTAGGGAGCTAGCGTCACAATTTTTGATGCTAGTTTGGAGCTTTGCAGGATTAGCGTAAAAAATATTTAGGCTAGTCCTGCAAAGCCCATTAAGGCTATTGTAAACAATAGTGTGCCTCCTTTTAGGGTGCTCTGGGCAGGAGTTAAAAGTGCCGGAAAAAAATTACGCAAATAAATCTCTTAGATTTCTTTGTGCCATTTTTCCAACCACCCCTATCAGGGGAACACCCCTTTGCATACATTATGCCTGGGGCAGGTGCTAGCGCGCCTTGTCCTTAGTAAGTAAACTTACAAGGGGACGTGTATAGGTTGATGAATCTTTTGAATCGCATAGGGTATCCTAGTTAAGTATAGTGAGTAAAGGACATCTACAACAAATCAATCCAATCAACTTAAAATACCATGAACTAATTTAATCAGAAAACCACCATCACTCATATGGAAGTTAGCTTGTTTTATTCCCTATCAGTTACAATTCTAATCAAAAACTTTTATTCAGCAATATCATGATTTCCAAACTTTGTTAATAACCTAAGCAATGAATTCTCAGCACTTTAATAATATGCAACCAACATTAAGCAAATACATAGCAATTCATGATCAATTGAATAATTCAGCAATTTAAGTCAGTTAGTCTAAGTCACCCTAAGTCGCCCTTGTCAGCCTACTTATTTCCAATTAGCATCAGCATGTGGGTCTTCATGCGAAAACAATTTAGTCAAAATCATTAATTTGGAAAAATCTAACTAGAAGAGAAAAACATTTAAAAACAGCGCAGTTGGTACCTAGAAAGAAAAATCATTCATTAGTCAGTCAGGTTATAGCTACCTATCCAAGATAGATCTGCAACGAGTCAGTCTTCGTCTCCACGTCATCAGTCATCAGCAAGGCTTGGGCTCACAGGAAGCAAGCCTAAGTTTCAGCACTTCAGACAGCATCTCCTGACGTCATCAACTTTTGCCTCTCCGTTCTGATTTCTCCCCTGTCATGACTTTTTATTAGAGTCTCTCAGTCCGTCCCACAATTTACCCATTGGTCAACCTTATCAGGGGTTATGACTCTAGCCTATAGTTTTTGTTTACCACTTGTCTACGTTATTTTGAGAGTCAAGTTCCATTAACATGATTGGTCCTCTTGTCGATGAGTACATCATCCGGTTCTTCAGGTAACGAAATTGTTGCCCCCAGCTCTTAGGGGGTCATTCTGACCCTGGCGGCCGGTGGCCGCCAGGGCCACCGACCACGGGAGCACCGCCAACAGGCTGGCGGTGCTCCCACGAGCATTCTGACCGCGGCGGTTCAGCCGCGGTCAGAAGCGGAAAGTCGGCGTCCCGCTGCTCGGGGGAATCCTCCATGGCTGCGGAGCGCGCTCCGCAGCCATGGGGATTCTGACACCCCCTACCGCCATCCTGTGGAACAGGATGGCGGTAGGTGGTGCCGCGGGGCCCCTGGGGGCCCCTGCAGTGCCCATGCCAATGGCATGGGCACTGCAGGGGCCCCCGTAAGAGGGCCCCACTGTGTATTTCAGTGTCTGCAATGCAGACACTGAAATACGCGACGGGTGCAAACTGCACCCGTCGCACCCCTGCAACTACGCCGGCTCAATTCTGAGCCAGCGTCCTCGTTGCAGGGGCATTTCCTCTGGGCCGGCGGGCGCTCTTTTGGAGAGCGCCCGCCGGCCCAGAGGAAATGTCTGAATGGCCGCCGCGGTCTTTTGACCGCGGTGCGGTCATTTGGCGGCTCCCTCCAGGCGGGCGGCTCCCGCCGCCCGCCGGGCTCAGAATGAGCCCCTTAGTCTGTAGCTCCATTGTTCAAGTCCTGGGAAAGTACATTTAGCGTACTCTGCACATAATTGTATCAATTTGTTCTGATCGTCTCCTGTCCGCTGGTGAGTTTGCAGATTTTTCTAGCAGTGTTTCATGGTGAACTCTGTACAGTTCAAGGTCCCTTTTCTCCAGTTCCAGTCTGCGGCAGCTCATCGCGTCTCCACATTTAAGCAAGCAAGGCCCAGTGCCGACTAGGCCTCTGCTATAGCTAATTTAAGAATATAAAGCATCATAACATAAATTTATATCTCTCATTATAGCACATTAGTACAATTATTAAACTTTCACATTATTTAGTACTGTTAACACGATGGTGACCACTCCCCGTGGGCACATTTTGCACATTACACGTTATTTTTAATTACTGTTAATCAAATATCAAATGTTCTCATCAGTAAATATATGCAACTCATTAGCATATTCTCATATTAGCATATCAGCTGCAACACAGGCATAATGTAGGGCAAAGGGCTACAAAGTGGTGCAATGCATGCATTGCGCCACCTTGTAAATATGGCGTATGGAAAAGGCCAACTTAGCGCCGCCTTAGCGTAAAAAAAAAAAACGAAGCTAAAAAATTGGAGCTAGACCCTCTTAAAGCAGGGCCTCAGCTACTTCCTCACAGAATGCTTGCAAATTTTCAATACCCTGTGAAGGCGGCGAAGCACTAAACAACGGCACAGTGCTGAATAGTTCTCTTGGGGCATTAAAAGCAGACTCAATTTTGTGACTAAATAGCCAAGTTGAACTATTTCAATAGCCCTTTTATACTGAGCATTAGCTCCCTCAATTTAACTGTTTCCGCTGAATGGGATCCAGTCTCCAGCTCCGCTCCTGTCTTCTGAAGGTCTTTGAACTCAGCAGAGAACCAGAGTGCAGAGGGTAGGAAATAGACATATGCCTAATGAGGGACCTAGATTATATCTAAATAGGGCAGCTGATGATGTGAAAGCTTCGCCTAATGCTGGCGTTAGAACAGCTATACCACTGCTTTAGCAACAATATTGGTGGGCATAATTACCGAAGATTAGAGAAAATGTTTGCATCAATACAATATTCGTCAAAAACATAAAACACTCAACAAAGACCAGCACAGACTCCGCTTACCATCTCCAATATTCCCTTGGAGGAATTTTTCCTTGACCATATCACCACTTCTGAGTTTTAATCGAATACAAATACATATGGGTTGGGGTCAATTCATGCTCTACTTTTCTTTGGGTTTACCCACAAAAGAATGCCACTGCTCGAGCAGTCATAGAAGACTTGCTGTGCCTAGAAACAATGGCAGTACGTCAGACATTTCATTCAGACAGTGGTCCTATATTCGCCTCAGAGTGTTCATGGTTGTAATGTCTGCTCTATGAGTCAGATTACCATATTCACACCCATTTCTCCTGGAATCAAACTATGTAGAAGAATGAATTGATGGTATGGATAATCAAGTCTTGCCTGCTAGGGTGTTGGATACAGGATTTCCGTTCATACATGGTCCTTATAGTAGGGTGACATGATTTTGAAAAGAAAAAAACTGGGACAGGTCAGAGATAAAAGTAGGACTAAAGCCTTCATTCTCACTTTTATATATGGCCCACTTCGGACTCGCAGGTTGACCTGACCTTTGTCCCAAAAACCAGGACATTGATTTAAAATTAACCAAAGCATTGGGACAGTCCTCTGAAAACCGGGACTGTTCGGGGACGTCTGGGACTTTAAAGAGTTGGCTGAGCACTAAATAGTCTGCTTAAAGGTGTAATGGGTGGTTAAGTCATACATATTATTCTTCAGTGTTCCAATGTATGTGCCTTATGTTGATGACACTGGAAAGGTAGCAGAATTGATAACATTTGAATCGGTTACCAACTGTTCCAGAAACTAAAACTAAATTGTCCAAAACGAAGAACTCTGATTGTGCAACCAACAAAGATAAAGTTGCTGAAGAGTGGCTGCCCTGTGGGAAAGCTAGCTTAGGAATGAATCTCTGACAAGCAAACCGTTGGACCATCATATCGACCACCGCTCCATACCTAGATGTAGAAGGCGCTATAACAATAATCTTGATGGTGCAAAGACAAACAGGAAGTTGTTCTTTGATCACATCAAAAAGCAGTATGTGGCAGATCCTGTTTAGATGACCCACAAGGATACCAAGGTGCCTCCAGAGTAGATCAATACATCATCTCTCTATTCTAGAGGAGCAACAACCAAGAAATGTATAGCCATGTTGGAATCTGCAACCCCTTTGCAAGGATTGATAAGCATGCTGTGTCGCCAGCTGTACATAAAGCGCCAACTTTACTGTGGGCAACCCTGATCCTGCAATATCAACAACCTCAACCTCTGCAACAATAGTTTATTCTGAATCAAGGACAGAACAAACAGCATTTGAAATTATACCACTACAAGAAATTCTGTTGAACAAAAATGACTCTGAGGCATATCTTGAAAGATGAGAAATTATCCTTCAGTCAATCAGCAGTGCAGACGGTTCCTAGTTTGTTGTTGGTCGTGTGGCAGATAACCTTTCCACTACGGTCTTACATCAGGATTGCTCCATTCTAAAGGTGATTACAATATTAGTAATAATTTTTTTTTTGGTACAAACAACTATATTCCTGATAAAACTCTGAGGTTTCAGTAGTTCAGGAATTGCAGCCACATTCTTCTTCTCACAGAGCATGACCAAATTATCACAAACCTGTGTATCTTGTGCTGGATGGTACTGTTGGGAAAGAGTTCTTTATCAGATCACGGGTGCAACAGAAATGAGTCAGATTATTAATGTTTTAAAAATATTCCCCAATTACACTACATTTCATGGTCCTTTTGAAAATTCTTGTGATCTAAATTCTGCCAAACAGTTATTTGTAGATTTAGGATCATATGTCTCCTTAGACAGTTCAGATCCCCATTTAAATGCAGAAAATCATCATATTCTGTTTCATTTCATCATTACATTCTTAGATCCAACAGCTCCCTAAGAAATATGTAATTACACATAGTATGAGCATTGTTAGGCCCAGCCCATAAACAGTCATAGATGTTTTAAAAAACAATGTCCTTATGTTAACAGTGATGACAGTTCTGACCCATTGGCCTTTTATTACTCTCAAGAATAAGATACACTCAAAACAATCCTGATCACTAAACATAGATGTATTTATTCTACACAGCTCATCAATTCACTTCCAGAAAAGGGTTACGCATACTTGAAAGAGAATATACATCAGAACAATGTATGGGGAACCAGGTTTCAGCAAGTAAAGGGCAAAGAAATTCTGTTTATAACATGCATGAGCCCTAAAGTAATTACATTTTAAACTACATGATACAGCAAAACACATGTTTGAGTTCTGTTTCTTTTAGAAATTCAAAAATACCACCCTTTGCAAAAATTAACAACACATTGTTCAGACTGGATATCGAAGAGGAACTTTACAGATAATTAACTGACTGAAATGATAAAGAATGGAACATATATTAACTGTATTTACCTTAGATGACACCTATGGCCAATACATACTTATGTGTGTATGAACAGTTTTTTTTTTCCAAGGCTGCTGGTCTTTTAGCAAACAGACCCAACCCTCTATATAACATATATTCCCACGTGACAGCAACACGGATAGTGTTGGCAAACTGTGCCCCTTGAAGTGCTATGAAGCAACATCTGGAAAGAAATGTATTTTAGTAATTTTATTCTGGGCCCACTACCTGTGAAAATAAATGATATTCATCTACCATAATATATGCTGTTATTAAAGATGAGTATATTCTGAAGAGGAAGCCAAATAAAGAATTAGAGAAAGTGGTAAATAAATAATGCAAACTACATTTAAAGTTATTGGTAATGTTTACTATATACAAAATGGATATACACAATTTGAACTATTATTTACTCAATCCTTAAATTTTTAAGAGACAATGAAAATCTTTTACCACAAGGGGTAGGCTTATTCGAAAAAGAATAAAGAATTCTGGCAGATTATAAACAATTAAACTGTGTTCAATCCGTATAATTTGACCTGAAAACAGACAACAAATGCAAAAAAAGAAATATTATACACTCTTTTATTGATAGAAGTGATAGGAAGTACCCTGTTTTCTGTGTCAGAATACCCACATCGTACATGGCTCCTACATGGAGTATTATATCTGCCATTCCCTGCCTTTCATTTTTATGATTGTCATGAGCATACATGCTTAGGTTGGTATGAAAAAATACACAATGTCTCCCTTTACTATTCCTGGAAGTTCCCTTTTAGATGCAATTTTTGGACAAAGGACAATCCTGTAATCATAAGCACTTCCGCAAGCACCAACCCACTAGGACACTAACTCCTCTGTGATTGTATACCTCTATACAGGACTCATAATCCTTTGAATTTCAGCCTTGATTGTAAATTACTTGCAGGATCTGTTTCATTCAATCCTTCTTGTCATACACTACCAGGGAACAGTTATTTAATTAGAATGAAAGTTGCTGTGGGCTGACTCCTTCCTACATTTTCACTTTAACTGTTCAAAAAACAGTAAATTAGTGTGGTATTGCACTTTTATCCTCCTCTAAAGAAGGTGTTTCAAAAATAGCCAAAAAGAGAAATTGCAAATATGAACTCTGATCAGTTAAAGAAACTTAATGCAATTCTAACTCAGCACGATGTATCTTTAAACTCTGAAACTCAGCAACTTTTGCAGACACAATTTTTCAACACATTTTTGCTGAATTACTGCATACAACGATTCAAATACAACAAGCATAGTCATGTTTTCTAGACAATTGGATAGGGCCATTGATGAGCTTTTGACTATGTTTGGACTCATTCCTTCCTTCTTCATCATTTTCTTATTTGCTTGGTAGAATTTCAACTGCATTTCTGATAGTTGTGCAGTTCTCATTTTCTTCTTAATAAAGAAATAAATCTGTGTAAATGCTAACGTGAATGGGGGTGACTCTACCTGTCTGAAAAACACTGTGAAAGAAACAGTGTTGTTCTACTTTGAAGGAGAAGTATTGAAAATGACATGTGAAAATTGGTCTCTGACATTTCACAAATTTCAAGCTCCTAGGGAAAGCCCTGCTTTCTGGTGCATGAACCGCTTTGAAACGATTTACTTAGATGTGCCACTGGAGCAACCACCTGTAGTGGCACTTTACATGAGAGAGGTGTTTAGACCAATGACAATGCATCAAGCATATTGTACTGCAAGTAGCGATCATTTGACATGCCATACACGAGGATCCGTCAGTGTCAACAGTGCCTACATCATCATCATCGGTGCTGACTCTGGTGAGAATTGGACAACCAGCAGTATCTGCATTCTTTGTCACAAATGGTGTGTCATGTAAAATACACAAGCTTCATCCTCATCGTTAAAATGGTCTAGGATGTTAGCTCTAATTGGTGCTGTTCTGCAAGCTATGACACCATACACCATTCACCAATGACACCATATGCAAGACAAAACAAAACTGGTGGTTGATGCTCAATGTTCGCACATCCGCGTTCAGATGTATGGCTCAGTAGTTCAAGTTCAACATGATTGTTGGGGGTGCCAACCTAGAAAAACACCCAACCACCACGGGTGTTGGTGCATTGATCGGAACATCAATCAGAGCTTGAGCAAAGACAAAGAATGCCAGGGCACATCTGGCATTATTTGACCAATGACACCATATTCACCTATGAATTCAAATTCCTCTTTTTTTTTAAAGACTTATGGCAATTTTGACATTGTCAACATTTGGACAAAACTGACAAGATTGCACCACAATTTAATAATGTTTGATCTCTTTTATGTTCCATGATAACAAAAATATGCATGCCTATAAAAGGAAACAGATTTAAAATTGGACAATCTGTAAATCTTTAATTATGTAATTGTTAAAATACTTTATGTACCTCACTACAATATAAAAAATAACAACCTAGCTTCTTTCATTTATCATGGCGCACACATGCACATATACTCATATTCATTGCATATATATTCATTGCATATACATTACTATCATTCCAATGATGTTATATTTATCATGGTTTTTCTTTTGGATATCCTCTTCTTGAGTTATATATATTGGTTATATATCAAATTATAAAATGCTCACTTATTCCTAGCATTGTTACTTGCAACATGATAATCAAGTCTACTTGAGTATATTCATGTCATTTCACATGAATCAAATTCTGTATTTGCATGACTGTTTTACATAATGAACCAAGTTTCATGAAGATGGTAATGTCCCTTCTCATTTAATTTTTTTAAAGAAAAAACAAAGTTTCACAGAATGTAAATAAATGAAAAAATGCCAAGGTCTTTTGTGCTGATTGTTTATTCTGAAAATTTCAACAAAGAACAGATGTCTTATATAAACTAAGAACAGAGTGTAAAAATCTAGAGGGGGCTTCATTCCAGAGACATGAGACATAGGCCGCACAGAACCCATTCACCTTCCATAACTGAATTCTTCTGGGAGACACATTTAGCGTTGGCTAAGTGGGCTTATTATCCTGATTGCTGAGGCAGACAAGCATAGGAGACTGTTATGTCTTAAATTGCATAAAGGAATACTGTTTATAGTTAAGTCTTGAGGTAACTGTGGAATTGTTATTTTCTAGTGTAGCTCTTTGTTCTACTGCACGTTCACTAGGTTCTGGGGATTGTTATAAAACTGGGTGAACAGCAGGTGGGTGGGGGAAGAGTGGAGAGTGGATGTCACCTTACGCGGAGGTACGGCGTTTTGACATTTCAATAAATTCAACTTGGAATTTCACCTTCTGGTGTACAGGATGTTTACTTGACATATTTGGCGACAAGCGGCTGTCAAAACACCGAAGATACGAACCTTCGCAGCACAAAGGAAACTCTTCGGGTTTAGCGCTCCATATAAATACTAAGCTACTATTACGATAGCCTAACTGATCTTAAAGAACATTTCTATATTGGAAAATAGTTCCTTTTGGCTTCTTGTCAAATTCGGAAGCTCGCGCTGGTATATTTTACAGGGATTCTGGACAGACAAGAGCATTGCATTGAATGTGTAGGATGTCGACCTACGTCAATACGATCCATGTCATTTATGTGCAGCCATTATGGAAGTACTAATATTCAGATTTCACAAAATTCAGCAGCCGCACATATACGACAAGCTTCCCCACGTAATTTCTGTACAATCAAGCGTTTTTTTTTTCTGGGAACTAAATTTCTTCCAGTTTAAAAGCAGTTTATTAAAAGAACTCATTAGCAGTTTCCATAATTGACTGCCATTCTGGTTTCGGAGATCGTCAGGCAAGTTTTAAACTATATTATTCACTTACTTATAGTGATTTCTGTGGGATTTTCAATAAACGTATTTTCAACGTTAATTTATACTGGAGTATAAGCAAATAGTCCTTAAGGTGAAGAAAGGACGCTTGCCAACATGTTTTCACAGAATTTTGCACTGCAACCTCCACATGCATTTTTGGCCTGCTGGTGGAAATCCACGTATAAAGTGGATGGTTGGAAGGCCTATTTCTTAAACTTCCTGGAGACAATTGATGAAGAAGGAAATATGAAACCAGAAAGGAAAAAGAAAATGTATGAAAGAATGACAAAACTGACTGGGGGAGGAGACTCCAATGCTTTTGAAGATGCTTTAAGAGATTTCGATAATCATTTTGCGCCAAAAGTTTGTTGGAAATTGTAAGGTATACATTTTTTCAGAGAAAACAAGAGCCTTGAGAAACAATTGATGAATATGTAGGGGCACTGAGAAAATTTGCAGATGATTGATCATCTAACAGAACAACTTATTCGAGATCAGATAGTCATACACACTCATGATCCTGCCATTCAGGAAAGACTATAGGTTAATGGAGATGACGAGTTGAAAGATATATTAGCTGTAGTAAGGAAGGCAGAACTATCAAGTCACTGTGCTAAGGCTTTAAAAAAAGAAAGCAGAGAGTTAAGTGAAGAGGTTATTAATAAAATAAAAAATAAGAGTGTCAGAAATAAAAATGGGAACACTAAAACTCAGACTTTTGTTAAGAAAGAAGGATTAAAATGTTATCGTTGTGATAGCTGTTCTCATCTAGCATCTAGTAAAAATTGTCCAGCGATCAATCAAAAGTGTTCAGCATGTGGTATAATTGGGCATTTTTGCTAGAGTGTGTAACAAAAAGAAACATTTTAAGGTGAAATGTATGGATGAAAAAAATGGAAGCTCTAGTGAGGAAGAATTCTGTGGCAAAAAAAGTTATGCATTGTTATTCAAGTACTAGCTATAGCGAGAATAGTACGGAAAAATCATTTACACTAAATATTAATGAGAACTTTGAATCAAATAAGAAGAAACCTATTTGTATGATGACCATTGGGGGCGTGCAAGTTCAGATGTATGTCGATTCAGGATCACCATTTACAATTGTAAATGAAGACGTGTGGAAATCAAAATTTATAAAAAGGTTAGGGAAGAACTTATCTGAGCCAGATATAAGTCCAGAAGGATTTTCTGGAGAAAGAATAGATCTGTTGGGATATAGGAACCTAATATTTAAGTTTAAAGGTAGAGAGTCCTTAGGAAAATTGTATGTGGCAAGAAAGGACCATCTATTTTGGGGTGGAAAGATCAAGGTAATTTGCATATGATTTTAAACCCAAACAGTTCTGAGCCAGTAATGATCGTTGAAGAGAGAGAAAGTGTTAGAATGGAGATGTATAAAAAATTTCAAAAAGATTTTAGTGAAAATATTGGTATGCTAATGGGTTTTTTAGCATCGATTGTTATGAAAGGTTCATGTCCCAAAATGCACAAAGCAAGAAATATTCCCATTATTCCTAGAAAAGAGGTAGAAAGGGAATTGGAGAAATTCATCAAAGCAGATATAATAGAAGCCATTGAATCATCTGAATGGATTTCTCCGGTTGTTGTGGCAAGACGGTCAAATGGAAAAATGTGGTTGTTTGTGGATTTACACCATCTAAACAACAACATAGTTATAGATAGGTTTCCTTTACCTACAATATCAGAAATGTCCTAGTGTCCTCTGTATGATCATACTTGTCTAGAATCATCGGGCTAGGTATCCCCTGTGCAGGAATTTGGAATGCATTAACCTGTATCTACTATTAGGGGAGACGTCTCTGGTTTACTGGCAACAATATTTCCACATCTCCTCAGTGACATCCATACCCAAGTTGATTGTCCAATGTGTCTGCACTCTAGCTGGCTTCCCCTTTATACTATCCATGACAGCTTATTAAGTGGGATGTGGACAGGAGGATGGGCAGTTTAGGCTGTTCTAATGGTTCTTTAGGAAACATCATGTAAAGTTTGCAGACTGCATGATAACACATGCCATAAGTTATGGTATCCATGTGTGTGTTCTCAGTTTCCCCCAAATATTCCTGGTAAGTTTTGAATTAATGTTCTCTGAATAGGTCACTCAATGTAACAATCTGTTTCTTGCTACATTGTGCATCATTATAGAGGTGCGCTCTATCTGGAGGGAGTCATGGGGCCTGATTACAACTTTGGAGGACGGTGTTAATCCATTCCAAATGTGACGGATATACCACCTACCATATTACGAGTCCATTATATCCTCTGGAACTCGTAATACGGTGGGCAGGATATCTGTCACATTTGGGACGGATTAACACCGTCCTCCAAAGTTGTAATCAGGCCCATAGTGTTTAATGGGATCGAGAGGGGAGTAGGCCACAGGGACACTGCACAGCAAAGCCTATCTGGACAAGGCCCAAGCAGTGCAGTTCACCAGGTGTTTTTCTTGCATAAGTCTAGTGAACACAGAGGGTGTGTATCAGCCCCTTATTTTAGAGGACATGTGGCGCATGGTGACTGTTATGCATACAATGATGCAAAAAATGCACCTGAGCCACCAGATAAGACACTTCAAAATTGGGTGCTGCAAACCCTTCCCTGTCATATGGGAGGTGCAGCATGCACCTGCACGGTTTAGGTTGCTTGCCAGCCCATGCTAGTTTAATTATAAGTGTATAAATCTGGAGAAAAAATGCCTTGCATACTGGAATTGGTATATTTATACATATATAACTTTGGCTGTATAACCATCTTCATTAAGGCCAATCTGCTCGCCAGAGATAGTGGGAGGGCGATCCACTAATCTATCAGTGCACTGAGCCCTGCCATATATTTTCTATAGTTCTCTAAACAGTTCACCTGTGGGTCAGTATGGTAGAGTATGCCCAGATAGCGGACAGGCCACGTCTGCCGTTGCAGTGAATTTGCCATGGTAGACTGTGTGGTAACATCCGTGAGAGGTACTATGAGAGATTTTGACCATTTGATCTGAAGGATCTACATTAATAAGGGATAAATTATGATATGAGTCACACCCCTTTGGAGGCTTACATGGTTTAAGAAGAGTTATAACTACAGCTTCCGGCATGGTCTGCAGAAGTTTCCCTGCTCCCACCATCTCCTCGTAGACCTCCAGGAGAAAATGAGAAAGCTCCTCAGCATATTCTTTATGAAATTCAGTGGGGAGGCTGTAGCTGCCAGGAGCACTTCCATTTCTTAGCTGTTTAATCACAGACTTAATCTCGTCTATCACTTGACATAATAAATTGTGTTTCACAAGCCCTAGACACGCTAGTGTTTCACTGTCCATATATTTGTGGATATCAGAAACATCCACCTGCAGCTTGGAAGTGTACAAGTCTGTATAAAAGGCTGCAAAGGTGTGTATAATGTTGACAAAATTGTGCACATGCCACTCAGGCATATGTATATGAATGACACGAGTTGCAGTCCAATTAGGTTTAAGTAGTGAAGCCAGTGTGTGTCCTGGTCTATCACCCAGCCTATATCTCTGGACCTGTGCATATTTACTCAAGAATTTCAACTCTCTATTAGTCTCTTCCTTGAACTCCATCAATTTAGAATATATAGGGCCTAAGAGTGCTCCATCACAAGTGCAATCATATTTTTGTTCAAGCGGGTGCATATTGAATCTGGCTATGATCAATTTAGAACCATCTTTGAAAGTCACAATTGGGCTCCTTCTTTGGTACTAAGGATTATTTAGCCAAAAAGATGAGTGTAGATTGGAGATTTTAATGAGAAAGAATCTTATGATTTCACCAATATGAAAATATTTTTTTTATTCACTCTAATGGTAAATCTTGTTGTCCCTATTTTATTGATCTTTATAATACTTATAATCTTTGAAATAAATCCTTGTTTTTCAAGTATTCTTGAGTGTGCCTTTCCATGATAAAGAGGGCTTGAGTTTCACTAATTGTCCCTGTGCCATCTCATAGGATAGATTGTTACATAAACCGCATCTCATTCAGAAAGTGCTCAGTGGGTTGGGGTTGGTTGCAGAGCACCTGGTTTTCTGTCTCGGATTGGCACATTAACAAAGTCCTTAGTGCCAGGGGGTCTAGAAAGCTTATTTTTGGGCCGTGGTCTGGAGGATCCAGAAAACAGATCAACTTTATTTGATCTTTCTTTGTCTAATACAGATGGTATATGCAAGTACATACTGTTGTACTTCCTTTTGAACCCTCATGTCTCAGTTTTAGTGATACCAAAATGAGCAACACAAGGGAAATCATAGGTTTAACCTTTTATTCAACAGTAGGTACATAAATTCTTAGTACCACAAAAAATCATCTTTGACTTTTATGTGTTCATCTTTTGCCACCCATTGAGTGATGAATTCAGAAGTAAATTTTTCCTTTTTTTAATTCTATTATGCATTGGTCTTAATGTTTAGAATTTGCTCCAATTATTCTTGCACTTGGCATTGATGAATATTTTTTCTTACCAACAGACAACGAAGCTGTATTTTCTTATACTTCCTTTTTTCAGGGAAACAAGATGTGGTGTTCTGCAGGGCTAAGATCTAAGCCCCACCCTATGTAATATTTGTATGTCTCCGCTGGCCCTTGAAGTTCAGCCTTTGGGCTTCACCATTGTATATTATTGGACGACAATCAGATGATGCTTTCTTTTCAGCGACTTGATGGCAACGACAGCCAATTTTTTAGGATGTAGCACAATGTGTTCTGAATGTAAATAAACAGTAGCCCATTTGGGAAGGCCTGAAGAAATTGCATTCACATTTAAACAAAGAAAATAATTCAAAATGTTAATGATTACACACAGGGCTATACACAAAAAATCCGTCTTATATACAGACTAAAGTCATAAAGCATACACCCCATGAGCACTTCGCTCAGCAAATAAAAATCTTCTTTCTGTTTGAAGAATACATAAGTCTAGACCTGGAGGTAGATCTTTCTCTATCCTGGAGGCTGAATTTGTTGCTGGATAGGTTCTGAACAACCACTTTAAAGCCTTCTTGGCCAAGCTGAAGACTTCTTTGTTTAGACAATGTAAGATACTTCTGTCAGGTGAATGCAAATAGATATTACCTTCTGTTAGCTGAAGGCCGGGCCGCTTCTTGGAAGCATCTGTTTGTGCTTTACAAATTACTTTTCTTTGATTACTTTTCATGTGTTCGTTCATCATGGATGAATCAGGAGCTGATTTCTCAATAATGTTTCTTCTTTTCCATTTTGACACTCATGCCTAAAGGTGCTAACAAAATCTTACTCTGCTAAAAATAAAGACCATCTCAGCTGCAGACTTGAGGAAAGTAAAAGATGTAGCTTTTAATAGATAATGCTAAAATTTCTTGAAACATGTTTCAATAGCATAGAGGATTTTTTATAGTGTTTTTCTCATGGTGTTAGTTTTCTGGAATGATAAATGACAGAATGCAACTGACTTGCTTCCTGATGCTGTTGGACAAATTAATGGAAGGGCGACATACAAGACATCTGGTTCCACAAAGTAAGGGTGACATGAATCTGGCTGATGCAGTATTGGTGCTATAGTAAAATGTTTCTTAAGTGTTTGAATAGCTTTGTTTGCTTCTTCAGACCGTCAGAACAGAATCCCTTTCTTCAGCAGTCTTGGGAAAATAGTGATTAATTTGGAAAATATAGAAATAAAGCAACAATAAAAATAAGCAAATCCTAAGCTCTGAATACCTCAGAATTTTTGAGGAGTTGTCCAATCCAGGGTAACCTTAACTTTCTTGTTGTCCATTTGGAGCCTTTTGAGGAAATTATAAAGCCTAAAAATTCTACATTGGTACAATGAAAGGAACACTTCTTTTACTTAGGCATACAATTTGTTCTCTCTCAGTCTTTGCTCTGCCAGTTAAACATGATGGATGTGATCTTGTTGATTGTCTGAAGAGACAGGGATGCACTTATGTACACAATCGCAATAGTATATGTGTACTCATGAAGGATCTCATAAATTAAATATTGCAATGCAGTCAGTGAGGTGCACAATATGATTTGTATAATTTGACATTCAAAGTGCTCAAGTTTCGTACAGAAAGCCATCTTCCATTTGTCTCCTTCTCTTACATGAATCAGAATGTACACACCTGTTAGACCAGTTTTAGGAAAAATCTTTGCATTTTTAATTTATTGAAGCATGGCTAGAATTAAAGATAAGGGATAGTGATTCTTGATTGTAATTTGATTCCATGCTCTATAATCTATGCAGGCACATAACTTACCACCATTTATGGGCATGAATAAAGAGGAGCAGTGGGAAGCGATTGTGATAGCCCAGTAAATCCATTTGTCAGCTATTCATATTTGTTCAGATGTTCAGTCTCTGACTGTGTCAGTGCACACATTCGGTTGCAAATTGATTAGATAATCAAAGGGGCGATAAAGTGGTGTGTTGGCACCTTCTTTATACAAAGTACATCTACATATTCGTGATACACTGGAGGCACCATGCTGAGTTAGTAACGTTGGTGGCTCAATCTTTTTTTTTAGAAGTTGAAGACAGAACTAAACATCTACCCAGTGCAGTCATTTCTTCATCATTCTTTTGCAACATTGTACAACATTGAGAATAACCTTGTGAGATAGTCATCTGTACAGCACAGTAAACAGTAAATGAATGGGAAACCACGCCTCCAGGGACTACATGCCCCAGAAGCCTGGAGGGGCCACACCATTACCCACACTTGTGTGTTCCTGCAAGTGCTACATAGCGCAATTTGAGCTCCATGAGCATGGGAACAACATCGCCAGGGCCATGCATCCCAGAAGCCTGAGGGTCACACCATTGCCTGCACTTGTGTGTTGCTGCCAGTGCTACACAGTGTCATTTGAGGTCCTACAGAACAGAAACAATGTCGCCAGGGACTACATGTCCGAGAAGCCTGAGGAAGTCACACCATTGCCCACACCTGTGTGTTGCCCCCCAACGATACATAGCAACATTCGAAGTCCCCCAGCGTGGAAACAACATCACCAGGAAATATACGTCCCAGAAGCCTGAGGGGGCGCACTATTGCCCGTACTTGTGTGCTGCCGCCAACACTTCATAGCGCTATTTGGGGGTCCCACAGCGTGGGAGATGCCCGGGACATGCCCGGGCGAAGGGCGGGCCCATCTGGCGGCCATCATCGACTGTAGTATACTGAGCTGGGCCACCCCCCTAACATCTATCCTTCAGGTCCCATGGCTGAGGCAATTGATTATGCCAGGTTAAAGGAGTCCTCTGAGTAGCTATTTTACTGTTCTTTATACATCCTCAGCCTGCTATATTTATCTTGCTGCATTGGACAGACCTGTGGGCGATTAGGAAAGGGCTGTCTATTGTTCAGAGGAGCAGTTCACTTTTGTGCTGCGTTATCAAATGACTTTGCTTTCTTTGTCCCTTGCCCATGGGACCCTGGCTTATGCTTTGATTTATTTCAGTTTGTTCTGCTCTTGTTCTTGTTGTTCATTTATCATGGGAAAGAGAAAGCATCCTTCTACCTCAGCCACACCTAAATCTTGCAGTATGGTCACTAAATCACCCAGCAAACCTCAAACTAATATCACGACCTGCCTGATGGGCCAGGGGAGATACTGAAAAGGAAATCTCTAGCATTGAAAGGAGACTGTGACGTGTAACCATGGGCTAACAGACAGTTTAATTGAAGACCTTATTGATGATGTTGCTGCTAAATTACCAGGGTCTGCTGTAACAAATGGGGTAAATGGCGGTGCACAGTCCACGTCAGCCTCCATCTCCCCAACTGATTATAGGCCCCAACCACCTTCAAAAAGGACGAGACACCTAGGATTTGTAGCAGTCAATTTATTGGGAACATAGCACCAAATAAGCCTAAGGCACCTCTCAGATTAACTAGCACTAAGCCCAGAGTAACAACCCCTAGGACACCATGCGGAGACCTTAAAAGTCTGCTTGCTATGTTTCAAGCTCTGGAATCCATGGTAATGATCTCTCTGGACTCTATTGTCACCAGATTGATGCGTGTAGAGAGTATCACTTCTAACTCTTTTTACTTACTGAAATCTAACAATAACCCAGCAACTATCCAACCCTTGTCTACCACTGGAGAGGTTCCTACCATAGGTTTACCTGCGCTCTCTCAAACCGTGGACATTTGTCCCAAATCTCAGATTATTGATGATAATATTGATACATTGTATGGCATTACCCACACTGGCTGGAGGTAACAATGCCCTTCCTACATCTGGCCATATGTTACCACCTCCTGCCCATTCCAACATATTGGGTTGTAGCAAGCTATCGCAAGGCAAGGTGGGCAGGAACCATGATTGCATTATGCATGACAAACTGTGGATTATCATGAAAGAACTTGGCATGACCATTATTCTGTTTCTAAGAGAGTTGTATTCAGTGAAGAGGGCCAGGGTCTGATGTGGACTTAGGGGGTAATGCTCCAACCCTTTGAGCAAAAAAAGAGAGGCATCAGGCAGGTGTGCGTTCTTGCCCCCAACCTTTTTTTTTTACTATAAATTAATAATCTTGCCAAAGTTTTCATATTGCCATAATCTCCCCCAAATTGTCCATTGTCCGATTCTGGCCTTTTTATAGGTGGACAATGCCTTGGCTTTGCAACGGTTACCCTCCATTTTTGTAGATTATATGCAGAAATTAGTGTTCTTAGTCAGTATAAGCAAACCGTTTATAAAAAAATGTAGGAGGAGGCATTCAAAATGGCACTATTTTGTGATAGCGTGTATAAATGACAAAGTGCTAACACAAAATATGACGCATCATGGTACATAATTGAGTCCTCCCTTTCCACATTATTCCAGTGGACCTGCTCACAGTATATTGTGGCACTACCTCAACTAATAATATATAAATATGTGAGTTAAATTGTTGATCTTGCGCCTAATGTTTAATCTTTCGTTTATTGTATTTCCTTTTTGAGTTCAGCAATGTCACTACCTTAATGCCATTATGTAAAGGTCATGTCACAATGCTTTCTCTAATATCATTCAAGTCAAAGGTCATATAATGTCACTGCCCATGTTCTCAACAGGTCACCAGTGCAGGGAAAGGACGGGAATGCACCTTATAATGTTAAATACGGCACATTCCTGCCCTTTCCCTTTCATGCAGTGCAGCAAGGTGGCTTGCTGCACTCTGTGGAAATTTTATAAATAAGCCCCTCTGTCTTTAGCAACCAACAGCTTATTTCATTTACTGACTTAACAGGTTTAACATTTTAAATAGATTCACAACAATTCCATTGTAAGACAAAGACAGAGATGCAATTGATCCCATCTCTTGTGCTTGCTCCTTCCACACTATATTGCAGCAGTGCAGATGAACACATCACTATGGAATTTTTAGAATCCATTCACATCTAAAGAAAAACAAAGATGTAGGAACCGGGTTCATTTTATCTACTGTGGAAAGACTGGTCACTTTGCTTGTAACAGTCCCCACTTAGAGGAAGGTGTTCTGCTCAACTTGGCCACCCGACTGAGGTGAAGTTATGAGAGTTCCAAAGTGCTTACGCTGGATACATTTCACTTCCTTTTGCATATTGGCATATTCTCCCTTGCCTTATTGAGATCAGGGGATTCTTGGTGTTTTCTTGGCAAGAGTTTTAGAACAGCACCTCAGTACTAGTGGAAGTAAAGGAAAGCTGAAGCAATCACAACACTGTGATGGGATGGAGGAACAGGCTACTAACATCCCGTTTCAACATTGCCAACAGATGAAGTCTTAAGAAAGAACTTGTCTGAGAACCATATGAAAGTTTCATCAGACAATTCATCTCACCTGCAGGAGTTCCAATAGTCCAATTCTGGCCCTTTTATATGTGGACAACGCTGTTCTTATGGCTCTCACTCCCTTGGCCTTGCAGCGGTTATTCTCCAGCTTTGTAGATTATATGCAGGAATTAGGGTTTATAGTCCGTATAGGCAAAACCTTTATGATGAAATGTGGGAGGAGGCATCCGAAATGCTGCTATTTTATGATTGGGGACACCAAGATTAATTTTACTCCATCCTTTTCATATTTGGGCATTTCGTTTGATAAACATGGATCCTGTAAAAAGGTAATTAACAGCAGTAAACTATATTTTATGAAGGCCATTACTGCGCTCTCTAACTTTGCGACAAAATTAAGCTAAAAGCCACCTAAAGAAATGTTAACGAGCTACAAGGCTAGGTGTCGACTGTTCTATATTGGGCCAGTGTCTGGGGGTACAGCAGTTGCCAATCTTTCCAAACTGTGAACAAATATTTTATTGGAAACCTTTGTCAGTTCCTCAGAGTTGTTCCTCAGTAATCTCCCACTCAGAACTAGGAGTCCCTTTCTTAACAGCTGTTGCTTGAACTCAGCCAATCCTCCTTTGCTATAACATCTGGAGTTCTGAGGCCACCACACTCAACTGTGCGATCATTAGGGATTGCTTTAGATCATCTTCCTCTTTACAAATCCCTTTTTCTGAAATATATTAAATATCTTTGTTCTGATCAGGGGCATCCAGAGTACTTCAGTTCTCCCAACACACTTATGCTAACTAGCATAAAAGATTTGAAACAGGCCTGTGTTCCATGTTTGAGGATCTCAGACTGACCACAGAGCTTACCAAATCCAGTGTCCTAAAAAATCAAATGATGTTGGTTACTTATGATACACAACCATACCTTAACTTTCTGCAGAGTGCTACACAGATTTATTCGATCAAGATTTAGGCTGGATATATGTGATGCTATTAATTTTGTTTGACCAATGACTTTGTGTTTCACCACTGCGCATATTAGTTGCTCAATGTTCACCAGTAGCACATTATGGCCCTCATTCTGACCCTGGCGGTCGGCGGAGAGACGGCGGTCGGACCGCGAACAGACCGGCGGTATTAAAAATGGCATTCTGACCGCGGCGGTCCCCGCCGCGACCGACCGCTACTTCTCCACTCCGACCGCCGCGGCGGTCATGACGCGGGGCTGGAGTTTGCGCACTCCGGCCCGGCGGTCGTCCCAAGACCGCCAAGGGTATTATGACCCTGCCTACCGCCGCGGTTTCTTGCGGGCGGGAACCGCCGTGCGAACCATGGCGGTAAGCACTATCGGGGCCAGGGAATTCCTTCCCTGGCACTGATAGGGGTCTCCCCCACCCCCCACTACCCACCCGAGTCCTCCCCCCACACCCTCCACCCCCCAGAGGTGGTACGAACCCCCTCCCCATCCCCACCCCGACATGCACATACATGTACCCCGACATGCACACACCCCCAACATGCACATATACACACCCCCTACACACACATACACAACGGGGACACATACCCGCACACATACATGCCGACATGCGCACCTGCCGAACAGCACACATTACCCATAGACACAGCAGCACCCCCCGGCCGCATACACGCACTCACACACCCCCTCTACACACTCACACGCACACCCCCATGCACGCCCACATCACACAACACCCCCCCACCCCCTCCCCTCACGGACGATCAACTTACCTTGTGCGTTGGTCCTCCGGGAGGCGACGGGAGCCATAGGGACGTGACCGCCAACAGAAGACCGCCAACAGAAGACCGCCACACAGAAATGTGGGTCGTAATTCTGTGGGCGGTGTTCTGCTGGCGTGGCGGTGGAGGTTGACCAGTCTCCACTTTCCCGCCGACCGCCAGTGTGGCTGCTGGCGGTTTTCCGGCGGAACGCTCCCAGCGGTCAGAATGCGCACAGCGGCACACCGCCGCGGTCGGCGGTCTTCACCGCGGCGGTAACTCAGCGGTCTTGCGAAAAGACCGCCAAGGTCAGAATGAGGGCCTATATGTTTTGTTCAGCCTAGCCGCCTATTGGCTTTGACAGGGCATTAGCCATTACATTCTGTATTCTGCCTATTGGCTTTGACATGCTGTATTCAGTCTAGCTGCCTATTGTCTTTGACATGATATTATACATTGCATTTTGTATTCAGCTTAGCTGCCTATTGGCTTTGACGTGATATTAGACATTGCATTTTGTATTCAGCTCAGCTGCCTATTGGCTTTGACATGATATTAGACATTGCATTTTGTATTCAGCTCAGCTGCCTATTGGCTTTGACATGATATTAGACATTGCATTTTGTATTCAGCTCAGCTGCCTATTGGCTTTGACATTATATTAGACATTGCATTTTGTATTCAGCTTAACTGCCTATTGGCTTTGACATGACATTAGACATTACATTTGATATTTAGGTTAGCTGCCTATTGCCTTTAACGTGGAGTTAGACATTGCAGTTGAGAATCCAAGCTGTATTTTTCCAAGCTGTGTTTTTTCCACAAGATGAACCA
Source organism: Pleurodeles waltl (assembly GCF_031143425.1). Classification (NCBI taxonomy): domain Eukaryota; kingdom Metazoa; phylum Chordata; class Amphibia; order Caudata; family Salamandridae; genus Pleurodeles; species Pleurodeles waltl. The sequence goes on along the minus strand of NC_090445.1, from coordinate 1,173,138,222 downwards.
AGATGTTTTCTTCACACCAGACTAGACCTGATAAGAGAGAGTACATTTGGTGTTTTCCTTTCTGCTCAGGCTTGGGAAGAGGAGAAGTCTAGGAGATCTGGCCAGTCTCCAAAGGCTTGCGTAGTTTTCCCGAGTCTGAGAGGATGGGGAACGCTTTTGTAAGGATGGCTCGGGGCTTCAGAGAATTAGATTGAAATCTGCTGGACTTCGGGCTGAAACTTGGTGCCAGTTGCCAGTCTCCCGTGTGGGTAGATAATCTCTTTCTCGCAGTTGACCGGAGTCATCAACTTGCAGACCCCAGAAAGATGAAGCTGTAAATAGTTTCTCACACGGTGAAGTATTTGTTTTGCTTTGCATTCAATATCTTATCAATATCTTATATATATAACCTGCTGTGTACATTGCAACTGAGAAGTACTGTGATATATTTTGTTTTCATTGCTGCGATACTTTTGCTCATTTGAACGTGTGCTTGAAATCTATTAATTCGTCTCTCACGAACTTGTGGGTGGGGAAGAATTAACAACAATAAAGGTCTTCTTTGAACTCAGAAGTGCATTCTTGATATGTTCTGTAAGCTCTGATACGAGATAAGTAGGAAAGTAGAACAATATATTTCATTGATTGACAACTTTCCCCACTATTAAATATTGGTTTAAGACACTTGTTAAATGCTCTTTTGGCAATTGGTCGAACTAAAGTATCATGCACATTGTCTTATTCTGTAAATGTTATAAAGCCCAGAGGAAGAGTGTCTTATTATCATGTCTGCATGAATATAAATGTGCACAATGTCATCCTGCGTATTTGTTTCTACAATCATTGCCCACCCCTCTGATCTGCTGCACTATGTCCACCTATTTATCATCAGTGAATAATCCGAGAAAACTCTTGCACATCTGCAGTGATTCTGTTACATAAAATGAACTCTTATACTTTGGCATTGTTTGCACTCATTCAGATTCACCATGTACTTTTGTTTTCATTCTTTTACCTGATTTACTGTGTATACATGCATTTATGATTTTAGTACAAAATGTAATAAAGCTTACTTTGACTTGAATGGGGTATGTGTGGTGAGTCGAAGACAAAAGTTGGATGTGTGCGGCATCTAGCAAATCAAAACTGTACTTTTCCTTGTTTGATATGCACCAGATCATGATTAATTCTGTGGTTTAATGAGTCTTGTAACATAGACTGCTGTAATATCTTCTGGGTGTTTTTATTTACTATATAGAGACTCCCTAACATCATAGCATACTTCCAATCAATTAAATTCCCTGTGGCTCCCTAGTCAACTAGAGCACATAAATGAGCATGTGTCTTTTGATGATCCTGCAATATTATATCTAACATAAGGTGAGTGAACTGTCTTCTGTACCAACTCGTCTGGAGTGAAGGATAAAGAGGTACTCAGAGGTAGAGGTGAGCTGTGTCATTTCCCTGGTTCTTCCTCTCACTTTTCCTGGTACAACTCTTTACGAACATCATGACAGATCCATAATACAAAGAGAGAAGCTTAGACCCACAATGTTCTTTTTCTTCTTTTGATAACTATTGGCGTATGGTTCCAATCTGCATGGCCTCTGAGGATAAACATCTACTATCTATGATGGTGGATCAAAACGTGGCCTGTTGCAAATTCTATGCGTGAATTCAGTGCTCCTTTTTTTACTTTTATGTTCAGTCAACCTGTGATCCACTTGCAATACTAAATCTATTAATTTATCACAGTTGTTAGGATTATTCAATACTTCAGCTAGTATAGCCTTCAAATCATCCCTAAATCCTTTGTAATAAAAAAAGATTGCTTTTTTCAAGCGTTACGATATGCTAAATAACTGAGCAAACTTTTGTTATCCTGGTTTAATGCCACTATTCTAGCTATAGGGACTGGGCTTCTGACCAGCCCACCAAAACTTCCCTGAAGTTGTGCCTTAAAACTTCCCACATCATATAGTAAAGGACTTTAAATAAACCATACTTAATGACCAAGTAATAAGCACTGCCAGACAGCACAACAAATGTTAACTACATTGGGAGATTAATTGCCTTAGTATTTTAGGGTCACCAGAAAAGCTTTAAGGAGCTGCTAATGGTATTTGGGTTGGATACAACACTGTTGATGTGACAGCGGTGTTCATAAGAGAAACTTGAAATTCAGTGAGGTAGAGCTCTGAAACTGAACAAACTGGATCAACTAACGTCCTCATTTGGTAGAGGACTGTTAACTGCTTGTAATCTATCTAATTGATGAAAACTGTTTGATACTTGCTGACACATAGTTTGATTTTCTGCTCAAGCCTCATTCATATTGTTTTGTTTGGGAACTGATCTGATTTCACTCAAGGTGTAATCATTGGGATCCATGACACCTAGGCGGAGAGTTAATGTGGGTTTCCCAATCTGTTAGGCTCACAGTTCCACTGTGGGAATTCAGGACTTCAATGTTGCTCTGTCTCGCCCACCTTGTACTTCAAAAAGGCTAAAAAACACTCATGAGAACACAGGAAAATAGGGGGATTGGGGAATGAACACACGTCAAGGCATGGAACCTTCTTTTGGACCTGGTATGGATTTCCCTCATGCCTTTGAGTCCTGAAGAGACAAAATATGCCCATTCATAAGCAAGGTTCTTCAGGGTGAGCCCATTGGTATACTACAGTTCACAGATGGCCTCTACATTCTAGTTGGGTTGGTTCTCTTTTGAAATGGGAAAAATATATCAGACACTCACCATTTCACCTTTATTTTTTAAGTATAAAATGTCTCTTAAATCTGTATTTAATATGAAATATGTGAAATCAATTTCAAGAAATAATGTTATCAATGGCGAAATGTAAGAAAGCACAAGACTATCTAATGTCTGAGTCCATCTACATAGTTTGGCCCCTGTGACACATCCTCTCCTGCTCTAACCACACATAAGACACACAGGGGGTCATTCGACCCTGGCGGCCGGCGGTATGTTGGCGGTAACACCGCCAACAGGCTGGCGGTGTTCCGCCAGCAATTATGACCGTGGCGGAATTGCCACGGCCATACCGCCGGCCCCTCCACTTTCCCACCAGGATTCCGCCTGGCGGTCATAATCCCCAGGGCAGCGGTGCAAGCACCGCTGCCCTGGGGATTATGAGTCCCCGACCGCCGGCCTGTCCGTGGCGGTACACACCGCCATTGAAAGGCCGGCGGTAAGGGGACTTGGGGTGCCCTTGGGGGCCCCTGCACTGCCCATGCACTTGGCATGGGCAGTGCAGGGGCCCTGAGGCATAGCCCCGTTGCGCATTTCTGTGCGACGGGTGCTACTGCACCCGCTGCACATCAGCATTGCCGCCGGCTCTATTACGAGCCGGCTGCAATGCTGATGTGACATTTCCGCTGGGCCAGCGGACGGTAACACTGTTACTGTCCGCTGGCCCAGTGGAAATGTCATAATAGGGAGACATGAATACCGGCGGCAATGGCGGTATTCTGTCTCCCGCGGCCTCTGCGGTCTTTTGAAAAGACCGCCGAGGTCGTAATGACCCCCACAGTGTTGATGTGCCTGATATCTATGCAAAATTAATAAATATGTCCTATATGCAATTAGTTTATGATGATTTTCTAAAAGGTAGAGCGATTTTTATGATTATATCACGGCAAAACATTGGTAAAGGAAAGAACATCTTAGTTGAGGCTCACTTCTTGTTACACTCAGAATAACCATATGAATGTCACCTCCTGGGCCACAGACCTTCTTTAATGTGACATGAGTTCTGCTAATAATAAAAAAGACATTACAGTACTTTTGCACTAAGCACAATAGGTACAAAAATCAACATAATAATTTTCCAACATTCACCCCCGTTGTCAAAGTTCAGCATTTTTCAGCCACCAATACATCGCTTTCCACTAGCATCCCAGATTCCAATTAGCTGATACAAATACTTTTTGAGTTTACGGGAACAAAATATCATTATTTTAAATGTAATACCTTGAGATATCAAAGTCTCTAATAGTGAACATTAACCTTTCAACAGAGCCAAACAAATGTGATTATGAGTGGGCCTATAGGTGAGAATATGGAACATCTTGATTAAATGAGACATGTGGTGCAGAAAGCACTAAAATCTAAATATATATTTTTTTATTTTCAAAAGGACAATACGGAATAGGAGGCTTTCATTTAACCAGTACATTCTGCATCCCACAGTGGAAGGATTCCTCACCCTCATTTGGGTCATTCAGAATTATAGCCTACCTGACACTGTGACAAAATCCTTAAACAAGTTTGTTAATACACAGCTAAATCTGCAATATCATTTGCATGAGAATGAAAGCAGTATGCTGAGGTCACGAACAGGTCAATCGGAGTACGCCGGGACCAATATCATGAAACACTGAAAAAAAAGACAACAGATGATAGCAAGTGGTCTAGCCCACTGTTTGTTTCAGATATGTACACTGACCGAAGATAATTGTTTAAAAAAAATCTTGGGTGCAGTTTGTCTTCTATACAATTGGCAGAAGTTATAAGCTGGGCAAGAAATAGTGAGGGACAGAAATTATCTGTATAAAAGCACAGGGTGTCCCTACTTGAAACAGCAGATGCAGCAAAAGGCACAGTCGATCATAAAATGAAGCTAGAAGAGTTTTCCATTCATTTTTATTAGAACTATGTTGTATTCCTAAGGACACATTAGCATTGTACATTTATTCAACCATCTTCATTGTAGTAAGGCTCGCCATTACAGCTGCACATAGTACTAGTCTCACTTACCAGGACAAATAATTTAATTTGATATCAGAGGGAATAGAACATAGTACTCGGGCCTCATTGACAAGAAACTGACCCATCAACATTGATGCGTCAGATTTCTTGTGCTTGCCCCAAATTCCCTAACAACGCCATGAATGAGCTGTATCAACAATACAGAGCTCCATGGAGCACGTTTACTGACGCATCTGTTGGTTTTAAAGTGATGCATTGCTGGAGATGTGTTGTAAAACTGATGCAACTCCAGCAATTCGTCAGAACACAGAGGAGAGTCCCACTGTAATAAGCCCGGCATCAATTTTAAGCCTGTTCTGAGAATGTGTTAAAATGTTGACACAGTGAAGTCGGAGAGTGATGCAGTCAAAAGTTGTAAATTTCACTGCATCAGTTCTATGTTGCTTTTTTAGTGGGAATACCTACCCTGCATACATTATACCTGGTGCAGGTAAATGTGACACATGGCTTTACAAACTGATGTATGGGGTCCAATGTGTCAGTTTGTAAATATGGAGCAATGTACACCTCTGATTGCGCCCCTGCTTCATAAAAAAAAAAATGATGCAGTGGCAGCTCAAAGGGCTTGTAAATGAGGCCCTTACAATTATCAACCACCAATCCTTGAAAATACCCTGGAGGAGCTCCTTGTGTCTGTAATAAGGAAAGAGAGGTCTGCAATCCACATCTAATCCCTGGTGCCTTTATCCACTGTTCAACTTGCATGCAGGGCTGAGATCAGAGAATAAAACCGCATATGTGTGTCGTTATTTAGCGAGTCACATTAGAACATGTTCCTCAGTGCCCCACACCTAGACCTGGGAGTAATTTTATGGAGGTCAGGATTCCATGTCGTTCAGAATTCTCCAAGTACTGGATTGTGATATGGTCACAAACACAGACTTGCCATTGTTGCAAAATAGTGATCTGCTGCACAACTCTCCTGCATCACCAGGAACAGGAGTTCCATCTTCCTGTTCCAGCCCATGAGGAGCAGCAGGAATGGGAGTGTCTTAGGGTTATTCATCAGGTGTTTCTTGTGAAATACTTTTAAAAGACTGGAGGCAACTGATGGAGCATTTTGTATGCTCTATTCCTGAGGTCGACAATCTTTGGATCTGTGCTAGGGTTTAACTAGAGACTTAGGAAACAATCCATCAACATTGAACATTTAATTTGCAATGTAATCAATTTGCCTACACAATGAAAACCCAAATCAGAAATCAAGTTAAAGATTTTTATTCCAAGTTAACATTCAGGTTAATGTAAACAAATCTCAAAAATATACTGTAAAGATACAATGCAACCACAGGGAAAATGTTCTGAAGAAATGTAGACAAGATAACATAAGACAAACCAGTAGTTCAGTGACAGCAATACAAAATATCAGCAAAAGTATTTGATGCTCAGAAAACAGACTGCAGTCAATTCTCTTACACAATAGTGCAAATTTAAATCATCTAACTAAGTTAAACTATGCGCTAATAGTTAAATCTTCTAGAGAGTCTAGACTTTGCAAAAATGAAACCTAATTAAAAGACATAAGGACAACGGTGCGGAGTAAAAATAGGTTCAAAAGAATTTGGAAAAATTAAGATGAAGGTGTCAGCTTTTCAGAAGCTTGTTCAAGAGTCTTCTTAGAGAGTTAAGTGTAAGCCTACGACAAACTCAGCAAAGCTCGGGGAGCAATGGGAAGATCAGAGGTCTGTACCTCTCAAAGTCCAAGGGAGTCTCCTCTCTTCTCTATCAGTGAAAGCCCTGGTTAATACTACAACTTTACAATCTAGTAACATCTGTGATCATGCATCAAATGTCCCATTGTATTCTCCTGTCCCACGGTGTAACCTGCAACACCACTCTGCGCTCTCAGGGCAGTCCCGAGAATGTTGCTGTCTTTGGTCTTCTGTACACCATTTGCAACATGTATGAATAAGGGACAATCATCTCTCTCTCGGTCTCTCAATGTTCCTTCTTATCAAAGTTCTTCTCTCAGACTCTCTATGTGTAAAACAGTAGCACATCTACTACAAAACTAACATTCTATGTGAACATGACAGGTTAGCATAAATGGAAAACAGTTCCTCACGTTAAATAAATTCAGGCCTACTAAAGTCAAACTAAGAACACTATCACTAATGCACATTTAATTCATGTTCTACGGCGTACATATTATTTCTACATAATGTTGATTACTCCTCATTTTAACGCCATGTTACATTTTCAATGTTAACTTATAAATATTAATACACACATTACATAATTTGTTATTGTTTCTAGTACAAATACACTACACTATTGAGGATAGTTGTAAGATTATACTAAATGATTACAATGTATTTTAAAAAGTTAAGGCACATAGCACATGATTTCCCAACACTACAGTTAATGTACTCTATTGTGGGATTCAAATGCATCACTTTACATTAGTAGAAAATTAATTCTCATGTTTTACTGTGTTTCACATATTGATCAACATTGTGACATCAGGGGTGGCAGCAAATCTACGCTGTTTCAATCCCTCTTCTGTTGGTGAATCAAGCCAACACATCAATCTTTAATCTCTTATCAGAGAGACAAATTCAAATCTCAGAGGTTGATCCAGGAAAGATCTTCTGCTTAATATCACAATAATATATGCCTCATCTATTTACCAGCTTTTCTTCCCTTCTCTCCTTTCTTCATGTCCTTTGTAAAGTCCAAATATGATCAATCCACAAAGAGCAATTATCAGCAAAGGTCTTAAGATGCTTCCAACAATTCCACTACCTAGACTTCCAAACCACTTGCCAACAGCTGAAAATCCACTCCCTAGATCTTCCCAGTCACCTGTTGCTTCTAGCTCCTTTAAGTCTCCTTTCAAGTCAGTGATGTTCTTAATGTATTTCTCCTTATTATTACCAGGGATGAAAGTACAACATTGATGAACTTTCAGCATCTGACAGACTCCACCCTCCTTCCCAAGAAGGATGTCTAACGCAAGTGTGTTTTGCCAACCAGTGATCTTATGACAACTATTTCAGTATCAACTAGTTATAAGGCACTGGTGGACAACGTATCTATAGTGGTGGAAAAGTTTCTTATCTTGAGATCATTCAGAATCACTCGCAGAGATGGAATCAATGCACCAAAAATATCTTCTACAATTTCAGAACCACGGGCACCCTCTTAGCTCTGGCATTTGTCTTTGTTTCCCATGCAGGATCATCAAAATGTTCCACATGATAAATCTATGGAAAGACTATACCTAGATAACATGTTCCATATCATCCTTTAGGTAACCGAACGTATGAATGACCTCCACAATGAAATATACTTCAGGCATGGCAGGGTCTTGTCCGGACAACATAAAGGTCCAACTACTTTTAACCTCAAATGTATAGTCATACTCATTCTTTCTTATGTACTTTGGGTCAGCTGCTGATCTCATCCTAAATATGCACGCTTTACTCGTATGTTTCCAATCTAGTGTAAAGGCACCTTGGTTTCCCACATCTGAGTTTGCTGCTTCTTCTTGGCCCCAATTTTGTACTATTACACCCTTTTTCATTTCTCCTCTCCTGTCTTCAACTAAATTCAGAAAATACTTTTAAACTTTTGTCAGGGCACAAGTTAAGCTGTTCCTATGTACATAAACTGTATCCAACAACATTGTCAGTTTAAAGAATCCATCCACTATGTCAATGTTCTTAGCTTTGTGATTTTTGTTCAATTGTGTCAGAATAGGAACTTCAGGAAAAAACTAAATCACAATTTGAATAATAGTACTGAAAGTGTTCACTTTCATACAGAAGACTTGTCAGCAGGCTACGAGTAACACCATAAATCAAAGGAATGTGGAATATGTTATTCCTTCTGCAGCTGGTACTGGCAATTGCGTACACACATATCAATTCTTTGAATCCATAGTGACAATGTATTCATAAAAGAATTTATAGTATACATTTGATTAAAGATCTACTCTAAAAGTATCTACATGTAATTCCTTCTCACTCAGTCAATGCATTCTATTGTCAATAGGCTGTGAGGTCTTAGGAGCACTTGTAGATCTAAAGTCTTTGATGTTAGACCACATAGGTTATTGAAGAACAGTAGATTTGTGAAATGCCTGATTTACTTCGGGGGGAAATCAACACTTTGGCCACAAAAGGATTAACTTTGGAGAAGGTCATAAGCTCCTCTTTGATTAGTTGTAGAGTGTGCTGTAACAACAGTTATCTGAAAAACTGGGACCTGCCCGCTAAAATATTGTAATTTTTTTTTTTGGTACAAATAATTAAAACCCAGCAAACTTCACCTGACAGAAAATTACAAAGGAAATGCAAACCAAACCCCAGGAGTTATTTTATAAATTTAAGAAACCGTAGTCTTCTAAACTCTAAAGGTAAGGGCAGAAGCAGTACAGAAGGGAGGTCGAGAAAACAATAATTGAAAAGAAAAGTCCTAGAGGAAAGGAATAACTAAAAAGAAAAAATGGGCTTATTGTACAAGTTCAAGATGTAAGAAGAATCAGCTTGTTTCTTGAAAAAACTTGGTGTGATGGGGAGGCTGCTGATGCTATCTTTAGTAATCTGATAAGATATTAGATGAAGCACCTTCGTCAGAGGTGGTGTATCCCCAAGAACCTTTGCAGAAATGTGCCCCTCAGAAAATCAGATAGCCACCTTAACATAGCGTACATGTTAGACACCATGAAGATTTATTAAAGTTTTTTGGTTCAACACAGAAGGCAAATTATGGTTAATCAATCAATATAGGTAACTAATATTTATTTTAGACAAATGCAGCATTAAGTCTGACACAAATATTTTAAGTCCTAGGCATGAGTCAAACTGACAAGAATCAAGAGATTAACTCTGGCTCACCTCCAGAATCAGTCCTTTTATAATATAATGCACAATGATAATCACACAGTAAGCACAAGGAGATCAAAATGTTACATATGTTTGACAATTCACAGTATGGAATATAAAGCGAAACTACCTAAAACCATCCTAAACATCATCCTCCAATGAATAGTATTAAGTTACCTTTTAACCAAATGTCATTGGATGTAACAATCCAAATCTAGTTATACTCAAAGCAATGACAGACTCAAATAATGAATAGATCTACTGCGTACAGACAGGAAAGGCCTTCTACAGTTCAGTTTTGACACATCAAGAACAACACATTAATGAAACATTTCATTTGCTCACATTCTGCTGAGTGTAGGAACAGAGTGAGATGAAAACATGGACGCATAGAATTAAAAAGCAGAGTTGGGACTAGTTTAGGCCTTGTTGACCAATGCTAGGAAAATCATTGTTCTGTAAAGTGCAGCATTTTAGATTTTTTAATGCAAAACATTCATCACATTAAGCAATGTATTTTATTAATCAGAAAATGTCTTTCAAAGCCAATAGGGTGAGACGTATTGCCCATTTACATGGAGATCAATGCCACTACAATCTCATGCTCAAGCAATATGTGGGAACGGGATTCCTGCTGTGTGGGGGTTGGCAGCTTCACAGAGAACTATGAACCTCATAGCAAAAAGGGCAAGAATATTTTGTCCATGAATAACCTTGCATTCAGGCACAGAGACATGGTGCACTTGTGTGTAATTATCAGTTCATCAAGATTTATGATGTCCTATGTGGAGGAGAAGGACAACAGTGCAATAAAAACTAGAAAAACAGAGAAAAATACTTCCAGGGTGTTAAAGTTAAGTGTGGTACACCAGTCATTATAGGGCCCTCCATATTTAAGAGCATTTCCATGTCAATCCAAGCAGAGTTGTACAAAATCTACCATGTGCTAAACCACTTGTCTAGCAACAGCGGTTGTCAAGTTAACTTCATTTTCAACTAAGTTTCGACCCGGCCTCTCAACACTTCACTTTTGTTACTTTTCCCCCTCCTCGGTTCCCAGGTCTCAACCCCTTTGAACTTTAATGTTCAGTTGCATTGTTGCTGCTTGGTTTTCCTTGTTATAGACTTTTCCATAACTGTGCAGTCTTTCCTTTTTTATGCAGTTTTTTTAAGCAGCTGGGCAATATTCCTGGTATGCCCAGAGACCTGTCACAGTCTGCACGGGATGAGTCGGATTTCTGAATTTTCCGATTTATTCAATGGATATCTGTATTAAATCATGCCTTTTTATGGTGTGTCCTACATTTTTGACAGGGAAGTCGCAGTCTCTCAACTCATGTTCAAGATGTTGTGTCATCACCATGATCAAGCTACTCCAGTGCAGGTTTAACAACCACCTATTTCCTCCCTTAACCTGTTGTACATAGGTTCTTTTCACTATTTTGAAGTCTCACTCAGGTGGTTGGCAGAACCTCAAATGAGAAGGAGGCACTGACCTCAATATCTTGCACTTGATTGTATACAGGTTGTGACAGTGGCTGACAGACAGTACTACTGGGGAGTGATGTAAAATGCCCTAATAGAGGATATGTGTCTATTACCCACTAAAAGTTGGTGGTCAGGACAAAAAAGTAAAAGATTCAGGAAAGTAATGGATGGGTGGCTGAGTAGAAGGTAAACGCCCTTTATTCCTGATGTCTGACCACAGCACAAAATGGAGGGCAAGAGTGGTCTGGACATTCTAGTGGAACAGGATCAGACTCCGAACTTTAAGGGCCTGATTTAGATTTGTTGAAGGGTTAGTCCATAACAAACCTGAGAATTATCCCATCTCCTTTCTTGCATGTCCTATAGGAGGTAATGCACTTGTTATTTAGTGAACAGGATATCTGTCACGTTTGTGACCGAGTAATCCATCCACCAATCTCTAAATCAGGTGTAAGAGCCATGTTTTAAGTTTGGTGAATGAAGTATGTCTGTTGTTATGATTGTGCACTTTCCTGCTGCCATGGCAAGGGTGCACCACATGCCAAATTTAGAGATGTCCCCTTACCCAGCAGACATCTATTGCATTTTCAGGAACTGTCGTAATAGTGGTTCCAATTAGTGTATTGAAAGTTTGACAGACAGCTCTATCAACATGATAGAGCGGTACGTCGGACTTTCAACATTTTTTATTTTCATAAAAACAAAATCCAAAAGCAAAGCAAAAACTGATCATGTGTTCGTCCACTTTAAATATGGTTGGCAAACACATGGCAAAAAGTCCAACAGCCCATGGGAGTATGTAGGTGGGAAAGTTGGAGTAGTCTCTGCAGTCTACATACTAGTTCGACCCCACTCTAAATGAGGCAGGAGGAACTTTGCTTTGGCAGAGAGTGTATGCAGTTTCCTTTGTGAAGGAGTACCCTCTCCGCCAAAGTCTAAATCAAGCCATCAGTGACGCACAAATACAAGAGGATCTTTAATTGCAATGTTTATCGAGTTGCAAGGAGGAGGGCTTGACATAGACTAAGTCAAGTGAGTGAAATGAACTGAAAGGCGATTAAGAATGCATCTATACATGGCTCATGTTGAAATCTAAATTTACTTAATAATGTGGTACTAAATTCACTGAACAAGTACCAGCTGTTTCTAAAATCAGGACGCGTAGCAACCACATCAACTTAAAGTCCTTAGTCAAACAGTACCCCCATTCGCAGTCAGGGCCCATGTTTGTAAATTGGGGCAGGTTTGAACTTGTAAAGACAAGCTTTATAAGTGTTTAGTGAGGTATGGAAAACTGAGTTGATTTGCGCTTGCTGCATGCAATGTTTGTTTTGCTATTAAGGAAATGAACAGCAAAAACTGTACCAGCTGACATAAAACATGCCCACAAACAGCTTACAAAATGGCCCACACACTGACTTATTAGGCCAGTCTGTCGGGCACTGCCCTCTAGGCCGATCACATTGGCATGCAGCGAGCTTCCTTCTGGTTCACACACGCCCGCCCACTTTCTAGCAAAACGACCAACTGGAATCCCTTTCCATTTTATGATCTCCTTAATCGGTTGTGCACTTATTAACCCATATAACCCATCCCTCAGTATATTTTAAGTAAAATCACTTCCATTACAGAGGCACGCAGACTAAAAACATTTAAGAATGTGATAACTAGAAGAACATCACAACCTAAAAATACCTAATCTCCCGCAGTTCATGTATTAATACTTTCAACCATTTGCTTGAATTCACATTCCACCCCTCCCACTAAATATCACACCCAATTCCTATTAATTTAATCTACCAGATAGAAAAACTGGAGCAAATACATGGAATGCTTTTCTTTAGACCACAAGAGAAATTCTTATAAAAAACGATATTGACAGAAAAACACTAATCATGGCTTCTGAAGCATCATGATGCCTGCCATAAAGTGGTGCAACGCCTCATAGGAGGTAGTAAGTGCCGTATAAATGTAATTACAATACAATTACAAATTGCAATAGCTCTTGGACTAAACATTATCATGGAAAGGCACACTCCACGATTGCTGTGGATTTCACAAAAATAATTACCAGATTTTCTGCTTTGCCTACATTGTGCCATCAGTTGTTAACATATTTGGGAGGGGTCCCCCTTAATTAACACATGGCTTAATTTCTCACTTCCTGGCTGTGGTGCCTTGTTATTGATTAATCCTGAAAATCATCATCCATGTATTATTTCAGTCCAGTTCCACTCTCACCAGGGGCGTGGCTATCACCAGTGTGGAAGATACAGTTGCACCAGGGCCAAGGGATGTTAGAGGCCAAATGTACCCAATTGCATACGTTCAGAACGTGACAGACAAAGGAAGAAAGACACATTAATCCAGTCCAAAGTGAATTAGCCAGGTCAATTTGTAGGTTTGATGAATAAAACACTGGTTGCAAAGTGAGAATAGTATTTTTGCTGGCAATGCTGAATTTTGCCAACACTACTGTGTACCAATAGCTCGGTTTGCAAAATTCCCATTTGAAGTAGGTCACAATCCAACCTACCCCATGAATATTAATGAGGTAGGTCGCAAATTGTGACCATGATTAGATGCTATCACAGGGTTGGCGCCTGGTGGGGTAGCCAGACCACTATACCTGTGATCACATTTAACTAAAGTGAAGCATTCTTTAAACTGCAGCCTCTTTTCCTAAGAGTAAATAGATCTGTGTTTTATGAAAAGTTAAATTTTTTAAAACTGTTTTTGGCAGTGGTCCCATCAAACACTGCCTACTCCCAAACAAACTTTTTTTTAAATATCACACACAGGGAAGGGATACCTTAGCAACCAGTATCAGTATCTATTTGCAATCCCTTGTTAGTAGTCGGTACTAGTGTATTCTCCTGTAAGATGTGATTCTTTCATAGTAAACACCTATTTTGTTGTCTCAAAAACACAAGATTTGAAAACTGCAAAATAGGTTTCTCCATCAAGCCCGTTATGTTTTCATGTGCACACTTGCAAACATTCGAATGCTTATAAACTGTTTTTGAGGGTATATTATTACATTCATAGCAGGTAAAGAGTTACTGAAATGCACCGCTGATGTTAGGACATTTTTTGCAAGACTTTTGTGAAGATGGAAAACTCATTAAAAAATGTACAACTGATGCACTTTCCCCGAAATTACTTAATATTTGTGAGTGATCTCGACCTCTTAACTTAGTTGATTGCGCTCACTTCCTTTCTTTCACCAGGTTGTACCTAGTATGATGAATCCTTGTGGTCACAGTACTTTAATTTGATTTGTAGGTGCTCACAATGGCGGTAGAATGTGCCTGCATTTGTAAAGACAGATGTTAGAGCTGGGCATTGCACTGAATGTGTGCTTCCATACTTCACTATATGACTGTAATTAAATGCATTATGTATTGCCTTTATTTCAAGCTGCAGTCTACCCTGAATCTATTGGGTTGCTGCAGAGAGTCAAATTGAAGCATTTTATCTCTCTTTAGGCAGCATGTGGTGAACACATTACAAGGCACACGGAGTGCTCATCCAGAACTCAATAATGGTGGCCATCCGTTAGGAAAATGAGTTTGCTAATGGATAATTATGTACAGAATTTCATGACAGATTTTGAGAAGGTGAGAGGAACAGTAAGAATTATCTGAGGTGTCTTCTGTTCAGCTTCTTTTGGAGCTTGTGTGAAATTGTGACACATGGGGCCTTTTGTGTCAATTGGCTTGGCTGCAGCACAGTGCTGTGTGAGTGCAGAGTCTGCAGTGCAATTCTGCCCAGTCTTTGCAATGTGGGGATGTATTAGTACACTACAGTGCAAAGGGATAGAAATTTCATATTAATGAGGAACAATTCATTCTGCGAATCGAGGCAACCAAGTTTAAATGTACAGATGGAAGCCTGCAAGGCACAGGAGATGGCACACTTTGTAATGTGGTGGCCAGTGGCGGCCCATACTGTGCAGTAGTGTCAGGGTACGCGCAATGTCTTACACAAAAGCACACACACGGCCATTTATATGCATACTGACTCACACCCCTCCATTG
Source organism: Pleurodeles waltl (assembly GCF_031143425.1). NCBI lineage: Eukaryota > Metazoa > Chordata > Amphibia > Caudata > Salamandridae > Pleurodeles > Pleurodeles waltl. The sequence continues at coordinate 1,173,123,094 of NC_090445.1, read as the reverse complement.
ACAAGCGAGCACACATACACCCACGATTCACAAGCACATACACAAACCCACATCCATTTACAGCACAGACGTGCATATACACATTCATACACACATACTTCCAACATTCATTAGGGACTTACCTGCCCCAGTGGTGGCATCGGGTGGTGGGACTGAGAAGCAGAAGACTCGGTAGTTCCTGGAGGCTTTGGAACAGGAAGGGACTGCCGAAAGATCCTGCTGCCTACTCTCAGTGGATGAACTTGTCACTGGTCAGACAGTGAGAGAAGGACCTTCCCTACCTCGTTATAGAGTGGGATGGGGTCAATGAGAGTTGCTGACCCCACCCCACTCTGTGACAATGTCCCACTGATTGAAACTCAGCCCAAAACTGAAGCTCCCATGTCTGAGTTTATTATGATGTGATCCTCGCCAATGAGGGTTGAGGACCTTAAAGACCTTTACCAGGCTGAAGAGGTCATGCCATCAGGACTGCTAAATCTTCAGCCTGGTTTGGCTCAAGCTGTCAGGCACCTGCACATTTAACACATGTACATTGCCTGGCTGCCTGACCAGACCATGAACAGTGCCTGTCAGGCTGATCTTTGCTCTGCCTGAAAGTCACTTTTCATACTTTGCAAAAGGGTGGGCCCCTTTAGTCCTTAATGATGGGCCACCACTGGTGGTGGCATTGCCTGTCCCTTTTAAAACGGCATATCATGAACAAGACATTTGAGTCTGCGTGTGTGGTACACAAGGCTGCTGCATATGTACACACTCTCCTTGCCCCAAGCTCTCTCTTATACGATTGAAACTGTTCCTCAAAGACAGCTTTAATTTTGAGAATGGGTACCAACTTTCCCTGTCAGTCAGTAAAAATGTATGACAATATAGGAAGTCACAAAGCATTCTTCTGTATCCTTAAGAGCAACTCAGAAACGGAAATGCCTCTTTCCCACCCCTTTTGCCTTGCAACTTGCAAGGATTTTACATGGGCATACTACAACATTGAGTCACAATGAAAACTGTCACTCACAAAGCACTATTGCATGTTCCATTTTAGGTTTTGCCCCTCGAAGCCTGTTGCTTTGCAGTAAGCAGGCCATGCAATGGCAAAAACCCTTTTGTATATTTAGGCCTGGTTGCTAATTTGCAACCTGCTTTTTCCCATCTTTACATAGGAGTCAGATTATCTATGGTGTTTCTGTGAGGCACTATCTTCCAACGAAACTAGTTATAGAGGGTAGTTCCATTGTTCTAGGGAATGTAAATACATATAACACGTTTTGCTGGATGAAAAATTTAGAAAAGCTTGATGGGCAAACTATCTTGAATAAGCCTAGTTTCTTCAACTCTGGGATCAAGTCTCATGCCACCATCCTGTCAATAAAGATTAAAAACATATGGCAGAGTAAACTGTGAATGCCGCTGCCAAAGCAGTTGTTTCTGTTTTCAGTATCTCTTTGCTTTCTACTATTGATATGATAAGATCCTTAAAGGGCATCACCATCACATGGGCAGTTCCCTGGAACTGATTAATTGCAATAATACTCCTGTGAGGGACTGTGGTTTTAAGACACAGAAATGAATCTAAATCCAGTAGTGTAAAAAGTATTTGGCTGCAAGGTATGAAAAGAAGCATCCTCTGCCATGTTGATCTGTTGGCTCATGGAGAGGTTGGTGTCCAGGATGATCCCGAGGTTCTTGGCTTGGTCCGTAGGGGTCGGTGGGAGGGTCCAAGTTCAGAGGGCCACCCAGAGGCATCCCAGGGGCAGTGTTTGTTGCCAAAGATAAGGACTTAGGTTTTGTCTGTGTGAGCTAGAAGCAGTTGTTTTTTATCCAAGTAGCGATATTGTTCATGCATTTGGGGAAATCTGCTTCGGTGGTGCTGCTTGAGTTGGTAAGGCAGAGGATGAGCTGTGTGACATCGACGTAGGATACTATGTTGATGCCAAGGGCTCTGATGTCTGTGAGGGGCACCATCTACACGTTGATCAGTGTTAAGCTGAGCGATGATCTTTAAGGGACTCGCCAGATGAGTTTATTGGGTTCTGAGGTGTAGGGGGGAAGTCTAACTCATTGAGTTCTGTCCGTAAGGAAGGAGCATATCCACTTGAGAGATGGTCTGCACATACCCAAGTGCTGAAACTTTCTGGTTAGTGAGTTGTGGGAGAGAGTATAGAAAGGTGCAGAGAGCTCAAGGAGGATGAGTGTGGCCGTTTCCCCTCAGTCAAGGATGCTTCTGATGTCATTGGTGGCTGCAGTTAATGCTGTTTCTGTACTGTGGTTGGTGCAAAAGCCAGTCTATGAGCTGTCTAGCAGTTAATGGAGCTCTAGGTGTTCTGTGAGTTGGGTATTGATGGCTTTCTCCATGACGTCAGCTGGAAAAGGCAGGAGCGAGATGGGTCTGTAGCTACTGAGGGTGCTAGGGTATGCTGTTGGTTTCTAAAATAGGGTGTTGACTTCTGCATTTTCCAGCAAGAGAGGAAGGTGGCGGCGATGTTGATGATGGTGGTAAGCAATGGGTGGATGATGGTTCTTCAAAAGTTGAACATGAAGTAGGAGCATGGGTCTGAGGGGGCTCCTGAGTGGATGGTATTTATCAGGGCAGTGGTGTCTTCATTCAGAAGAAGCTTCCAGCTGCTTAACTGCTGTTTGGCGATGAAGAAGGTGTTCTGCTGGGCATTCATATCAGTATGTTGTAGGTCAAATGTGTTGTCGATCTTGGCTCTCTTCTGTTCAAAGTAGTTTGAGAGGTTGTTGCAGAGTGCTTGGGATGGGATAGTGTTGTTGTTGTTGGCAGCTGCAGGGTTGTAGAACTCCTTGACGATGGTAAAGAGTTCTTTGGCATTGAAGGGGCTGGCCATGAGTCTGAGAGTTAGGGTTTTTTTCTTTGTGTCTCGTGGTTGTTGGTAGTAAAGGTTGAGGCCGGCTTTGTATATGTATCTTGCGGTGGTGTTTTTATTGAGTCTCCATTTTCTGTCAAGTTGTTTGCAATGGCACTTGGACTCCTTGAGGTCATTTGTGTACCAGCTGGGTAGTTTATTGTTTTTGAAAGTCTTGCTTTGGTGGAAGAAGTGTGGTTGGAGTGGTCGGTGAGCCATTTATTGATGAGCTTGGTGTTGACATCTAGGGTCCCATTGTACTTGGATGGGCATTTCTGTAGTGTCTTGGTTTCGTTTTCTTCTGATATTTTGCCCCAGTGTCTTGATGATGCTTTGGGTTTTTCTAGTGGGGTGGCTTGATGGGCAGGTTTCTGTATGATTTAGTGGTTGGACCATGTGAGCTGGGTCATGTGGGTGGTGGTAATCATGTTGGAGGAAAAATAGGGTAGAGGGTGTGGCCTGTTGTGTGGGTTGGTCCTTGGATGAGTTGGGTGAGTCCGGGGTTGCTGAGGCTGTCAAGGAGTGCCATGGAGTTGAGGTCTGGTGAAAAGTGAGGTTCCTGTGGAGGATGTAGTTGGTTGATCTGATGGACAGGGGAACAATGAAGTCTGTGATGTGGTTGCAGAATTCGGCTCAGGGGCCCAGGGGACTGTAGGTGATGGTTTCCTTCAGGGTGGCATTGTTGTTCGTTTGTATTTAGAATTGGATGTTTCATGAGATTGGTGTCCGAGTCTGTGGAGGTGGTGCAGTCAATCGTGTTTTTGTAGATGATCACAAGTCCTCTGCCTGATTTGTAGGTTTGATCCTGGTGTATGATTTTGTAGGCGGTGGGATGGCTGCAGCAATGTCAGAGTTGGAGGCTGGGTTGAGCCATGTTTCAGTCCGGAAGAGAAGGTCGGACTGTTGCTGTTCAGGAGGTCCAAGATTTCAGTGGGGTATTTTCAGAGGGATTGGATATTGAGGAGCATGGCAGGCAGGTGGTGTAGCATGGTGCTGCATGTGTGCATTGGTTGTTTGGAGGTAGTGGCATTAGCGGCTGAGAAGTTGCAGGTGAGGATGCAACGGGGGCAGGAAAAAGGTCATACCATGGTACTGGTGAATGCATGACAGCAGTGTGTTTGCTGATGTGTGGAGTAGAGGTCACAGAGGATGGCGGAGGAGTAGTGGGAATGTTCATTTGCTCTGGTGGTGGCTGCGCCTGCAGTGTTGCCTTGAATAGTTGTGGGGCCAGGGTTCTTGGTACTGGGTGCGGTTCAGGCACAGATGGGCACAGACAGACTTGCCTTTGGTGCAGCCGCTGTGTGGAGTTGCACTGAGGATTGCAATAAGTAGGTCCTAGGGTGGGTGGGACTTCTGTTGGTGGGAAAAATATTGAGTAGGAAAACCTGAGTGGGAAGACCTGAGTAGCGGCGGTGTCACTTGATCAAATGGTGGCAACTGGATCCGGCTGCAACAACCAGAAACTGGAGGCCACTGGCAAGTGGCGGGCTAGGTGCCCATGTGCCTATCTTGACCTCTGATTAAGTACAATCCTAAAATTATTTGCTCTGGAGCTCATTAGAGGGACAAAAAAGTGGATCAGTATGAGTATTACTCCCATCTTGGGGCCTCAGATAATAGATGGAACTGCCCTTCAGACAGAAGAGGAGGTCCTGGTGCACAAAGCTTTGTGGCAGATAGACCAAAGCCATCTGCATAAAATTGTTGAAAGAAGGCTCCCCCTCCACTTGAATGTAAGGGGGGCCACCTCTAATCCTCAGGGAGGGCCATTCAGCCGAAAGACTCTGTGAGGAGATGAAATCTCAAGCAGATTTTATTACATATTCCAAATACTGGTGATGGTGGCAGATCTGAAGCCAGTCACATTCAAGAGGAAGAAGACACAGTTGTCAATATACTAGAATTAGATATGCTGGAGCTGCTGCCCAAAAATAGGACTTAGCAAGATCTTAACTACACTGGTGACATTTGTAAAATTCAGTTTACCAAAATGTGCATTTTCCAAAAATCCTTACATTTCGTGAAATATCACGCTATGCAATTTGTTTGGACTTTTTAAGCGTGTGCACACCCTGTGGAAAAATGTCCTTTCATTACCAGCCAGAGGCTGGTTTGGATAGAAAATGTTTCACTGAGACTTTTTGTTCTTGAACCATTCTCCTGCTGGTAGCCCCTAAGACTTCTTTTATATGATATACACACTCAGAATAGAACTTCACACAAGTTACTGGAAAATCACATTACACTCTGGAAGCGCAATTTCCCAAATTATTATGAACTGTCACAAAACTTCATGCATTTGGAGTTTAGCAGGCCTATCTTTTTCTCTGTGGAGTCTCCACCTCGATCGCGGAGTTCCACATTTGTAAAATTACTATTATTGCGCATTTTGGCGACTTCCTTTTTCAAACACTGGCAACAATTCACACACTCGCTAAGATTTTTTAAATAATCATCCTTGTTGATTCAACAATTTTCAAGGAAAGCGGACTCCAATCTCACTAATTTTATATCAGTTTGAGCGAAGCCCTCGCAGTGTTTCCATCACATGCTTCTGACTGTTATAGCCATGAGTTGTTTCTTGGTGAACATCCGGCACGCTCAAGCTGTTTACAATGCTGTTTTCCTTCTTTGTTGTGAGTCATTTAAAACCCACTAAGATCTACCCTTCATCTCCACAGCCACAGTAACACAGTTACCTCTAGGCGCTGGATTCAGTAATCCACACCCTCTGTGAAGTCACATCCCAACAAGTTTGGCTGGTAAACCGTGTCCCCCACACGCGACAGTTCCGGCAGCATAATTACCTTTCCCACAAATACCACTCTCACTGCCAAACTCCTTTGCTCGACGGGTGCTTCCGCTTGTGCATGAGGTATGCACTTATGTAATTTGAACAACTGGCTCATAAAAGACCGAAAGGAGCACTCTAGGGTCTTATCTCAAATGTCTTTAATCTATTAGCGGCATGACACATTTCAGTGACTGCCTTTTTCAAAAGATGGTAATAATTCACACACTCGCTAAGAGTCTTTAAATAATCATCCTTGTTGGCTCAACAATTCACAAGGAAAGCGGACACCAACCAATTCACTTTATCTCAGTTTGAGCGCCCCCATTGCAGTATTTCCATCACATGCTTTTGACTGTTACAGCCATGATTTATTTATTTTCCTTATTGTATGTGAGTCCAAAACTATAGTATATTCACATGCATGGCATTACCCACATCAATAATTGCCAGTGATAGGGTTGGGTCCCACAATTTCTGTAAAAATTGTGGTGGACTCACTATCCTGGCCTAACTAACTTATCTTGTAAATTCCTATTCCGTCTTAATGCAAAAACTGGTTGAGGTAAAATACGACCATTCTCATTGCTGTTCAAACTATTCCACTGGGCATAAACAATTTGTGTGACTTTGTTGTTAATGTTAGAGTGCTATATAACTCACACCATTTTTTGTTGGTCGCCCTTTTGTCGGTTTTCAAACATACTTTGGCAGTCACTTGCTGCTGTCGCACAGGGGCTTCGGGAACCTGACACGGAGACTCTTTCATCTATTTAACGTCTTCTTTATTACATCCACCCAGAACAGCATAAATCACAATCTCTTCCCAGTGACTCCCTTGTCTCCTCTCTCTCGATCCCCAACCGTCCTCCCTCGAATCCTCAGTACATTCTATTGCCAAGGTGACGCTTCACACTAACTACAACATAACACATCTTCCCCTCTTAATAAATAAATAAATGAAAAAAAAATGTGATAACCAACTAATAACATAACTATATACATTTACCTAAAAAGCAACATAAAATAGGACTTACAGAACAACTTATAGAAATGGTTCTAATCTCAGTTCTTAAGGTATAAATAAGGTATAAATAAAGTATAATTTTTAGCTCACAAAATCCCTGAGATGTCTAGGATATGTGCAGCTCCTTCCACTCCTTCTTACTCCTACATTCACATCTACATCAGACCTAACAGCATCATGTTCATCCAACAATTTGGAACACTTGGCTAGTCGCGACATACTCCAAACTTCGCCATCTTCTAGAACAACAACATTCTTCTTTACTTCTATAATCTTCTTCGGTCCAATAAATTTAGATTCTCCTTTAGGACACCACACAGGTTTCTTAATAAACACCAAATCACCTTCACACCAACTCTTCTGACGTACACAACGCTTCTCATCAAATTGCTTCTTATACTTCGTCTGATTCTCAATTACTCTAGCTCGAATATCCTTTAAGTCATTGAACTTTGCTCTAACTTGAGTTTTAGGATGCAACCACGAAGGATTCAGCTTTGAGCCTGCTAATCTGCCTTTTAGAATGCGAAATGGGGACATACCAGTAACAACATTTGGTGCATTCCTGTGGGCCCATAACTTCTCCCTCAATACAGTTTTTAATGGAAATCTGTTTTCCAAAGCTACTTGAACACTTGCCTTCACCAACTGATTCATTTTCTCAACCAACCCATTAGCTTGGGGTGCATAAAGTGCTGTGCGAAAATGAGAGATTGCCAAACTCTTAAGAAAATCCTTCATTTCTGAGGAAGTGAACTGAACACCATTGTCAGTCACTATCACTCTAGGAATTCCTTCACAGGCAAACACATCAGTCAAAAAATCTATCACAGTTCTGGTGGTAATAGAGTGTACAGAACAAGTAGTGACCCATTTAGAAGTGTAATCAACAAGAACAATCACAAATCTTTCATTGTATGGTAACATTTCAAAAGGTCCCACCAAATCCAAACCCAATTTGACCCATGGTTCATCAGGAATGGAAACCGGAGATAAAGGAGCAGTCCGGACTACCCTGGATTTATCATTTCCAGCACATTGTAAACAGTCCTTCACCACAACCTCAACCTGTTTGTCTAAACCCGGCCACCAATAACATTCTCTGATACTAGCTTTTGTGAGGTTCCTACCTAGATGTCCCTCATGACCTAAATTAATCAGCTTCTCACGTAAACTAGAAGGGGGAATTAATCTGTTATTCCTGAACAAATTGCCATCGATGATACTCAACTCATCCCTAACGTTCCAAAAAACTTTGGTATCTTCATGACAATCACTCAAACATGGCCACCCTTAAACCACATATTCCATGACCACTTTTAAAACCGGGTCTCTACCACATTCTCCATCCCATTCCACTTTGTCTAGAGCAGATTCTTTGATCCACAACACAGGAACATGCTCAGCAAGGCTACAACCAACCACTGGTAGTCTAGACAGGAAATCAGCAGGAATATTCTTCTTTCTAGGATAATACTCCACCAAATAATTAAAGTCTAACAGGCTCTCCACCCAACGCTTGATCCGTGGTGTTGTACTCTCAATGTTTCGGCAAGTTAACAACTGTACTAAGGGTTTGTGATCACTCCTGAGTACAAAGGGTAAACCCCATAAATAATATTTGAAATGATTTATAGCCCAAGTGCAAGCCAACGCTTCACGCTCAATCACAGAATATTGTTCCTCTTGACTTTTAAGACAACGTGACGCAAACGCCACTACTCTTTCTTCTCCATCTACATGTTGCGAGAGAACTGCACCAAGGCCTTTCAAGCTAGCATCAGTGGATAAAAATGTTTTGCGCTTAACATCAAAATGGCCTAAGGTGGGCATCTTTCCTATGTCATTTTTCACTGCATTAAAAGCCTCCTCACACTGTGGAGTCCACTCATACTTCACACCCTTCTTCAGGATCATTCTTAATGGTTGCACAATACTCGCAAAATTCTTAACAAATTTAGAGTAGTATTCTGCAAGACCAAGAAACGATCGTACTTGATCTTTATCTACTGGTATTGGTACTGACATAATTGATTTCGCTAACTCTACCTTCGGTTTGATACCATCTCCAGATATAGTGTGACCAAGAAAAGAAACAGTTCTAACTCTAAACTTACATTTCTCCTTCTTTACAGTCAACCCATTCTCTCTCAACCTCATAAGAACAGCCCTAAGCATAGTATCATGCGTGACGGTGTCTTTGCCATAAACAAGAATGTCATCCTGGAAAAACAAAACAGAATCAAGAATTTTGAGTACTTCCTTCATAATTCTCTGAAAACAAGCAGCAGCAGATGCCAAACCAAAAGGCATTCTAACATATCTGAACGCCCCCAAAGGAGTAACAAAAGAAGTAAGATGTCTTGAATCTTCATCAAGCAGGATCTGATGATACGCTGCAGAGAGATCCAAAACACTGAATACATTAGCCCCAGTTAACATGGTCAAAGTCTCATTGATATTAGGCAACGGCTGGCGGTCTACCCAAATGCATTGATTGAGACCTCTGAGGTCCACACATAATCTGATTTTTTTTCCATTATCTTTGGGAACCAAAACTATGGGTGCTAACCACTCTGAGGCTTCAATCTCTTCTATAACACCCAAACCCAGTAATCTGTCAAGCTCCTCTTGCAAGGGCTGCAACATCAGATGAGGCACCTTCCTCACCTTGAATACAGCCGGACTGGCATTAGATTTTAATATGATTTTATGTTTGAAGTTTTTCAGTAGTCCAAGCCCATCATTAAAGATCTCTGGGAAATTGCTTACAATTTCTTCATCATCACTCAAAACAGAAACAGAAAGGACCTGGTCAGGAGTATTGGGGTTCAAAACAATTCCTAAATCTCTTTGATGGCGCCACCCCAACAGATTGTTGCCACGTTTTGCTACGTAAACCTTTCCAACTGTTTCACGCCCTTTAAATTCTATCGTCATCACCGAGTAACCGATAAGGTAAATTTTCTGTCCACCATATCCAATAGGTTCGATGTCAGGTGGAACTAGTTCAATCTTTTCACCTGCAAAGATCCGTTCCCAATTCTTGTCCCCAATTAGCATAAACGGGGATCCTGAATCAGCAAGTACTGGGACAGTTTTCCCATCAATACCAATATCACACCTTGGCATAACTAACTTATTTTCATTGCACTGTTGATTGGTATAATCAACATGCAAAATCATCTGTTGTTCACTTGTTGATTCACTGACCATATTCACTTTTGAACTTTTGCAAACTTTCGCTAAATGCCCCCTTTTCCCACAATTCCTGCAATTTACATTTCTAGCAAAGCATTTTGGGTTATTAGCCAAATGACCAACATTGCCACACTTGTAACATCTGACGTTGCTTTTCTCTACAGTCCCATTATTAATTTTTCCTTTACTGGACACTTTCTGCACAAAGTCACATTCCTGAACACAATCACAAGAAGAACCCGGAAGTGCAGATTCAGCATGGATGCCATGACTTGCACCCTTCATTTCCTTGGCCCATAAAATGGCATGTTCCATGCTCTCAGCGATGATCTGAGCTTCCTGCAAGGTTGAGTTCTTGGCTAGTAGTTTTTCTTGGACCCTGGGATTGTTAGTACAACGCACCAGTTGGTCACGTATTAAGGAGTCCGTGAGTTCAGCAAAGTCACAGGTTTGAGCCAATGTCTTGAGTGAAGCAATGTAATTGCCAACCCTTTCATCTTTAGCTTGCACTCTCATAAAAAACTTGTGTCTTTCCATGACAACATTTATGCGAGCACCAAAATGTTTTTTGAGAATCATAAGTGACATTTCATAAACATCTCTAGGTTCACCCTCAGCTGTACCAACAGTTATCAAATCAAGGCTGTCATAAATATTTCGTCCCTCAACTCCTAAATTGTGTAATAGAATGCCTTGTTTCCTTGCAGGGGAAAATTTCTCTCCACCGATACCAATTAAGTATGAATCAAATAAATGTATCCATTTTTTCCATGGTAGAATTGGTTCACCTCGTTCAGATAAAAATTGTGGAGGCTGAGACATGCTGAGGAGAGACTGATGGGTTATTGTTAATAATCAAGAATATCAAATGTAGGTAAATCTTTCTGGTAAAAGGTTCTTTTGTTGTACTTCCTGAATATGCTCAAGTTCTTGTTATGTTAGCACTCTAGTTTATATTCATTTCCGGTCATAAAGGAACTTCCTGTAAAAACTATGTTTCATGAATGTCAATGGGAGCAGGATTCACCAGGATACAGTAAGTTTATGCTGTTGAAACTGTGATAATCATAATAATATGCATATGGCAGCAACAGTCAGAAATGAAGACAATTGACGTAGAAGGTTTAAAATAGTACGAGGTGCGTGCGTGTTCAGTAGAGCACTTCATCTATTCCTGATGAAAAACACGTTGCTCAGCTGTCATTCTCAAAAGCTGGAAACACACAAATAGCTGTATTCTGCGCACGTATCGGTTTGTAGAAATGCACTTTGTTCACAATCAGCTGTATCCACCAAAACGGCTTAGAGAGGTGCACGCGTGTATTTCACAAAACGCATTACATTCAGCTGTTACGATCAACTGCCATCCTACACAGCTGTAAGCGTGCGCATGCCGGAAAACCAAACACGTTGTTTTCAATCAGCTGTTACAATCAGCTGTCATCCTGAAGCACTGAATACAGTCTGAAATGCGCAGCGCTTAAATTTCACAAAATATGCGTGCGTGTGCCGGAAATCAAAACACGTTGTTGACAATCAGCTGTTACAATCAGCTGTCGTCCTGAAGTACTGAATACAGTCTGAAATGCGCAGCGCTCAGATTTCACCTAAATCACGTGGGTCCGATGAAGGGTGGATGTAGCTCGTCGCCACTTGACACGGAGACTCTTTCATCTATTTAACGTCTTCTTTATTACATCCACCCAGAACAGCATAAATCACAATCTCTTCCCAGTGACTCCCTTGTCTCCTCTCTCTCGATCCCCAACCGTCCTCCCTCGAATCCTCAGTACATTCTATTGCCAAGGTGACGCTTCACACTAACTACAACATAACAGAACCTGCATTTGCTGAGGGACTTGAATCTTTTGGGGGACCTGCATCTGTTGTAATCCAGTAGGAACTGCAACATTTTGAATTTGGGGTCTTTGGATTCTCTGAATTTGAACTTGACTATTGTCCACAGTCTGAGCAACACCACCACTTTACACAAAATTATTCACACTACTGTACAGACACTCCCCTTTCTAGTGCCCAAAACTACTACAACTATGACACAAACTCAGTTTCTTCATTGACTGAACATCAACCACATTGCTACTGATCTATCCGAACACCACCTCCTCTACCTCTAGACTGAGGCACGTTGTTAAACTGCTGTTGCACACCTTGAATCCCACTAGTGTTCACCATCATTTGCTGATTCTGTGTTTTTGTCTGGGCAGAGTTAATTTTCATCACTATCAATTTATCTTTCACCTTTTTCTGTTTTAATTCAATTTCATCACTAGAGTACCTAGTATACTGCAGTACCTCATCAATCAGTTTATTCTGCCAGCAAATCAAATTCGGCTAAATCATGCTGCCAATTTCATGTTTCAATCCTTGACTCACGTCTTTAGATTCAATAGCTTTTGACCCACTATGATGTTTGAAAGCTTGTAGCAATCTCTCGTAACAGGCATGAATTGACTTCTTTGTTTCCTGTGCGTCCTGTTAATTATTTGCCAATCAACAGATTTTGGGGAAACTTTGTTCTTCAGAAACTCAATCACCTTCTAATCCCCTTCCATCACCTCTTCTGACAGTGCACCTGTTACTGGATCTTTTGGCGGTTCACGAGTTGGCCAATCAACACTCTGCTTGCACTCGACCCACAAATCAACTGGAACTACAATGTCATACAAAGTTTTTAAATCTTCCCACAGGCATTTTGAAAGTTTCACAAACCTCTCTGTTTGTTTGTACCACTCTACTGGTTTATCCTTCATTCTGGGGTAATCATTTTTGAATGACAATATGCCACTACAGCTCCATGGAATATGTGCATAACCTACACCTGGAATCTCTCTTGCTGGTAGCATTTTTACAGTCTCCTCAGCATGATTTGCTCCAACCGTAGGCAAATTCTGCTTCGATTTCTTTTGGTCTCTTTAATCTGCCCATCTTGCTTCCCATTTATCTAATGCTCCCCATGTTCAAATTTTCATAATTAATTCTTTAATGTGCATTCTCATGTTGGGTGATCTCATGTTTGCAATGCCTTTGGAACTAAATTCTAATCTGTAGCTCCTTCTTAAACGCTTCTTTTTTTCTAAATCTACATCATATTTTTCAGCCATTTCTACTAATTTCTTATGTCAGTCCTGCACGTTGTGTAACATCTTTACACATGAAGTGCAATTCTTCTTCATTGTATGTATCCAATCTTTCCAGTTGCAGTGTTCCTTCAATTAATTAATTTAATTCTAATTTTAATCTGGCCACATTTACTGTCCTGTCTATTTCTCTGGTCTCTTCAGTTCTGACAAGACTGTTTGTCATACCCATTGCTCCTCTCTGATTCAGACAGTCTAATCACTCATGTAACTGTGGCACTGGAAAACCTTGCAAATTAATATTATTCCTCTGTGTCATATTTTGCTGGGTACTATTATGCATACTGGCAATATGATCTGGTGTGGGTATGCGTGACTGGAGTTCCCTGCGGACATCTCACTTCTACTATCGTTGCTGTTTGTCTTAATAACTGGTGAGAATTTTCATGTAGGGGTTCAAGTTGGAACAGACAAAGCTAAACTCTCCAGTTCCAAATTAGTTGACTATACTGATCTCTGCATGTCAAATGGTGACACCCTTGCAGACATGGGTTTAGGATTCTGGAGGTTACTCGCAGAATTATCTGAAGCATACAATGGAACAACTGGATCTATGGTTACGGGACCATCAGGGCATCAGGTCCTGCCAAGTTTGTCTGGCTTTGGGGAATTGACATCCCAGCACTGTGACCTGTCAATACTGTACTGAAAGTCTGTCCTGATTCATTCGGGGCAATGCTTGGGGTTGTCTGTATTGGAGAATACATGGGCATAGTCTGGTTCTGATTAAAGTTTTGCACGGGTGCTGTCACATTAGGTGTTGATTCCATCCAATCATTTTTGTACTTGGCACTACTTGATTCACAACTGAGCTTGTAATTTGCTATGCTGCACTAACAACAGGAACTAGTGGATAAGTTGAGGACACCTGTGGCATTGAACTGACGGGTGTACTAGGGGCTACCTGAATCGGACTTTGTGAAACTGGAGCTGTTGGCACACTTGGGGCTACATTCTGAACTACTCTCTCAACTGAATGATATGGCGGGGGATGATTCAATAAAACTGATTTCTAAACTCATCTTCTGAGTCACTTTCATGTGTAGCTGTCTTTTAACCTCATCTGTTGTCTGCTCTGTCTTTTCTGTCTGCTTCTTTTTCATTTTAGGTTTTGTATTCCCATCACCTTCAGCTAGAAACATTCTCACCCCATCTAAAATCTTTCTTCTCCACATTTTCTGTTCTTCACTCCATCATGCTTCTCCTGTTTTTTCTGCTCTCCTCATTCTATTCTGAAATTTTGCCATTTCTTTCTAGCAACAGGTTTCCAAATAGCAAGAGCTTCAAATTGTGCGGGCTTTGAAGGAGGCCTTAATTCACACAGTATTCACCTCACATTTTCTAAAATCCTCAAATTAAAGGTTCTGTAACATGGAAAACCCAATGAAACTTCTTTCTCTGTGATCTTACACCATTGTTTAACCCAAATGCATGCTGAAACTCCTCTTGCCTCGGCCACTAAAAATACTGGTGTTCCTTCGGATGCTGTCTGTTCACCCTCCCTAACTGGAATAAACACATCTCCTCCCTGCCCACTCCTTAAAGCTTTACAAATTTTCATTTTTGTACTAATTTCATTCAATAGTACGAATTTCTATAAAACCAGGAAGTAAATTCAATCCCACTTATGTTTTCGCAAGCTTCCTCAACCAATGGCAATGCAGTATTGTCTACCAATACGTGCGCTGCTTACTCACTATCCGCCCAATCATAGCATGGCACACCTGAAGTCACAATCACCACACTCAGCAGTTGGAATCGTTTCGCAACTGTCACTTACACTACTAAACACATATATACTAAATGCAAAATATTGCCAGCATTAAGAAAAAAACAAAAAAACAGTCTGCTCACTATGGGAAGGAACTCAAACACTTTTGAAGCTGTACGGGCTACACTTCTGACTGTGGCTTCCACAGTTACATAAGTAAGACTTGACCAGCAAATCTCACCTTGGTTGATACCGAACCTCTAGTTGCACCCAGGATTCACCTAATACCAACTCTCACTCACTCAAGGAAAACTACTGGCACTGTCAATGGCGCCTTTATGACCAATACCTCACTGCAGAAAATACATTAACCAACAATACACTTGAGCATTACCCTGGGGTCTTAAGCTTCGATTGACCCGCCAACAAACAACAACAACCACTGACATTTTTTAGCACAAAGCGCCACAATTACTTCCAGTACGATGAGTCCACTACCTCACACCATCACACTTCACAGCAATTTGTAACAAAAAGCATCGCAAGCGCAAATCCCTACTGTACACTTGCAACACAACACTTGAATTTCATCAACATCTCAAACTAGCCTTAGAACAACTGTACTTCACTCTGGTCAAGATTCATTACTCTTATATATGGTTCCCTTCCTCATGAGACAAAATTTGTTAATGAGTTTTTCTCATCCTTCACAGGATTTAAAAACACTTCCCCGTGGTTGATGGGATCTTTTGACCCAGGGAAGAGTGTGGCAACCATGCACAATCAATTCAAACCCTTACAACTAATTTTTAGCACCATAACCCATGTGGCCATGGAAGAATACTCCAATACAAAAAAAGTTTCAAAGCTTTATTTTATAACCACAAAACCAAAGTTGTGTCTATGGATTGCAAACTGTAAAAGTAAATAAACACCATAGGTTGACCACATCTATGAAACAAGTTTAATCTAAGCAACATCGACACCATTAAACAGTCAAAAAGAATAATGCATAATAATAAAGACACAATTTGTGACACAGAAACATTATTTTAATCAGACTGAGAATACATTAGCCAAATCAGATTACAAAGATTTAGAAATCAGGATTTGGACTTTTATTATCCCTAAACTAACCAAATTAGGACAAGCATGTGTGGGAACCGGCGAACACATGTGGCCAAAAGTCAAAAGAAAAGAGAAAAATAATTTGGAAAATCATCTATCTCAGGCCAAGTTAAAACTAACTCAAAAAATAAAATAGTTGCCAGCATGCTAACTTCTACTCAAAAAACAGGTTAGGGGAAAAAAACATTTGCATTAGAATATACATCTCCTAGGGTCAGCATTCAATTTAGTTTGTCTGCATAGCATGTCGATCATCAGCAAAGGCCATTAGAAAGCACCATCAGGGAAAAGTACAGAACACAGGCTGCACATAGAAATCAGGAAACTTCAAAGAGGTAAAGTAACAGAACAGAATTCTCGGTCGATTGGTCAGTTCAATGAGTCTATATTATGCAAAAAGGGCAATGTCCAATTAGAAATTTAGCATAAATCGAGTTTGTGACATCATAGAACTTTCCCAGTTTTGGTGGGAAGTAGTCTCTCCTTTCCATGTGATTCCAATAGTTTAACAGTTTTATAGATCACTTGTTGCATTCTGCAGCCCTTCTGATGGTACAAGATAATTCAACAATTCACATGAGAATGTTCTGCGGAACAATAGCAACTGCTTTAGCTTTCAGTCTCCAGGTCTCAGTGTACCAGAATCAAGGTCATTGGGAAACAGGTTTTACACATTGAACTATAGGACCCATTACTATTCATGAGTGTTAAAAATGGGGTCTCTAGTCAGTTTACACCCTGTCAAAGTAGGGAACCTCACTCTAGTCAGGGCAAGGGGATACCCTTCTCAGATAACTCTGCTCATCCCCTTGGTAGCTCGGCACAAGCAGTCAGGCTAATCTCAAAAGCAATATGTAAAGCATTTACACATAACACACAGTAATACAGTGAAACACTTCAAAAGGACACCACATCAGTGTTAGAAAAATAGCCAATATTTATCTGTGTAAAACAAGACCAAAATGAGAAAAATCCAACATACAGTAATAAAGATATGACTTTTGCAAGAATTAACTTAAAAATACAGATCCTTCAAGTCAATAGCTCCTCTGGGGCTATCACAGTGTCGTGAGCAACAAATCCAGCAGTTCCGGCTGACCGCAGGTGCAGGACAGCTACGGAGTCGGGAAGGTCCAAAATCAGTACCTTGGAATTGTAGGGCATTGTGATCCTCGCGATGAGATCCAGAGTGCGGCGTCACTGGTGTCAGCAGGTGTCGGCTGGTGTCAGTTCCAAAGGTCGGTGCAGAGGCCGTCGGGCCCTTCAAGTCACACGCACTGCAGATCGAACTCTGGGCTGATGACTATGTCAGGAGCACTGGCGTTTATGGTGTCTTGGCTAAGTTGCGAAGTGGGACGATGTGCAGGCACGGTGCAGTCAGCGGTTCGGTGACAACATCCTGTGGCGTCAGTGAGACCTGGGCTGCAATGTGAAGTCGGGCGGTACGATGTGCGGTGTCTCCAGGTTGAGGTGCAGGCAGCATCATCATCGCTGCAGAAGTGCTGTCATCGGTAGGCCCAATGTAGCAGTACAACACGGGACGGGTTGTGGGCGGCAACCACGGGTCATGGTGCAGGCAGGGTCGTCTGTTGACGAGGCTGGAGTTAATGCCACTGGCGTCAGTGGACTGGAACTGCGGTACGGGACGGGACAGTGCTTTGTATACCTCACTAGCGGTGTACTCAGTTTACGGTGCAGGCAGCAGTGTCGTTGTCTGCATAGAGCATTGTCGTTGGGTATACCAAGGCTGTAGTGTGAGCAAGATGATGTGGAGTGTGGGGCCCACAGGTCATGGTGCAAGCAGAGGCTTAGTGACGCATCAGGTGGCGGCACTGGTGAGACCAGGTTTGCGGTGTGAAGCAGGGCACTGCTCAGTGTGTCGTCATCAGGTCACACACAGGCAGAGGCATTGTTGACAGTGTTGTGGTGCTTTCTTTTCTATTGCAGCACAAGCAGGAGAAGCGTGGCTAACCCAGGTGCGTCCATAGTACGGATTAAGGGAAAAACAAGGGTGGCTGGGAGGGAAAGTGGGTAGGAAATAAAGGGGAAGCAAGGGGGGGGTGAGAGAGAATAAACGAGGACGACACAAACATAGAAAAGGGTCAACAGGGGAATAGAAAGGAAGCCAACAGAAAGAGGAAGAACATACGAGAGACAGAAAGCCATAAAAAGGGGTCAGAGAGAGAGAAAGACCTAAGAGACTAAAACAAAAGACAGAGAAGAAGGATACCCCAAAAGGTTCAAGGAAAACAAACAAACCAATACAACAGGAAGTTGTGAAGAGAGAGATAGAAAGACAGCCAGGTAACCCAGGAACTGGCAACGAAAAACAGATGAGAAAAATAGGAGACAAAGGGGAAAAGAAAACAAAGAAAACCCACCAGACAACAGAGATAGGAAATAGGGAAGAGGTGTAAGTCAGAGAACAGGAAAGAACCAGAGAAAAAGGAAAGGAACTTACTGATGCTTTATCTTGTTTATCCCCACTTGCGCCTCCTGGGAGTCCTGGAAGAAGAAGAGAAAGAGAAAGGGAATTGAAGTTCAGTGGATGCCAGAAGAAGATTGAACAGTACAGCATATGTAACTTATACATCAAGCCACAATAAAAACACAATTAATAAAACTCACCTGAGCTCATACCCCACTGCTTCCGTGTTGTCACTGATGAACCCAGTGACACTTCCCTACATGTTGCTAAACTAAAGCTAAGCGTCCTTGTATATCACTACTTACAAGATAGGTAGCATCCTTTTGGCAATTCTGTAAAATGACTTATTTTTCTAATTTGGTTTTCATTGCTTTACTCCTGTCATCCACTTGATTAATGAAGTTCTTCTTAACTTGTGCAAGAATACAGGTTAAATTATTCTTATGTGCGTATACAGTTCCAAATGTTACGGTCGGTTCAAAGAAAACTCCCACAATGTCAATGTTTTTTGCTTTAGCAATACTACTCAAATGCTAGTTAATAGGCACAAAGGACAACACTACATCCACATTAGAATAGAAATATTTTATATACTCTTGGTTATACAGTAGAGTTAAAAAAAGACTACCTGTAATTAAAGGTAAGCTGTGAAATGTGATTCCTTCCTGCACTGATGAAGGGATCTGTGTACAAACTTAACAATCATGCATATCCATAGTTTCAATGTATTCATACAGTAACCTGTAGTATACATTTGAAGACAAATCTCCTTTTGAGTCGTCAGGATGAAGAAATCTCTCATCTTTATATAGAGGATCTCGTTTTGTATGTGACTCTTCCAGCACTGATGTAATTGTGCTCTCAACCTTGTCTTTTACAGATACACTCGAACTAGCAATCACTAAAATTCTCACAATCACACACACTATGGCTAAGCCTACACATACATACTAATATTTACTCCTCTTACCTTAATCCAAACTCATGGCTTGTCTAGAGTCAGACAAATATATCTAATTCAGATTGTTTTTCTTAAGTGAACAGAGCAAAAAACTAAAAAAAAAATCTGCAAGTAGTTCCTTTGCACTTATTTACAACTGCTCTCCATCTTCTAGAAAGTTAATCAGGTTTTCTCTATTTGCAAATGTTCAAAATCACTACTAAAAGTTCATATGTCTCTAGTAATAAACCATCTTGTAATCATTTATCGCACTTCCAGCGTATAATGTCTTTGCTCATCAAGCAGCAATTAAATTTCAAAGTTTAGTTCTAGAGCAATTTAAAATTCCAAAATATTCAGATGAATCCAAACTGCCAATACAAAAGGCAATGAACTCCTTCTCTTATTCATTAGCAGGGAAGTAAGTCCATTCAGGTGCTAAGTACCTACGACTTGGCACTGTTTTTATTTTTGATCTCCTTGCTGCAGAATTTTCAGTGTCACTTTGATCAGATTCTTGAGCTACTTTAGCAATAGTTGGAAGCACATCTGTTATTGGGTCTGGACTTTTTGCAGGCCACTGGCCTCCTCTCACAGTTCTCGTTTCAGGTACAACGGGCTTTTCATCTTTCACTGAGCTAGTAGGAGCCGCCTGATTCTTGCTTGACCCTCCTGCACCTTTGACGGCCTTTGACACACTGAGATTTTCACCTGCTTGTGCAAGTTCTGCGTCAGCCACCTATCCATTCCTCACAGTTTGGCTAACCTGAACCCCTTCACTCACTTATTCCGGCCACAGAGGAACAGGCACTGTATCTTCAAGAGGTCTTGGAACTTTGCGTGTGAGGCTTGCTTGAACCCAATTTAGAAGACCAGCACACTTCACAGCTGTTGCAGTCACCAAGATAACCTGGAATAGCTCTTTCCAGCACGGCTCTAAGTATTACTTTCTCACATGTTTCTTCACCAGAACCCAATTTCCTGGACTCAAATCATGACACTGCTCTTGTACTAGCTGAACAGTTGATTCTTCCGCCTGGCGAGACAAAGAGCGAACCACATCAGCTAGTCCTTTGAAATAATCCAGCACTAAGTCATCTGAAATGTTCACAACTGCATTGTAGGCACGGGGTAACCTCATAGCATGATCCATAAAGGGACAGCCTGTCTTTCTGTTGGGTGTGCTACCCATGCTCATCAGAACAAGTGGCAATACATCCAACCATTTCAACACTGTAGATGCACACACTTTAGCCACTCACGATTTTAGAGTTCCATTCATCTGCTCGACCAATCTAGAGGCTTCTGATCTGTAACTGCAGTGCAATCTTTGCTCAGTTTGTAATGATGCACACACCAATTTTATAATCTAATTATTAAAATGAGATGCTCGGTTTGATTCCAAACAAGCCGGAAATTTAAATCTTGGTTTCAACTCCCTTAAAAGCAGCTTTGCAACAGGGAGGCTATAATTCCTGCAGGTTCTACCCAATGTGAAAACACGCCGACCACCACCAACACAATCAGACTGTGAATACATTAGTCAAATCAGAATACAAAGATTTAGAAACCAGGACTTGGATA
This sequence comes from Pleurodeles waltl, assembly GCF_031143425.1. Taxonomy (NCBI): domain Eukaryota; kingdom Metazoa; phylum Chordata; class Amphibia; order Caudata; family Salamandridae; genus Pleurodeles; species Pleurodeles waltl. The sequence continues at coordinate 1,173,102,262 of NC_090445.1, read as the reverse complement.
TATGTTATCCCGAATGCTAACCAAATTAGGACAAACGTGTGGGAACGGGTTAACACATGCGTGCAAAAGTAAAAAAGAAAAGACAAATATAATGTTGAAAATCATCCATCTTTGGCTAAGTTAAAACTAACTAGAAAAATAAAATAGGCAGGTGTCAGCGTGCTAACTTATACTCAGAAAATCAGGTCAGGGGAAAATAACATTTACATTAGATAAACCTCTCATAGTTCCAGCATTCTAATCAGTTTTGTCAGCAAAGCATGTAGATCATCAGCAAAGTCCTTTACAAAGCATCATCAGGGAAAAGAGTAGAACATGGGCTGCAAATAGAAATCAGGAAATTTCCATGAGGCTAATTAACAGAACAAAATTCTAAAGGGGACTGACTCAGACTTAGAAAGTCCTACCGTAGTTAGAAATACTCAAAACAGCTTGACTGGTCAGTTCGAGGAGCCCACATTACGCAAAAAGGGCAATGCCCAATTGGAAATTTAGCACAAATCAAGTTTGTAACATCATAGAACTTTCCCAGGTTTGGTGAGAAGTCGTCTCTCATTTCCGTGTGAATCCAATAGTTTAACACTTTTTACATCACTTGATGATTTCTGCATTCCTTCCCATGGTACAATGGTTTTCAACCATTCACATGAGAAAGTTCCGCTGAACAATAGCAGCCGCTTTAGGTTTCAGTCTCCAAGACTCAGTGTACCAGAATCAAGGTCATTGGGAAACAAGGTTTACACATTGAACAATGGGACCCTTTACTGTTCATGAGAAACAACCAAATGCAAAAATTCATTTTTAGAGGAAAAGAAATGATCCAACACTTCTACATGACTGCAAGCACAAAGTCTTTGGGCTTAGTTATGCTAACACAAGAAATATAGTACATTAACAATGTTATTAATAAAACACACATAACATGCAAACCTATGAATTCAGCATTATTAATATACCAGAATATTTTTTTAATAATAGTTGTCAGTGGGTCATGAACACATTCAGACTACATGCTCAACAATGCTTGGCCTCCCTGCAAAATGCAAGGAGTGATGATCATATATGGGCCAAATGAAAGTGTGTGAAGAAGGCATACACAGATAATAAAAAATTAACTGTACCAAATGTAAGGACAAAGAAGAGGACAGGGAGTGGATGTGTGGGCATAGTGAAGAGAGGATGTGATGTAAGGAAGTACAAGCAGAAAGATGGAGTGAAAACAGTGATGAAGAGAAAGGATGACATGAGCTATGTAGATAAGGGATTTCTGAAAGATGTGGTAAGAAAAGGGGCTTAAGTACTTAATAGAGTGAGAGACTCTGCATAGGAGAGCGATGTGAATGGAGAACAGGAGTGAGTGAGACATTCCATTCTAAAGACCACTACCTCTTTCACAGATGCTTAATTCATAGTCTTGTGCTTTCAGAAGTGAAACATTTTCAATTCTAATTATTGATAGGATCATTGCTGCTTATTACTCATTTATCTTTTGCTGGTAAAAATCATTAGCAAAACCAACATGGCTGACTTGTCTTAAGAGTATGTTCTTTGTTGCACACTATGACTGAGTGCAGTAATGAAAATCTCACAGAGATGCCTCCAAACACTGGCCAGATGGCATGCTGTGAGAAGAACATAATTTGAGGTCACATATTTTAAGGCACGCCCTTAATTACAAAGGTCATGCATCTTGGAAATTATTCCTAGTGACACTTCTTTGACCACATTCCTTTTAGAGGCTTCCGATCTTTTTCAATCCACTTAAAGCACAAAGTACATCTGAGGAAATTTAAAAGAAGTGAAGAAGTATGAGGACTCAGCCAATTTATGTACATATGTTAATCACTTTCTATTTTTCTATTCTAGGTTTATTCTAAAACTGCTTCATCAGTTTAATTCTAATGGAGTCATTCCAACTTGGGATGCTCTACATTCATAGTTGTAGTTGCTGTACGGCAGGATGTGATAACGAGTGGAACATTTCGGGTTTCATACTTCACAATGCGCATGGTTTATGCACGTTTCTCCCATTCAGGGAAAAGGAAACTCAAAATTTGCTCTGTGTGCCCTATGCACCAATTTTAATTCAGAGAAAAGTATGTAGGCAAGAAGCTTCTGAATCTTGTGGAATTAACACTTAGAGTCAAAGATGACAATAACAGCAAGCATTGGCAAAACCAATAGGTTTCACCTGTGGGCTGCTCGTTGGATGTGTGAAGTGTGTGTGTTTGGAAATCACTGTGATCATTTGTGTGTGAGTGAATGAGTGATTGTGTTTTGAGTGTATCTGTTTGACTCAGTGAAATCTGGATAGGATTTTAAATGTGACAGAGTGTGTGTAAAAGAGCAAGTTTGCTGGAAGTCTGGCTTTGATTATGTGTGTTTGGAAGTGTGTGCCTGAGGGTGCGAGTGTGTGAGCATTTGTGCTTGAGTGTGAGTGATAGTGTTTGAGTCTTTTGGTGAGTGCCTGCGTGAGTCTGGCTGATCAGTGCAGGACTGCATACAAATCCACCTAGAACCCTTGAACAGTGGCCTAAATTCATCAATACAAAATAATTGTACAATCATGTCATAATTTTGTTAGGCAGACCATTATCACAGCTTTCAGTTTTACCATTACTGTTGCATTCAGCAAGGAAATGTAATGCAGGAGATAAATGTCCCAGTGTGATCCATGACCACAACAATGACCACACTTATTATCAGTACCCAAGAAAAAAAGCCCCCACTAGCCAGTAAAACTGGTGATAACTCTTCAAAGTTCAGAGGCCACAACAATTATTAGAACATGGTTTATTTTCAGGATAGAAGAAAACAAGCAGGCACCCCACCAGAAAGGCTTGTTTAGCTGTCTGATCGGCTTCATTTTCACCACACAGGAGACTCACTGAATGACACTTCAGCTGAAGCATTTAAACTGTCTGATCAAATGTCCCAGGACAGCAGTCTTTTTATAACCAATGGTCGGAGGGCAGCTGAATGTGTCTGCGTGTAAAGTAACTGGTGCTCATGTGAAGCGCTCCAATACCCTCGGATGGTGTTTAAGCTGTATAAAAGATTTTAAAAGTGTCAAAAGCAGGCTCAGGGGGATGGGGACCTTTGGGAGGGGAGGGGGGAAGAAATCAGTGTAATGGCAATGTTGCTTTGTGGCAAGGGTTTAAGTTTCACGATTACCGACACTTTCAGCAAGGAAATGGATTGTGGCAGATAAGTATCAGTATGATCCATGACCACAACAATGGCCAGACTTATTATCGGTACTCAAGAAAAAAAAAGCCCTTGCTAGCCAGAAACCCTGGTCTTAATTCCTCAAAGTCCGGAGGACACACAATTATTCAAACATTGTTTGTTTTCAGCACAGATGAAAACAAGCAGGCACCCTGGCATAAAGGCTTGTTTAGCTGTCTGACCAGCTTTGTTTTCACCACAGAGGAGACTCACTAAATGACACTTCAGCTGGGGCATTTAAACTTTCGGAACTAACCGTCTTGGGATGGCAGTCTTTTTACAACTAGTGGTCAGAGGCTAGCTGAATATGTCCATGTGTAAAGTAACAAGTGCTCATGTGAAGCCCTCCAGTACCTTCTAATGGTGTTTGCGCAATATATAATTTGAAAAAAAAATTATGGAAAGCAGGCTGCATGGGAGGAGGAAAACTATGGAGGAAGGAGAGGATCAGTGTAATGGCAACGTTATGTTGTGGCAAGGGGTTACCTTTAATTAATAAAAATAGCATGCTTTTGGCTGAGGTCTTTTACATTTTATTGGCATACATAATTCCAACAAACAGGCAGCTAAGTTCTCTGCTCTCTGGGAGCAGACTACGCTTGCTTGATATTCCTAAGGCTCTCCTCCCTCCTTGCCCTGTCGTAACCTTTGCCCAGTGATCAGAGGGCAGCTGAATGTGTCAGTGTATAAAGTAACTGGTGCTCATGTAAAATGCTCCAATACCTTCAGGTGTTGTTTGCGTTAACTAGTGGACAAAGAGAAAGGAAACAAAAAATGGAAAAAGCTGGGTAGGGGAAGAGAGGATCTGTGCACACTGGGGCAAGCAGTGACGTGGAGGAGGTGGCGGTGTTGGGGATGGACACACAACAAAGGCCAGCAGGGTCAGGGATAATGATTTGGATGCACTGTGAGTTGTTTTGTAAATTAAAAAACAATAACTCTGCAGGCATGTGGGGGAGGAAGGTGGCGACAAGCTGGGAGGAGAGAGACGGCCTGCAAATGCATGCGTATGAGTGCTGGTCATAAATGAAAAAAAGTAGCTGCTGTAGGAAAATGTCACTGTTGGCATGGTCACCATCCACTTTTTGCCTAGTGTTGATGTCAGCTTTGATTGGAAGTGTGCTGGGACCCTGCTAACCAGGACCCAGCACTTTCCCTAAAACTGTACCTTTGTTTTCACAATTGGCACAGCTCTGGCACACAGTTAAGTCCCTTGTAAAAGGTACCCCTGGAACCAAGTGCCCTGTGGCCAGGGAAGGTCCATAAGGGCTGCAGCATGTATTATGCCACCTTCAAGGACCCCTCACTCAGTACATGCACACTGCGGCCTGTGGCATAAGTAAGTCACCCCTCTAGCAGACCTTACAGCCCTAAGGCAGGGTGCACTATACCACAAGTGAGGGCATAGCTACATGAGCACTATGCCCCTACAATGTCTAAGTCAATTCTTAGACATTGTAAGTGCAGGGTAGCCATACTGAGTATATGGTCTGGGAGCTTGTCATTACGAACTCCACAGCACCATAATGGCTACACTGAATACTTTCAAGTTTGGTATCAAACTTCTTAGCACAATAAACCCACACTGATGCCAGTGTGGGATTTATTGAAAAATGCACACAGAGGGAATCTTAGAGATGCCCCCTGTATGTTAGCCCATCTGCCAGTGCAAGGCTGACCGTTCTGTGCCAGCCTGCCACTTCCAGACGGGTTTCTGACCACATGGGGTGAGTGCCTTTGTGCACTCTGTGGTCAGAAACAAAGCCTGTCCTGGGTGGAGGTGCTTCACACTTCCACCTGCAGGAACTGTAACACCTGGCAGTGAGCCTCAAAGGCTCAAGCCTGGCATTACAGTGTCTCAGGGCACTCCAGCTAGTGAAGATGCCCGCACCTCCGATGAGCCCCCACGTTTTGCGGCAAGTCCGGAGGGATAATGAGAAAAACAAGGAGGAGTCACCCCCTCAGCCAGGACCACCCCTAAGGTGTCCAGAGCAGAAGTGACCCCCTCCTTGAGAAATCCTCCATCCTGATTTGGAGGATTAGGACCAATAGGAATAGGGATAGGCCCCCCTCCCTAGAGGGAGTGGGCACAAGGAGGGTGTAGCCACCCTCAGGGACAGTAGCCATTGGCTACTGCCCTCTGACCCTAGTTTAGGGGCGAACCTGAACCCAGCTCTTTAGATTCCTGATGACCTCAATAAAGAAGAAGGACTGCTGAGCTGAAAACCTCGCAGTGAAGAGAAGGAGACACCAAATGACTCAGCCCCAGGCCTACTGACCCGTCTCCTGCTTCAAAAAGCTGCAAGAAAAGAAGCAACACATTCTACATGACCAGCGACCCCTGAAAAGCCTCCAGGGGACTGCCTGCATCACAGAGTACCAAGATACTCCTGTGGACAGCGGACCTGTCCAAAAAGAAGACCAAGAAATTAACTATAAAGGGACTCTCACCTTACTCCAGAAGCGGGAGTCCAACTACTCTGCACCTGACGCCCCCGGTCTGTGTCCAGAGAAACCAACTATCCAGAGAAGACTCCCAGGCGACTCCGACGACGTGTCCACCCTGGGCTGACCTCTCTGCACCCCCACGACGACGCCTGAGGAGGGAATCCCGAGGGCCCCACTGACCGCGACTGCCCAGGACAAAGATATCCAACGCCTGGAGAAGCACTGCACCCGCAGCCCCCAGGCCCGTGAGAAACTGACCACTGGTGCAGCAATGACCAGCAGGCGGCCCTTACCCTTGCCCAGTCAGTGGCTTACCCGAAAGGCCCCCCTGTGCCCCACCTGCAGCACCTAAGTGAACCCCGGGTCCCTCCATAGAGTTCAAATGAGAACCCAACACCCTGCTTGAACACTGCACCTGGCTACCCCCGTGCCGCTGAGGGTGTGGTTTTTGTGCATACCTGGGGCCCCTCCAGTACTCCTTCAAACCATCCTGGTCTGCCCTCCGACAACGCGGGTACTTTCTTGCAAACAGACTGGAACTGGAGTACACCCGTCTCCATAGGGACTCACGTTATTTCGGCTCCTGTTTGACCTCTGCACCTGACCGGCCCTGTGTTGCTGGTTGCTTGGGGTTGCCTTGAACCTCCAACGGTGGGCTATCTAAGTCCCGGGGACTGAACCTGTGACTGTGGTACTTACCTAAAAAACTGTACTTTACTTACCTTGAAAACTGCAGTTTCCACTTTTAAAATAGCTTTTTGCCATTTTAAAGAAAACTGTGTATTACTATGCAAAGTACCTTTCATTTAATGTGCTTACACGCTAAATGAATCTTCTGGTTCTAAAAATAAATAAACAAAAGAATATTTTTCTATATAAAAACCTATTGTCCTGGAGTTAAGTCATTGAGTGTGTGTTTTCACTTACCGCTGTACAACAAATGCTTAACACTACCCTCTGATAAGCCTAACTGCTTGACCACACTACCACAAATAGAGCATTAGTATAATCTATTATTGCCTCTGTCAAGCCTCTTGGGAAACCCCTGGACTCTGTGCACTCTATATCTCATTTTGATATAGTATATACAGAGCCAGTTTACTACAGCTGCACAGTGAGTAGCCAGTGGAAGGGCACTAGCCAGTAGCCAGTGGCCGGAAGCTGTACTTGGTCAAAGCTCCAGACGACGGTATGGATGGCAAGTTAGGGCAGGATTTGAAAGCAGACAACATGCTGGACTATAAGAAGCATGTAAATTAGAGTGTCATTGGAATCAAAAAATGTAAGTTTAGGTAAGGGGTGGGTTCTAAACCCTTTTTAAGATTATGGGGGTCATTCTGACCCTGGCGGCCGTTGACCGCCAGGGTCACTGACCACGGGAGCACCGCCAACAGGCTGGCGGTGCTCCCGAGGGCATTCTGACCGCGGCGGTTCAGCCGCGGCCAGAAAGGGTAAACCGGCGGTCTCCCGCCGGTTTACCACTGCCCTTGTGAATCCTCCATGGCTGCGGAGCGCGCTCCGCAGCCATGGGGATTCTGACACCCCCTACCGCCATCCTGTTCCTGGCGGGTCTCCCGCCAGGAACAGGATGGCGGTAGGGGGTGCCGCGGGGCCCCTGGGGGCCCCTGCAGTGCCCATGCCCATGGCATGGGCACTGCAGGGGCCCCCGTAAGAGGGCCCCGCAAAGTATTTCAGTGTCTGCTAAGCAGACACTGAAATACGCGACGGGTGCAACTGCACCCGTCGCACCCCTGCAACTACGCCGGCTCAATTCTGAGCCGGCGTCCTCGTTGCAGGGGCATTTCCTCTGGGCTGGCGGGCGCTCTTTTGGAGAGCGCCCGCCGGCCCAGAGGAAATGTCTGAATGGCCGCCGCGGTCTTTTGACCGCGGTGCGGTCATTCAGCGGCGGTACCTTGGCGGACGGCCTCCGCCGTCCGCCAAGGTCAAAATGACCCCCTATGTTTTTACTCAAAGAAGATTTTGCAAACACAGCTTGCAAGCACACACTTGCAGATGAAACCTAGAAAGTGACGTTTTTTTTAGGTTAGAAGCATCAAATTAAAAACTAAACTATGCCTCTTCTGCCATAATTGAAGAGGTCTCAAGAAAAAAACACCTGCATGGCCAAAGACCTTTGAACAAAAGATAATATTACTTACTGCCATAATATGCTCCTGTACCCAAGAGAGAAGTATGCTGTTATATAACAGCAATTGCTATCTATAACAACGTATGGCAACAATTAAAGTAACCGATTCTTTCCATTATCAGACAAATCTAGCCAAATAGTAATTCACATAGCGTGAAATTGCAGGATTTATGTACATGATTTGGCCCTAGAAGCATTAGACCTTCTTTAGAAATCGTGCTGTTCTTTATTGGACTAAGGTAAGATCTATAATAATATTACAGAACCTTAAGCTTTAAAATCACAGATGGCCTCATTCACAGAAAAAAAGTGTGGGATTTCAATGGCTAATGTGCAAGTATTAATCTTAACTTAATCCAATATCAAATGGCGCAGCCCCCACAAACTTGAATACATCATTGAACACAGGAACCCTTGTGAAGGCCTTTGTGTGCCTGGCCGTTAGTGAGGTGTGAATAATGCGAGTCAAGAAAATGGAACTTGGAAATGAGGCACGCTTTTTCTGTTGCATAGGCGCCATTTAGATTCTGAAGGACTTTACTAACGAGAGCGGAGTCACAGTCTCTCACACGTGTCGGAGTTTCTGACAATGATCCAGCACCAATTAGTTGCACTTTCACTGTCCCAGAGAAGATGAACGAGTCGTCCTCAAATGTGGTTTGCCCGAATCCGACAGATCTGTCGCATAGTGAGTCAGACTGACTGCAAGAGTGAAGCCGCCTTTACAAATGTATCACCTCGGCAAAGATTAATGTTTCTTAGATAAATGGCAACAAAGATGAGAAAGGTGCATCAATCTCCAATGACTGTATTAATGTTTATCTTTTTTTTTTAATATTTAGGAATGTAAAGTTAAGTCGTATGGTCTTTGATTCCCTGGCACCCATATCTCTTCATCTAGAATTTGTGAAAGCCAAGGACCAACCAACTTACTAAAAAGCTGTACATTTATATTCGTAAACATACTTCTGTGCCTTGCCATAATAATATGATTTGGGGGAATTAAACACTCTCTGTACAATACCTTAAGAGTTAAGCCAGTCGAAGCTTTTCAGTACTGTTGAGAAGGGCACATAACATCTGTTATTTCCCCAGTGTGGCGCTGTACACAGGGCACCACTATGCTTTGGATAAGGCAGTTCATGGGCCAAATGCAAGTTTTATTTTGCCTTTTTTTACCTTTAAACAGAAATAATTTCCTACACCTGCACAGTGTGTGGGGTGTTCTGCTTCTCTGACCGTCCAGGTAAGGGAGTTTCTCCAGTCATGGAGTAAATCTACCTATGGCAACACAAAAGGATGATGGATGGAGTGCTGAACAGTGCAAACACTCACTCCCAGTCACAGATCTTGGTTTAATCCATCGTTCTTTTGCTCATCATGCCACCCCAGTTTGAACCCAGCCATATGCAAATCAGTCTTGATCCTGTTCCTCATGGGAACAGTCCAGTCCGAACTGCCAGGCTGGGTCCTGGACTGTTCCCATGGGGAACAGAGTCAAGACTGATTTCTATATGGCTGAGTCCAAACTAGAATGGCATGGGCAGCAAAAAACTGATGGATTTAGGCCCAGATCTCTGTACTGGGGGTGAATGTTTGACATTGTTCAGCATTCCGTCCATCACTTGTTCTTTTTGCATTTATCGCCCTAACTGGGAAGGGTATGCCCAGACGTGGGTCTCGTGCTCCCCATGCCACTGGATTCAAGCTAGCCTGGCTGAGGAGCGGTGATACCCCAAAATCGGTCCCAGGATGCTTGTTTCCAGTCCAGGGAAGACCTGGCCTGGCAGTTCAGGCTGGACTGTTTCCATGGGGAACAGGGTCAAGACTGATTTGCACATGGCTAGGTCCAAACTGGAATGGCATGTGCAGCAAAAAAACAATGGATTTGGACCCAGATCTCTGTACTGGGGGCGAATATTTGACATTGTTCAGCATTCCGTGCATCACTTGTTCTTTTTGCATAAATTTACCTTTCCCTATGTGGGAAGCAGCTTAGAGGAGAGTGTGACAACACACTCACAAGTTTGTGGGCATTCACAAACTCTCAAGTCACCGCAAGCCCTAATCCTCCCACACCCTACCCCTTGCACAGAGTTTACTAATGCATTATTGTGGGAAGTTGTGGCATAGAATTACACACTAGTGAAATCAATTACACCTCTAGGTATCTCTTTATTGATACCAGACAGGTGTAAATTGTGCCATTTTCAGCTATATTTTGACACACACATCTTTTCTCAGTCCCACCTTTGCGTGTTTGGACGCTTAAAATTGTTCATATGCTTTCTTCATTTGGTTATTTGGGATGGCAATGGCTGAGTAACTGAGTGACCTGGATGCATGGCTTCCCTGCAAAGACTACCTTTACTCAGTCCTGCTTGCTACTCAGCTGATTTACTGTTAAAATCAATGAGTACCACAGTCACCGCCTGCAATATTAAAAGGCCATCATTGTGGGTTGTGGAATTTCACCCATAACAAAAACTGTGTGTGAGATCCTGCCATTTGCAAATAAAAAGTGCCTCCAGGCCAGGAATTATTCGGTTGGTAAACTCTGGACCTGATAATTTAGACACAGGATATGTAGGAAGGTTGCAGGGGGAAGGGTAGTGACTGCATGCAGCATCACAACTTAGCTCCAGCCTGACCCCTGCAGCAGGAGAAGAGAGCAGATAATGTTCACATGGTCAGAGACAAGCCTTTTCTGACTCTCCAAGAATCCACTCGCTCGTCGTACCACCCACCGGCCCTTGTGTTTACATTTCCTCCCAGGAAAGAGCAAGTGGAATATTGTCAGCAGTTTTGTCCATGTAACGGGGGAAAAAAACACACAGTAAAGGACCCAGTACCACTGGGTTTGTGCTGGTATTTCTCCTCACACGGACAAAAGTTGTATTCGACAGTTTTTGGTTGAGGAGTACTGGAACCATCAGCAAATCCAATCTTCCAGTATACCTGCACCAAAATCTTGTGGACTTGTAAAGAGGGTCCTTGTGGAAGTCCATAGCTTCAACTGCTGGTTCATTTCCTTGGTTCCAGTACTTGTTTCTTCCCTTATTATGTTTTTATCAAACTTTGTCTCTACTGGAATTTCAGGTAAAGAAGAAAAACAAAATAGTCGGCAATTCTCAGAATTTCATAAATCTGCAGAAAATCTGCAAAATGTTCAAAGTCTACATGGAAGTAAGGAATCTGCCTTTTCCAAAACACAATCTGAACTGCAGATTTGAAAAGTCCCTACTCATAATTATGCTTAAAGTATTTCACATACACAATCCACATTATCTGTCTTCATCTTCCATTTCATGCTGTGGAGTAGGTGTTTTGATATGTGATGCCTAAACCTGAAGTAATCTTTAGGAGGCAGGGTATAAAACATAACTGCTACATACAGCTGTTGGGATACCTAAACCAGAAGTGACCTCTAGGAGGCAGAGTATAAGACATACACTTACTTGTTACTTATATATATATATAGCAATTTGTTTGTCATTGATATTATATGTAAAACTTAGTCCACATCTATTGTGATTCAAGATTTCAAAAGAAATAGTAAATTCATCCTTAGTACCATCCCAGATCAGAAATAAATCATCAATACAGCGGAGCCATAAGACCACCCTACCTAGATGTTCAAAGTGATTCTCATGCCATGCGATCTCTCTCTCCCACCATCCCAACGTAAGATTTGCATAGCTGGGGGAGAGAGAAATTCCCATGGCAGTGACACATACCCCTCTGTAGATTGCTTGATCGACTGTGAAGATGTTGTTGTTGAGACATAACTCCACCATTTCTAAAATAATTTCAGAGTGTCTTGTTTCTTTGATATTCCTGTGTCTCAAAAGTAACTTAATGCTTCCAAGCCCACCTCATGTCGAACTGATATATATAGTGATATCACATCAACAGTCACTAAATTGTAACTCGATTGCTATTGTATATCACCAATGGTTCTCAGGAAATCCCCTGTGTCTTTAATATACAAGCTCAAGGAGGTGACTAATGGAGCAATGTAGGAATCCACATATTTCGATATATTTTCAAACACAGAGCCACACCCTGGGATGATCGGCCTCCCGGGATGATTTTCGAGAGTTTTGTGGATTTTAGGGAGAAAATATATAGTTGCCATTATAGGATGGCTAGATCTAAGATACTTGAATTCACCGTCATTAATCAATGATTCTTGATGCCATCTTTGTAATTTACTGTAAACTAGCTGTAATATTTAATTCATAGGAATATTAATCAATTTGTCATAACTTTCAACATCACTTAACTGTCTCATCGCTTCTCTTATGTAATCTTTGCGGTTTAAAATTTAGATTTTGGTTTAAAGTGACTGTGATCATTTATTTGAATTCCAATTTCTTTCAACACTTCAGTAGGTGTCTTTTCATCATCTTCTAAGTTATACATTAAATCATAACATACTTTCACATCCTGTATCTGTTCAGTTGTAAAATCAATGTCTTCTTGCATATCTCTGCTCTCCGTTGATTTAGGGGGATGTTTTGCAAAATAATTTGCTAATTTTATCTTCGAATAAATTTGTAAGTAACTATCTTGGTTTCTACTCTGTCAAAATGATGTTCCGGACAACAACAAAAAAAATCTTTGTTGAGCACCTTATTTTCATCCTGTGTTAGAACATACTCTGATAAGTTGACCACTAAGTACTCTTCCAAACCATCTGTATCGTTTATTTCTTTTGTCTGTTTCGCAAGGGGTAATTTTATCTTTCCATTGCCTCTTCTGATCTTCCTATGTGTGATTGTATGATTCAAGGCTGGCCTCTGCCCTAACGCGTCCTTGGCCCCTGCCTTTTGACATTTGTTGGCCTTGATACATGATTTGCATTTCCTCAAGAAGCATTGTTTTAACCCTGGGTTCACTAGTTTCTTCACCTTCGCTCAAATCAATGTCATATTCGCTGATGGTTTCTAATATGGGTGGAATGTTGATTTTAGCCTCAGTTGAATAGTGTTGGTTTATTGTTTTAGATCTTTTGGTGAAGGTCCGAAAAGTATCATTTTGATAATCCTGTTCATCCCGAAGACATTTTCTCTGTTTACGCATCTCAACCTCTGATTCATGTTTATTTAATATATCCTCCATTCTCTGTCTTAGTTTGTTTATCTCATCTTGACTACTTATTTGTTGTGAATTTTTCTTCTATCTCCTGTGCTGATTTAGTTACTTCTTCATCGATCTTAGCATATTAAATCAAAATGTGCCTCATATTGAGTGAACAGTTCATGTTGTTTTCACCCCTTTCAAGTAATAATTCAGATTTTATGTCCGGATAGTTTGGCACAGTGAAAATGTGTAAGCCTCTCGGGCACCTTGCCAACTTTTATATATTTTTGGAGTTTCACTATCTCCCAGCTTTTTGTTATTTGCTTACGGTATAATTTTTCAAGTTGAAAACAAAGTGTTTGTATATTCGTAGAGTCCTTTATTGCATTTGAATTGCTGCAAGGCATTTTAGATAACTGAAAAGTCATGAAAAGAGTTTCTGCCTTCAGATCACGTTTCACTGCTCTGGCTTCCATTGTAGGATATGTCCGAAAGAAACCAAAAACATAGAACTCACAAAGTTGCTGCAATTAAAGCTGATACTTTTCTCTCTTAAATGGACTCTTGGCCTACACTTCGTTAGGCTGCATCAATACTTTGTTTCAATATAATAGCTTACTAACAGATGTGTCAAACAGCGTAGTGTAATTGAAAACTGTAGAAGGTCCAAAACTGAGATGTCACCAATTTTGAAATACAGTTTTTACCTGGGGAGGCTCCCGCGTAGCTTGGCAACCTCAGACCCCAGTTGCTTTACGATTTGGTATACAATGTTACTTGCCCACTGTCGCCACATCGGAAGGTCACCGTATATAATTAATTTTTTCCAGCAATCTTAATCTTGTTGGAAATCTTGTATTGGGTGCTGCACTCTCCAGTCCTTTTCCTGGGTCTATGGGTGAACTGCCAAAACTTTAAAGAAGTGGACTTGATGCAAGGGATACAAGATGCTGAAACTGCTAAAGGATGCTTAGGATGCTGATTCACTGGTTGGGGTTCCTGGGGTACTCCTCAGTCTGCAAACATGGTAAGGAGACTATGGCCACTGTGGCCAATGTCCCTCAAAATCCAGATGAAGTCCAGCAGAAAAACAGTTGCCACTGGTTTACTGGTCTCCGGTTACAGCGAAACCAGCAATTCCCTTTAACAGTTGATAACTGCTGTCTTGTGCAACCAAACTGCACTCCGAGGACTCTCTCAAGTCCAGCAGACTCAGGTGCAACTTTTGAGGGCCAGGTCTCGGTCCCTCAGTCTGCATGTTGGCATTAGTGCCAGACCGCCATTCTGCACTACCAACTTGCCAAGGCAGGCTTCTTCAGCTTTTGTGTCCCTGTAGCTATAACGAGAAGTCAGACAACCGACTCAGTGAGTCACTTCTGTCTGAGGAACTGGATGACTTTTCCTCGAGCAGGGTACCACAAGGACAGTCCTCTCTTTGCTAACCCAAGGAACAGTAGGTTTGTTCATTGGTTGGTTCACCAGGTTAGTTCACTGGGTTCATTTTTCTTAACCTTGCGATGGGGGAAATGTATTTTGGGTTATGCATGGACACATGTTTGTGTGTGTGTATATATATAATTTTCTTTCTTCAAACACAGTGTTCCGTGCACTGTGATGGGTAACCACAAAAGCAGCAGAGAATTGTCTGTGATAACCAAACAGAGTAAGGATTCATAGCTTATGATTTCTGACTCTGCAATGAATGATGGGACAAAAAGCACCCTTGTCGAAAGGCATAGGTTTATTTTTATAAATGGGTTAATAGACCCTACACGAGTTTTCAAATCTGTGGAGGATCTGAAAATTAACGGTCAATCTATCTCTATAATAATGTAACACTTCAATTACACTTTATTTCAATTACAGGATTCTCAAAAAAATAATGAACAGATTCACACCAAACCAAGCAAAGGCACACCACGGAGTAAAATTCTAGTTTCAAGCTACTTTGGGGTAATCTCGTTCATTGGTTTTTCAAAATGTCCTGCATAAATGAAAAAGGAAAACAATAACTTTTCCTCCCTCCTCGATTTTCTCTGGAAGTGGGGCAAGCATTTCTTTAGTTGCTGTTTTGCTCCATCACTTACATGTTCATTTCTGGCAGCTTCTGGACAGCTTATCTACATGGTACCCTGCTAGCCCTGAAGTTAAAAAAGCATTTGCTATGTAATAGGTCTTGCATATTTCAAAAAAGTTAATTGTCATCTTTTGACAATAGCGCCCACGAGCACAAACAAAAAAAACTGTGGAAACTGAGAAAAGACAATTTAACAAAATAAAATAAAGTTAGCTTTAAAAAATAAAACTTTGCAATTTTGTTTGTTCTATTGGGCACATCACAAGCCTTCTGTCTGCAGGGCACGGAAGTTGGAACAAAATAGTACCTCAATCATGTCGGGAACAGCGGATGGGCACTAATTAAGTTGAAATCAATTAGTGCTTGATCCCTGCTCCACACAGAGGTATGGAAATGATGCCAGACATGCCTTGCCGAATTACGAGGCTGTAAAGAAGAGTTCCAAGCCAACCAACAAATGGTGAGCGACAGACGGTCTCCGAGCCCTTTACTCAACACAACAGCGTCTCGCATACGAGAGGCATTCGCAAGCGTGTGCACTCGCAGGTTGGACCCTAAAAATGAAGCACATGTAAAACACTTGACAACACAAAATAATTATATTTTGTAATTGTAATTTGGAAGTTTGCGCCGATTTTGTGTAAATAAAAATGGGCCTAAGCTCCATCCCGTAGTCGCACTGACTGGTTGATAGTAGAACTTGGGCAGTGCTTTGGTCCATCACTGCACATGGCACGACGGTGCAAACGGATTGCATATCCAACTCTACAGTTACACTTTGAGAGAGGTTCGTACTTAGTTTAGTGATGCAATAAATGCCAGTGGTGTAGGAAGGAGAACCTGGACCTCATGCGAACAAGCCATACGCTCCCAAAACCTGAGTGGTACGTTTTGTTATTGGTTTTTACACCTTTGAAGTCAGCACCTTCCTGATGCCTCCTGCTCAGCCTAGCTGAGAGCATGTATTCACAACACTCTTAACTCGCCACGTGATGTAAATGGCTTAACATGGCATTCGTCACATCATACTTACACTGACTTCACAGCTGCTCCCACATGCCAGCTCTTCAAAGGACTTGAGAGCTTCCTGTGACCAGCCAGGGCATTAGCTGTCCATTGCCTTGGGATGCTTTTTGATATCTTAAGTGATCTAGACATGAAAAATGGAAAGTAAAATCTTTATTTTTTTAAATGTCTGTTTTGTAGACATTTCATAAACTGTTGCATATTGCTTCGACCCTTTCAGTCTTCATAATTCATTGATATTATCTGCACATAGACACTAGAGTTATGCGATTCTGAAGCTTCAGTATTTCCTGCATAATCATGGATTTACCACAGTTTACCCATCTCCTGCTGCAGAATTTTCAGATTGCAACAGAGATTGCGCTTTTAGCTCAGATGTATTAAATGTTACTTAAAAAGTGCCACATGTGGGGCCACACTATGGTAGGCATTTTTCATATGTTAACTTGTAAATTTTGAGTTGTCTATTGGTGTATTCAGGTTTTGAACCAGCTGGTGCATCCTCTGCCCCAATAGTATGAATAAATGTTAAAAAAAGAAAACAAAGCAAGCACAGAATCTGCACGTTATTCGGCATAATTTACCTTTTCTTATAGCATAATCTATTCACCCTTGTTGCATACCTGATCAACTCACAAGGTGAACTTGAACGATCGGTCAGGCAATTGTCTCTTTGTGAAGGTCAACATTACAAGCTTATGTGGCTTCGTAAGTAAAGCAGAGTGATGCCGCCTGGAGCAGGTAACACATTGAAATCATTATAGTGTGAATAAGTCTTTCATCTTTTGACCACTGAAAAGAGTACAGTTACCTTCCAGTAGTACCTGACTAAATTACACAAAATAGACTGTGGTAGCAATCACTATACTAACATTCAACAGTTGTTCGCTTAAATACCAAACTCTATTTAAATTCTCAATTTGACAAAATTGGGAGTGCTCCCTTCTTTACCTTTTATTTTTCTGGTTTCTAAATGCCATTAAGGTGGAACTTCTTCTGAAAGATATTTTGGCAAGTTGTAGGTCTATTTGAATCTTTCTGATTGGATGAAATATTTACAGAGAAGCACCACCATCCCTTTTCCAATTTCTCCCCCTCAAAAAGTTCTTAATATTATCTGCGGAACACCAAGTAGGAGATAAATCCTTTGCCCGACAACACTTTGGGAAGGAGGACGCATGATGGCACAAGCTTTTCTAGTTGATTCTCTTCTTGAGAATGCCTAGTTGCATTTTCAGTATATAATCAGGTGAAAGTAGGCTCTGCGTCTCTTATAGAATACAGAAAATCAGAAAAGAAGCGAACCCAGCACCCCGTGAATTAATATGTGAGAGAAAAGAGGCCTAGCAATGATTTACATATTACAAATACACCACAAAAATATATATAAACAAGGACACATCTTATAAATCCAAAAGGAAACCAGACCAATGCTCTACTAGATATAAAAGTAAACACAAAGAACGTTTCTCAGGCCAAGCAATGAGAAGTCAGATCGACTGAACACAAGTGTGTAAAAAAAGAAATTGCACAAGTTCTGTTCCCTTTTAGTTAAAGGGAGATGGTGTTTTAAATAAAATAAAATACATTTTCCTTGATACAAGGGCCTAGAGGGAAGCATGGCTTCACAACTACAATTACTAAGTAATGGGATGAGAACTCTAGAGGAGGATGGTAATGCTTATAATAAATGACCAGTCTAGAATGCTCTTCAGACAACTCAAACCAAATAGGAAGGTCATTTCGGTAGCTTCAGAACATGAATGACTCTTCACCATAATTGTCAGAAACGGATCGGCACCTAAATATGTTTGGTGTGCAAATCAAATGGCTTTGCTAAACATGGGCCAAGCACTGTGAGGGTGGCCCGCAGGTCTTTGGTGCACATCTTCTGTCTGCAAGGTCATAATGAGACCTCCTGGGAAGATGTAAGGTCACTGATCTCAGCTGGGTCTTGTCATTCCTGCTCCTCAGAGGCCTTCCAGTTCTAGGTCTCTCAGTCTATCATAGGCCTCTAGGTCTTCCTGGGGCAGAGCCCTCCCACTCAAGGGGCAGAGGTTAGGGTTTCAGAAACTGCAGTATGCAACCAGCCCTTATCTGCCTCACACACCCAAATATTCTTGAACAAATAATGCTAAATGGGTGCTTCTTTGTAGCTTTGGAAGAACTAGGCAAACAATGTTTGGTGTATGAATGTGAAACAGGGCACACTGGCCTGGGTGCATATGCAGTGTCGGTGTGCCAGGGGGTAAGGTGAAAAGGGGATGCACACTCACCTGCAGGTGCATCCTGAGGTGTGTAAAGCGAATTAAAGACAGTGTTAAACTAAGGATTAGGAGGGCCCCTTGCAAGATATATGTTGGGAACTCTGTTCAGAACAACTTTGAATTGTATTACCCATTTTCTGCAGGCCTGTGATGCCAAACAATACTTAATTATATGTTAAGGGTTGAAATAGAGAAATAGACAGAAGTAAGATAGAGAAAAAGTTTATTTTTCCAGGGAGTCCTTGAGTCCTTTGAGGGTCGAGAGCGGAGGAAATTCCCCGATTTGCCTATGCTGTAAAACATCAGTTAAAAACTCTCTAAGGGCTTACTCCTTGAAAAGTCTTGCACACGGGTCTTAACAGACTGTCACAATGAAGATCATGGACACTTCCGCCAAGGGAAGGAAGGGGCATCCCAACTAAGGACCACCATGCTCATAGTAGGCAGGGACCAGCAGCAGGGCATCTCAGCTCCCTCCAGGCTGAGCCTCAGGAACAGGTGCGAGTAGTTAGGCTCTCTTCCTTGTAAGGGATCGCTGTTAGCTGCTGCAGCAGAGTTTTCTTCTGAAGACCAAATGCGTTCAATTGAGCTTGCTCCATAGATTCTTTACCTCTCCAAAGTAAAAAGGCAATGGGAGAAACCAACCAACGGTAGCAGGAGAACGTTCATAAGGCTTTCGAGAGATGAAGGAGAAGGTGGGGGATGCTGGCAGTAAACATTCTTACTGGGTGTGGATTGTGGTTCTCTTCCTAAGTATCCTCTGCCCAAGGTCCTTGTTAGGCAGAGATCGACCTGAGCTATGCACACCCCAAAGGAGAAGTGTGTAAGCTGCGTAGAGACGATCGCTTTGGCCTCAAGGGAGCAGGTTTGGATGGGAGGATTGAGGGTCTGGTTTAAGGACAGTGGCACATCAGCAGGGTCAAAGGGCACCTGAAGGGGAACGTCCATGTTGTCCCTCAATCATAGCATCCTTACCAAAGAGAACCATTCATACAGCACATGGACACTCGTATGTATAACACACAAATCCAAGCACACAACTCACTTTCAGGTATAGATGAAGGATTGCAGATATTCTGGAAAATAAGGATTTTACTTGTTGAGATCCAGAGGTTCACTTTCCCTGGGGTACAGTAGAAAGCCCTACCCTCCTAACTGGAATCACTCCCACAAACCACCAAGGCGTGGTGGGGGCTGAGATCAGTGGGTTGATTACACTGGCTATTGACAGATCACTTGATCTATCTAGTCACCTCATCATCCATCAATAGTAGTCCACAGGGTACTTCATCAAAAATAGAAATGCTTCTACAACATACTTTAGTAAATTATTCACATAAATAAAAAAATTTGTCTAGATTCTTTAAAGTGAAACACTCTCAGTACTTGTGAATAGTGTAGGGTGTGTCCATATCTCAATACATCGTACCTGAAACATTTCAGTAGCATCTCTTGACGTCCGATGAGAAGCACCTCAATGGGTGTCAATCAACAAATGGGGTTTGGTCCAAGACAGTTACCAATGTGAAGAATAACCCTCTCTACCCAGTATTCTAAAAAAATGCTCTAACAACAAACCTTTTACTTTATTTCTGTAGGGTCTTTTAGTCTGATCCTTATTCCTTGCGTCCAAAATCTCCTGTCCACTCATTTACTGCCTCCTGTTGGCAGCTCTTGGATTATCCATATCAGGCTCTGCCTGAGTTTGTCTTGGGTCGGCATCACTGTTGATGGGGAACCATCAGATGGGCTCTCCCAATATCCAGAAACTGTACTAGACCACCTGGGTCTGTCTCGGTGTAGTGCACTGGTACCCATTATTGCGACCCTATGGCTGCACCCCCTGTACTCCCTAGACTCTGCATCAGATTTTTCTCAATCCTTACCCACATCTCCTGCAGCATTTTGCTGTTGGGGCCTTGTGGAATGCTCTGCCTAATGCTGAGGGACGAGTAGAGATCTGGAGACAGATTTTCTTTTGATCTTTGACTTGAATTGTATTCACATGTTGCAGACCTATGCCCTGCTCTCTTTGTAAGTGGTTAAAAATCATAAACTGTGCTCTTTCTCCACCCCAGTCTGGCAGCCTTGGGCTATCTAGCTGTCACCAGCTCAGCTTTGATTTGATCCTTATGGATGCAAAGTTCTTGGGCACACATTCTCAGGCACAAGTCTGCATTTACAGCAGAACGGGGTGTGAAGATGTGGGGGCAGATGGCAAAGGAAGGCTGGAAGTTTGAGATAACTGGGGAAATCTATGCTCTTCTGGGCTGCAAAAGCCTTTCCCCCTTCTAGGGCCTCACTCTTAAATCCTGCCTCCCATCCCATTCACAGCTACCCAAAGGTCCTACCTGTCATTCTGGAGTATAAGCTCTGCTGGACTAGGGGGCGATCAGGTTCAATACAGGGTGCTCAGTGAAGGAGGATATCAGTCACACCCGTGCATGCTCTCCAAGGTAGGGAGATGAGTCTCAATGCACATAAATTATCTTCACATGCACCCAAATGAGGCTTCAGGTATTCATCTTGGTTTATCAGATTCTTTATTTTAGTGTTCTCATGTTATCTTGTTCCAGCTAATTCATGTTTTGTCAAACAGGTACGACCCTATGACTTCATCAGGGCATTATCATGGTGTCAGGAGAGATATATTTTTTCAAACAGGTAAGTGATGTAGATCAAAGCGGTTGTTGAAATTCGCAATGATTGAGTGGCCGTGAGCTATGGTGTGTAGGTTCTGAATGTGTAAGGTGGCGTCGTGTGTCTCGTGTGTGGCGCACTCTTTCCCTGACTATGCATCCAGGGAGGACTAAAGGCGCCATCCCTGTCAAATCCACCTCTCCCAGCCCCAACCCATTTTTCTCAATTTAATGTCTTTGCTTGGGAGCAGGAGTTTTCTATCGACACAACTAAACCTCCTAAACCTCAACAGGAAGCACTTACCAATATAAATGTAGCAGGTGCCGCAGTCGAAGCTCAGCTTCTGGAAAGGACAAGCCACCCTGGCTCTTGGGCTTGGCAAGGATGAAGCACGGCTGTGCGCTCAGAGATCCCATAGCAGAGGAAGATCTGGAGTCCTTCCTGGAGGTGAACTGATGGTGTGCTGGAGCGTGGTCTGTGTCTGACTGTGACGCGCGGGTTCTATCTTCCTCTCCTGGAGACACAGAGTAGAAGGATCTCCCTCTATAAAGCACCTGTAAGCTCCGCCCGCTGAGCCACGCCCGTCCACCCTCGAAGTAGGTAAAGGAATTCCCGCCTCTTACCAGGATGATGGACAGCTTTCCAAAACGACCCCACTGCGTTTACCGCCGATTCCGGTGGTGCGGTGTTGATGCTCAGAAGCACGAGGACATCTCCACAAAGACGCACTAGTAACAATAACATTGCCAAAGGCACACAAGGTTGCTGGAAACGTTTACCCCATGGACCATCACATACCCCTAGTGTACAATATAAACGTAGCAGATGCCGCAGTTGAAGCTCACCTTCTGGAAAGGACAAGCCACCCTAACTCTTGGGCTTGGCAAAGATAAAGCAAGGCTGTGCGCTCAGAGATCCCATAGCAGAAAGATCTAGAATCCTTCCTGGAGGTGAATCTGATGATATACTGGAGCGTAATCAGTATCTGACTGTGACGCGCGGGTTTCTATCTTCCTCTCCGGGAGACACAGAGTAGAAGGTTCTCCCTTTATAAAGCACCTGTAAGCTCCGCCCGCTGAACCACACCCCGTCCACCCTCGAAGTAGGTAAAGGAATTCCCGCCTTTTACCAGGATGATGGACAGCTTTCCAAAACGACCCCAATGCGTTTACCGCCGATTCCGGTGGTGCGTTGTTAATGCTCAGAAGCACGAGGACATCTCCACAAAGACGCACTAGTAACAATAACATTGCCAAAGGCACACAAGGTTGCTGGAGACGTTTTACCCCGTGGACCATCACGTACCCTTAGTGTAGAATATAAACGGGGCGTATAAAACATGCTAGGTAACGCTTACTGACATACTCATAGAAAATACTCCGGTTGTGTAGGCCACGATGCTCATTTTACAGAAACTAAACCTCAAAGGAAGCACTTACAATCATAATCGTAGCAGGTGCCGCAGTCGAAGCTCAGCTTCTGGAAAGGACAAGCCACCCTGGCTCTTGGGCTTGGCAAGGATGAAGCACGGCTGTGCGCTCAGAGATCCCATAGCAGAGGAAGATCTGGAGTCCTTCCTGGAGGTGAACTGATGGTGTGCTGGAGCGTGGTCTGTGTCTGACTGTGACGCGCGGGTTCTGTCTTCCTCTCCTGGAGACACAGAGTAGAAGGTTCTCCCTTCGTGGAGCACCTGTAAGCTCTGCCCGCTGAGCCACGCCCCGTCCACCCTCGAAGTAGGTAGGGGAATTCCCGCCTCTTGCCAGGATGATGGACAGCTTTCCAAGGCGACCCCACTGCGTTTGCCGCCGACTCGCGTGGTGCGTTGTTGATGCGCAGGGGCGCGAGGACATCTCCGCGGGGACGCACTAGTGGCAATGACATTGCCGGAGGCACACAAGGTTGCTGAAGACGTTTTGCCCCCGTGGCCCATCACGTACCCTAGTGTACAATGTGGACGCGGCAGATGCCGCGGTTGAAGCTCACCTTCTGGAAAGGACGGCCCACCCTGGCTCTTGGGCTTAGCAGGGATGGGGCGGGGCGGGGCTGTGCGCTCAGAGATCCCATGGCGGAGGGGATCTGGAATCCTTCCTGGAGGTGAGCTGATGATGTGCTGGAGCGTGGTCTGTGTCTGACTGGGACGCGCGGGTTCTGTCTTCCTCTGCTGGAGACACAGAGTGGAGGGTTTCTCCCTTTGTGGAGCACCTGTGGGCTCCGCCCGCTGGGCCACGCCCCGTCCACCCTCGAGGTAGGTGGGGGAGTTCCCGCCTTTTACCAGGATGATGGATGGACGACTAAGTATTTTTTACCCATGATTCTAATTATGTATTGTATGTGCAGATGTGTGTGTATAGTCATGTGTGTGTGTGTATAAATATATATATATATGTGTATGTATGTGTATATGTTGTTTCTGTGCCTGGCATGTTTCTATGAATTTCTGCTCTCTTTTTATCACACTTATCTACTCATCACTCTTATGTCATGTCTCTATCAAACTATCCTCCATTCTCACTCGGACTCATCCCAAATCCCTTCGACCACTTTCATCTCCTAAATATCTCTGCCTAAGCTCATCCCTCCACCCCCACATCTAACTCACCAAACCTCACTCTACCTCTGTGACCTCCCACACAACCCTACTAAATTCTCCTGCATTCATCTCACCCTGCTACTATGCTCTCCCTAACCCTTCCACATCCTCTTTCCCCTCCGCCCCCCTTTTATTCATCTCAAGCCTTTGGATTGAGTAAATGAAGGATAAACTCCCAATTAACACTTCTGGATTTCTTTCCTCCTCCACCCCTCCATTACTCCAGTCAATCTAACTAACAAACTCTCATATCCACAACTCAAATTAACTCATAATAATACTAAAACTGTACTCCTTATTAAATTATACTAATCCATCACTAATTCTTGTTGGGTACCGGAGTAGCGTGCTACTCATCGAAAAGCGATTCAACGCCTCGTCAGGGGTAGTAAGCGCTATATAAATACAATTACAATTACAATTTACAATTACATGACATTTAGCATCCTGATTTGGACTGGGATGGGTAAGGAATCTATGAAAACTATGGGGTTGGAAAGTTGTTTGGATATTCTGGTGCTTTTATCAATTACATCGCTTGAGCAATATGCTGTTCTGGCAGGTTTCACAGGTCGTGTGTGACTAGCTGCACTGTCCAACGTTTTGTCTTCATATTCTGGGAAGTGCAGTGTTGTTTATCTCATTATAACACCAGGCCCACAAGTACCAGAATGCCAAGAAAAACCCTTGATTGAAGCAATTAGTTATGGATGCACCAGGGAAACCTAGCAGGTCTGAGACTCTATCAACAAGGTAAATAGTTTTTAGACTTAATGACAACCAAAGGACAATAAGATGTCATCACTTTTCATGTTTGGCCTGGAAAGGAACAGAGTCCATGTCTATTTATTCTATTTATTATCAATGTGTAGCCTGCTACGGCACAGACTGATGTCGGCTTACTTAAGATCTATACTTCTCTCTGTGTATCGCTCACTCTCCTCCGTGATTGACAGCTAATCGATTCCTCCTAATCCACAGTTTCGAAATACAAAGTCTTTAAGAGGAAGAGGCAGTCGTCACGAATGATCCGGAAACAGCAAAAAATCCCCTTCTAAAACATCTCCGAGTGTTGAAATTCATCTGATCATCTATTAAAAAAACACAACCAGATTTCCTCTCACTCAAATCCTTTTCTGCCCTGATCAGGAAACCGACCTCAGACTATCTTGCCCTTTGGAGATCTAGCACACTCTTATGAGTAGTTAATTAGTAGGTCCTCATTACTGCCACACTCGTGCTCCTTGTCGTAGCCTTTACTGTGTGACTTTCGAAACAACCTCAGGCAGATAACTGCGGATCTCAATGTTATTTCTGTTTTTTAATAAAACTTCCAATCCTATGAACATTTGCACCATGTCCAACTTCCTTTGGAAGTAGAAGGGAATGGCGGGCCAAGGAACTTCTTGATTCTTTTGTCTCGGTAAGGAGTTTTGCCCAATCCAAATGTTCGTGTGATTTACTCTAACATTTTAATATTCAAACGCTCTTTTTTGGCATATCATAGCACCCAGGTTGAGAGGCAAGATGCGTTGCCAGATTCTTGCCGGCATTCCCTAGTGTCGAGCGAGTATAGCATTATTTAATTTACAAAAAATCTTGCCTTCAGCACGCATCACCAGTGGAGAATCACATGCTAATTTTAAAAAGCTTTTTTTTTTAAAGCTCCTATCGGCATGATGCAAGTGTCCTTCTTTGGCCTTGGCTTACCCTAAGCCAGTGTGAGCTTTTCTTTCCTGAGAAGCGCGTCTCCCTGACTCTGGTATGCTTGAGCAGATCGACAGGAAGTCTTGATTTATGCGCTTTTCTAAGTGGACACCTTCAAAATAGCATTTTACAAGGGCAACCGCAAAGTGGAAGATTTTTTTTCTTCCTGGATGAGTTATGGCTAGTTTGGCAGGGGTGAGTTTTTGTTGGTATACAAATTGAGTCTGTCCTTCTCACATTGTATTCCTGACTAGGTTTTCAGTGCAAACGGGCAGCTGTTCACATTCTAGCCTAAAAATACACTTATAGGAAGAAACGCGCTAAGGCTGCTGAGCCTGTTTCTCCCTGTCATAAAGCAGTGGAGAATGCATATAAATCAGTTATGGAGCTGCCAGATCTGTCCTTACTACAGGCAATGACTGATAAAGCAGTGAGAGCTCACAGGGGCCTTATTTAAATCTATTCTCCTATAGATCTTTTTAGTTGACTGAGACATCCAAGGAATTTACAAATTTAAACAGTTTAGACTTCTGTGAAGCCCTTTAGCCATACATAGAGGAGCTATAATCAAAATAATACACAAATACAGCCACAAAAGCTGAAGTATTGCAATTGGTTCCTTCTCATCAAATTTAGATACATAGCAATAACCACAGCAAGAGAAACTGAGAATTAGAAATACGTGTTTCATAAAGAAACCTCTGCTCTCGCCTAAACATAAAATGATTCTAAAATCATCTAATCCAAATTCTAAATCAGGTAAGTGAATGGCTGAAATGAAATCTCAAGGGTATTCGTAAATGCCAGAAGGTGTCAGTGTGGCCAAGGCTTCAATAAAAGCCAATCAGAAAAATGAACAAGTGTTTAACATGAAGCTTTTCACTTGGGGAATACAGAAAGCAGGGAGGTCTTTATCCCTTAACATCTAAGGGAATCTGCTTTAACTTCTAAAAATGTAAACATTAATTAAAACAAACAGAACCTTCAACATCAATGTTACCCTTTTCCTCCCCCGCAAGAACCAATCAGCTTTTACTTTTCGTTATTGCATTTAAATATACATCCATGTTAATAATATTAAGGCACACAGCAAATATAATTTAAAATGTAAAACTGTACTTTGCACCATGACGGCATGTAAAGGATAGAGTCTAAATTGTTCTGCCCTCTGATGGCGATGTTAGCCATAACAATACCGCACGTGATTCCATATCAGGTGAGATCAAACCAAGGCCTTGACATTTTCAACAACATTCGTCCAATATTTTCCAGATATCATAAAATCTACCCTGAGTCTCCTCCATTTTCATATCCTTTCAGCCCCTTGGAATGTTGTCTTTCCTTCCTTGGCTTTACATATTTATATCCCTTGAAAATGATGAACAGACATATCACACTCATGGCAATAAAAATAAGAGGTTTTGTTAGAAATTGGGTCTCTAGTTGGCAGAGATATGCACCCTGTACAAGTAGGGACCACAATCCTAGTCAGGGGAAGTCAATCACACACCATAAATTAACCTGTGCTCCTCCTCTGGTAGCTTGGCACAGAGCAGGCAGGCCTAACTTAGAAGGCAACGTGTAAAGTATTTGTGCAACACTTAAAACAGTAAAAACACCACACAAAAAAAGATCAACACCAGACAAATAGAGCTTAATTTAATGATAAAAACAAGACCAAAATGACAAAAATCCAATAAGTAGAAGTTGAGAAATTAACTTTTAAAGAATATCTGCAATTGGAGTGCTTAGAAGATTAAAGTACCAACCGGGTCTATCTGGTTGCGCTAGACCAGGGTAAATAAAAAAGTTCAGGCTGACCGTGATAGAGCGCAATCTGGCTACAGAGTCCAACGTTGTCCTGCTGAAAAAGTACCTTGGATGGAGGGTGCGTCAATGTCGAAATCCTGATGCAAGGAGCAGAGGAGGTGATGCGTTGGTTACGATCTGCGGATCGTCGTCAACGAATCCTTGGCAATGAAGGTGGTGTGTCATCGTTGAGTCGTGCAGCTGGTAATGTAAAGTTAATGCACCAAGGCTGAGGGCGATGCGTCAATTCCAAGCTGCACAGTCAGCACTGTGATGTTCTCATCCACAGCGGTGGTGCGTCAGCTTCGAAGAAAGATGTGGCGGTTCCTATCGGTGCAGTGACGGAGATGCATAGGTTCTTTTAGGAACACCTGCAGAAACAACTTGAAGGTCCCAAGACTGGATTAGCACCACGTGGCAGGGCAGGACTGACAATTGGCAGAGTCCAGGAGCTGTTGCATGGTTGAGTGAAGTCTTTGACATCCCTGAGACTTCAATAAAGGAAGCAAGCCAGCAAGCCCTCAGAATAACTTTGGTTCTGGGGATGTAGTGATGTAGGCCCAGTCCTTCTCACTCCCACGCAAAGAGGGCAGCAGGGCAGGAACAGAAGAGCAGGCATCAAGCAAGGTCCAGCAGGGTCCAACAAAGTGACAGTTTCTTCAGCAGCACAGCAGTCCTTCATCCTGGCAAAATGTCTAGAGGTACAGAAGTGTACTGCTTTGGTAGGGTCAGAAGTCCAGTTCTTATAACCAGGGATGCCTTTGAAGTGGGGGAGAATTAAAAGAAAGGCTTTTGAAGTGCACATAATCCCTGCCCTCCCTGCCCTGCCTCCAAACACTCTAAAGGGGGTTATGAAGCTCTTTGTTTGGGGACAGGCACATCCTATTCAGGTGGAAGTGTCAGCTCCTCCATCCGATCTTTCCGAGGCTGACCTATCAAGATAATAATGGCCCATCAAGATGTGGATGACCCATCAGGCATACCTAAGCTCCATTTGTGTGTGGCTGTCTGGAGGGAATACAGAAAAGCCCAGCTGTCACCCACCCAGAGAGGTATTCAGAGACTGTCAGAAGGCACTAATTGATTTAAAGTAAGAAAATGCCAACTTTCTAAAAGTGGATTTTCAGAATTACAATTTTAAATTCAACTTCACCATGAGTTGTGATGTTACACTGTGATTTGCGAGACACTAACCGTGAGGGTCCCATCTCTTCCCAATTGGAAATTACATTTGTAAAATGTAATAAGGCAATCCTAATTTTAACCAATGGTAGAGACAGGCTTTACACCAGTGAAAAATGAATTTAGGGTTTTTTCACTACCTGGACATATAAAACGTAAAATTACATACCCAACCTTTTAAATACACTGCACCCTGCCCTTGTTGCTGTCTAGGACCTACCTTAGGGGTGACTTATGTTTATTAAAAAGGAAGGTTTAGGCCTGGTAAGAGGATTAACTTGCTAGGTCAACATGGCGGTTTAATGCTGCACCCACAGGCTCTGCAGTGGTAGGCCTGAGTCACGTTTAAAGGGGCACTGAAGTGGGTGGTACAATCAGTGTTGCAGACCCAGCAGTAGCATTTCATTTACAGGCCCTGAGCACATATAGTGCACTTTACTAGGGATTTATAAGTAAATTAAACATGTAAATTGTGGATAGACCAATGTAATCATGTTTTAGGGGAAGAGCACACACACTTTATCACTGATCAGCAGTGGTAAAGTGCCTTGAGTTCTAAAGCCAACAAATTCAGGAAAATAAGAGGAGGAAAAGGCAAAACATCTGGGGATGACCCTGCAAAAAGGGCTAAGTCCAACGGGTCTCCAGACAGAATTCATTTTTTGACTTCCTAGGTTTCCAAACCATCTGGCAATCAAAGAAATACCTATCTCCAATTGCTTCCCAAACACTTGTAGCTTCTAATTCCTGTAAATCCCCTTTCAGGTATGTAATGGTCTTAGTGTAATTTTTCAAATCCTCACTTTTGCCAGGTATGTAGGTGCAGCATTACTGTACCGTTACCATTCTGCAGACTCTGCCCTCTTTCACAAGAAGCATGCATAGCGCAAGACAGTACTGACAATCCATGGATCTCATAGTTATCATGTTGGTATCTACAGCCAACAAGGAACTTGCTGTACTTGTGCACAATTTATCCCCTGTGGTCGACTGTTTTCTAATCTTAAGATCATTCAAGACTACCCCTAGATTTGGAATCACTGCACCAAAAATGTCCCCACAATTTCAGCATCACTAACACCTCGTTTAGTTCTAGGTTTGATTCCCCATACAGGATCTTTCAAATGTTCCACCTGATAAATCATTGGGAAAACCACATCTAAATAACATACACCATACCATCCTTTGGGCAATATTAAATATGCCCAATTTCCACAAACAAAATAAACTCCAGGAATAACGGGATCTAATCCTCCCAAGAACAGAAGCCAGATAGCTCCATATTCAAAAAATGGTCACAATCACTTTTAACCATGAACTTAGTGCTAAGGGAAGATTTATTTCTACCCACACACAATTTTCCCTTGCATTCCCAATTTAAAAGTAATGCTGACATAACCCAGAGGTCTCAAAGTTTTGCTTTATCCTCATCCCATTGTCCCTTATAGCTCTCGTCCGGTCCTGTTTTAACTTTCTCATCCATTACCCTTGTCCTACCTTCTTTCGAATCTAAACATTTCTTTTCAACTTTAATTAAGAAACATGTCAAATTATTTCTATGAGCATAACTCATGTCTGATGTCATGATCGGTTTAAGGAAACTACCAACTGTCTCCATTGTTTTAGCATGAAAATTGTGATTCAGTCTCTTCATGAAAGGAACTTCAGAGAACACCAAATCATAATTTGAATAATAATATTGAAAGTGTCCTCCATAAAACAGACTCAACAGAAGACCACATGTAACACCATACGTAAGAGGAATATGCTTATAGGTAATTCCCTCTGAAGCTGTTTTTTTCATACAGAAATAACAGTTCTTTGCATCCATAGGGTCACCATATTCATAAAGCAATTTAAAATAGGCATTTGAAGAGTAATTGCCTCTAGATGCATCTACATATAAAGCCTTATAATCTAGTGTGTGTAAACTATTATCTATAGGACTCAGGGTCAAAGGGGTGACACTAGACTTAAGCTGATCAGCTGTAGAAGTTGTGGGTGAAGATACTCCTAAAAAGAGAATTATTAATACTACAATAGTGACAAGCAACACTCCTCCAAATATGTATCTACATCTATCTGTGTTGTTAGGTTCCATGATGTCTCTAGAATCAGACCATTGAGTAGAAGTTAACAGCAACCAGAAACTTCTCTGCATGTTTATACTTGTGCAAATTGCAAACAAAGTCCAAATGATGGAGATTGTAATTATATACAAAATGTTTGTGAGATTTCCTTAGACCTACTCTGTCTTCTTTTAAATGACACCCTCACGCTCCTTCTGCTGCCTCAGGCCTCGGGACTCTTCTTAATTCTTTTAAACAATGTCCTTTTTATTATTTACAAAGTTCAGTTCAAATGATCCTGTCAATAGTCTTTCAACTCAATGAGAGTGCAGCCCCAGACTCAGTCCACTTATAATTCAAGTTGACAGACGCCCAACTGGGATCTCACTTTTGTCTCTCATATCACAGATTTCCACCTACATAATCGTTATCAGCAAAGTATGTCCATTCATGGGATGAGTACATCTGATATGGCACTCTAGCTGTTTTTGATCTCCTGAAAAATGATCGTTCAATTTCGCTGTTACTCAGGTCAGACTCCTCAGGATCCTCTGGGAAAGCGCTTAGTACTCGTTCTGTAGACAATCTTAATCAGTCTCCTTTCCAACACTAGGTCCTTCCACAGGGTCTCGGTCTGGCTCAAGTAGTGGTTCAGCCCAAGATTCCTCAAATATCAGTTCGTTAAGACCCCCTCAGGCTGAGGATGTGCTGTCACAGACTCTTGCAGAATCTCAGCACTTTGTGCACCCTTGTCTTGCTGTCTCTCAGTTGTGGCTTGCATTTCCTAGAGGGATACTGTCACATCATCAAGAGGGCACTCCATCTTTGAGTGTGGTCTGCATGAATCCAATTGGGAAGACCCCCACAGCTGTATTTGTCGCTAGGATAACCTGTTACAGTCCACGCCAGCTAGGCTCTAGACACAATTTGAACATCTTTCTTCACCAGGACCCAGTCACCACGACTGAGATCATGGCACTGCTCCAGACATGGAGAGGCGGTAACAGCTTCAACCTGGTTGGATACAGACTAGACCACATCAGTTAGTCCCTTGCAGTAGTCAAGAACCATGTCATCTGTAATGTTGCAGGCACTGCAGGCAGTCTCATGGCTCTCCCTATGATTATCTCATGAGGTGACAATCCTGGTTTTCTGTCAGGGACACTGCAAAGGCTCATTAACACTAGAGGCAAAGCTTTTGGCCACTTCAGAGAGGTTGAGCCAGACACTTTGGCCAATCTGGATTTCAACGTCCCGTTCACCTGC
Source organism: Pleurodeles waltl (assembly GCF_031143425.1). Classification (NCBI taxonomy): domain Eukaryota; kingdom Metazoa; phylum Chordata; class Amphibia; order Caudata; family Salamandridae; genus Pleurodeles; species Pleurodeles waltl. Next base: position 1,173,070,719 of record NC_090445.1, on the reverse strand, counting down.
TCCACAATGCCAGATGTCTTTGGCCTATAACTGCAATGTAGTCTTTGCTCCCCTTGTAATGCTGCACACAACATTCTCAGAACCTCATTATTGAAATGAGTCCCTCGAGCAAAGTTGGGAAACTAAACCTAGGTATCAACTCCCTCAGTGAGAATTTGGCTACTTTGAGACTCTGAGTTATGCTGGTCGGATAAACCTCCACACAATGTGAGAAAATGCACACAATCACCAGGACATATCTCACTGCACACAGGCATTTCAATAAAGTATATTTGCATCCTGTTGAATGGCTCTCATGATCTTCATATATGGCTGGATGTCACTGGGGTTCTTTTCTCTACATTCATATACACATCTGTGACACAGTTTATCGGTCACCAGTCTAAATCGTGGGATGAACCAATGCTGCTTGAATAACCTAACCATGAAGTCCCTCCCAATGTGGGCTGCTCCATGGAACTGTCTTGCCACTGGGGACAGCATGCTGTTGGGTAACACCAGTCTGCCATCAACCGAAACCCATATATCATCATCTCTTTTCAAACATCCTACTCTGATCCAACCCTGTTGTTCTGCCTCTGACACTTCCTCCTGCAATTTCTTCACTTCCTCCAAAGTATCAGTTGTTGACAACAAAAGGTCATAGTTGGTCTCACCTTCAGATTCATTCGCATACTCACAAGGAAGGTTTGTGACCCACATGCGCAATATCCAGCAACCTCATTAGTATATATCGGTTGCCCACAGTCACATAATCATCACCACTGCGGTGAGCAGAGCACTTCACAAAAGAAATTGGTGCAGGAAGATGTAGAGTTTCCAATAGTCTCATAACATACTCCCCATTACGAATGAGAGAGAAAGAGGACCTCATGAACCCTCATTGTGTCCACAACTGCCCAAAATCATGAATAATACCAAGGCCGTACTAACTATTTGTAAACATAGTCACTCTCAACTGGTCAGAGACACAGCAAGCTCTAATAAGAGCTACCAATTCAGCCACTTGTGCAGAACATACCCTCAAAGCCAAGAAGCTTCAGCTACTCTTGAGACTGTACAGACTTCATAAGCAGCTCTCAAGTTTCCCTCATTGTCTCTTAGACATGACTCATCCATAAATAGTATGTAATCAGACTCTACGAGTGACTCATCCCATTTATCAGGTCTGGTCTTAATGCACAGTTCAGTGAGCTCAAGGCAATCATGCTCAACCTCTCCATCATCATTTTCACACTCCAGGAGAGGCATGAGGGTAGCAGGATTCCAAGTAGTATACCTCTTAATAGTGACATTCTCAGTTGTTAGAATAATCTGTACATACTTAACCAAGCGCTTGTTTGTAAGGTGCTGAGTACGTGTACATGTGAACAACATCTCAACTGAATTGGGCACAAGGACAGTTAGAGAATTTTCCATCACAATACTCTTGAATCTTTTTATGCTGATACCAACTGATGCCACAGCTTTAAGACACCTGGGCAGTCTTAAGGATACAGGATCAAGAGTAGCAGAAAAGTAAGCCACAGGGTGTCAGATATTTCTGTGTCTGCATCAGTAATGCAATGATGTCTCGTTTGTAAGTTTCTTGAGTATCAGATACCACTAACAGGTTGTCGATATACTGGATTATGATGGCATAACTGGGCATTATCAGCACCTCAAGATTCTTTTGAGGATCTGGTTGAAAATTTAGGGGTTCTCTGCATACCATTGTGAGACTAGGCACCATGCCAAAACACATTGTGGAACCAAAAGGCAAAAGAGGTTCTGATCTCATGCCAGGGAACAGAAAAAAATGCCTGGCACAAATTAATGACAGTGAAACGCTCAGCCTCACATGGAATTTGAAAGAAAATCACAGCTTGATTCGATACCATGGGACAACAGGAAATAACAATGTTGTTGACGCTACTCAGGTCCAGCACTATGCGATATTTACCGCTAGGCTTGTGTAAGCCCATAATGGGTGAATTACATGGAGTCCCCATTATCCCCTTTAAAATGCCTTGCTGTATCATTGACTCAATCATGGGAGTATAATTCCAGCATTTGTCTTAGTGATCAGATTGTTCTGTGGAGTTCTTGGATACTCAAAATTGGGCTTTACTTTTATGCTAACAGGCTCAACTCCTTATATGAGGCCGTTATCTTTTCCTGAAAGGTCCCACCCCTCAGGCTTTACTGTATCTCTAAGATCTGGTGGTAAACCCTCAGATGTCATTACAGGGCACAACTCGATCTCTGGCCTTTGATTCATCAATTTAACCCTACGTCCTCATCTTGGGTCTGGAACTCAACACTTTTCGGTGTGCAATAGATAGTGCAATTTAACATGCACAATAAATCACATCCTAGTAAACCCACAGGACTCGAACTGCACACCAAAAACTGGTGATTCTCCTCAAAGGACTCTCTTTTAACAGGTACTTCTTTTACAAAGTTTGCCATTTGCTTATTTGCGACTCCTACAACTTGTATTCTTTTTCCTGAGAAGGGTAGGTTTGAAACCTCGACTGCTCTAACAGTATCAATCAAAAATTATATGGGGTGGTGATTCACCTCACCTTCTATGAATGGACCACTCTGGTTTCCCTCAAAGACTGCGCCGAGTATGTAATCTTCCTCCCACCTCATGTACCAATATTGGGACTGATCAGAAGTGTAGCCTTCAACGGGATAAAACACTGAAAACTGCTGAAACAGATTCTGATTTTGAAAGGAATATTGATTTATATTTGGAACTTGATTTGAATTAAATTGGAGACCACTCACATTTTGCTGTGGCATCGGGGCTTGTGGGACCTGCATGACTGGAGAATTTTGCATTTTCAGTACATTCTGTGACTGTAAGAGGTTATTACTCTGGGGCTGTACAAACCTTGAATTCTGAACTTGGTTTTCATTTATCACTCTGTTGGGATTAAGACAACATTCCCGCTTCCAATGGCCTAACTTGTTGCAATAATGACAAGGATTTGATCTTTTCAAAGTTGCCACATCAGTCGCAGTGCTAGGGTCAATTGGAACACCACAACCTCTACCTTGTTGAGGGAACCTATTTCCACCTTGCAACGGAGAAGCTCTCTGTTGATGCACTCCTTGCAAAGAACCAACATTCCCTTCAAAAGGTTGACTCTGTCTTCCTCTCTGTGCCGCTGCCAGCAGTGCCCCATCAACTTCTCCTTCAACCGCCTCTGCTTCATTTCTATTTCATCATTACAGTATTTAGCATATCTCAGGATTTCATCTACTGACTTATTCTGCCAACAGATCAAATGTTGCTGAATTATCAGGCTAATCTCAAGTCTTAATTCTGCCACAAACCGGGACAATGTTTTTTCCATGTCTTTGGCTTTAAGAGTCTCCAATCTACTGGTCTGGTTAAACACCTGCAACAATCTCTTGTAAAAGGCATGCACCAACTCTTTGGGACACTTGGGTCGTCCTATCAATTTTTACCCAAGCAATGTCTTTTGCTAGTACTTTCCATTTCAAAAAGTTTATCACCTGCAGATACTTTTTCATCACCAGTGGTGAAGGGGCATTTGTTATCTGATTTCTCTGAGGCTCTCTTTCTGACCACTCCACATCTACTTCACGTTCTGCCCACAAGTCACTCTGTACAACAATGTAAAAAAATGTATTCAAATCCACCCTCAAGACTTGTGAAATCTTCACAAACCACTCAACCTGTTTGTACCATTCTCTCGGTTTTAGGGAATCATTAGTGAATGATGCAAGATCACTCCTGCTCCAAGGCACATGAACAAAACCTACACCTGTCACTTCCCTCAATGGACAATTTGAAGCGCCCACTCCATCCCGTAAAGACAGAGGCGGCTCTTTCTTTGACTTCTTGTGTTCTTTCTTTTTCTTCCATCTGCTTTTCCACTTATCTAACTCACTCCATTTTTGTGTGCTACCAATTAACTTCTTAATTTGTGTTTTCATTGCTAAAACACACATGATAACTTTTCTGCAATTACTTTGTTCGATTTAAATCTATCTCATAAGTTTGGGCTAATTCAGACAATCCATCATGAGCTTGTCCTACATGTTTAGTAATGTCCTTACACATGAACACAAGCTCGTTCTCTTGATAGGTATCTAATCAGGAAAGATCAAGGTTTCTTTCTGTCGTCTCATCCAAATATAGGAAAGCGATGAGAAACTTACATGCAGAAATAAGGTCCACCCTGGCCTCCTACTATGCATCTAAAATAGAACAGTCCACCAACTCTCCTAAAAAAATGTTTCAAATATTTAAAGAGATTTTCCAGCCACCTTCACATACTGACCCTAAGGCAGCCTCCATGGAGCATAGCAACAGCCTTGCTTGTTTCTTTCAAAAGAAAATACTAGACATTTATTCAGCCTCCCCTGCCCAGCCTGCTCAGGAAGTCGATCTTGTCTGTCAGGGTGTGGCTCAAAATTCCACGGTTTCTCTATCAACCTTTCCTCTCATCACTGAAGATTTAGTAACCAGTCTCCTACAGTCCATAAAATCAGGATCCCCACTGGACCCAGCTCCTCCCTACCTCCTGGCACTGGGGTCGGCCACCATTTTCCCTGTCCTGACCAACCTCCTTAACGCCTCCCTCATAACAGGTCAGATCCCTTCGCTATAGTCAGGCCGCTGCAAAAACATTCTAATCCTAATGCCAGCCTCTTCAACAACTACAGACCAATCTCCCTGCTTCTTGCTGTGTCCAAGCTGATTGAAAAACATGTCAACAACATCTTCCAGGCTTTCTTGTGTAACCTAAGATCCTTCAAGACACACAAATGTGCTTCAGACCCCAACATAGCACTTTGCTTTGCATGCAGTTGTGGAAGACGTAAGACGTCGCCTTGACCTTAGGGGATCCGCAGCCATCATTCTATTACACCTTATAGTGGCATTTGATACTGTAGGCCACAACATTTTGGTACAAAGAATATCTGAGGCAGGTATCAATGGCCGTGCCTTGAAATGGCTTTCTGCTTTTCCGTAGGATTGGACCTTCCAAGTCCTTGATCGTTCTTACCACTCCAACAGTTTCTCCCTCAGTTGTGGGGTGCCTCAGGGTTCCTCCCTGAGCTCCACTCTGTTTATTCTCTATATGTTGCCTTTAGCTGAGATTGTAGAACCCCACGGTCTGTTGCTGGTCTCCTACACCGATGACACTCAGCTAGTTTTCTCATCGTACACAAATTCTAATTTGGATCGACCACGACTATCCCCATGTCTCCAAGCGGTAGCCAGAGGGATGGCTGACTGCAAACTTAAACTAAATGAAGACAAAACTGAGGTGATGTTATTGGAAAACTGTTTTCTTCATAGGTTTCGGTCACCAGTACTGGAAGGGCTGGAAAGCCTGCCTATGCCAAAAGGAAATATAAAAAGTCTAGGAGTCTGGCTGCCCTCCCGTCTCACCATCGACTTTCAGTCAAAAAAGTTGTCTGCCACCTGTTTTAGTCTGCTAAGGCTCCTAAGAAAAGCCTTTAAGGTACTTCCGTTCCTAGCCAAAAGGCTTATTGTTCAAACCCTCATAATTTCACGCCTAGGCTATGGTAATTCTCTTTACTTTAATTCACCCCAATATGTGGTAAAGAGACTTCAGGTGGTACAGAATGCAGCTGCGCATTTCCTCATGAACCTTCCAAGACACCAATTTGTCAAACCTTCCATAGCCTCCCTCCACTGGCTCCCAGTTGAACAATACATACATTTCAAAGTGCTCTGCATTATGCATAGAGCTCTGTACAAAAGAGGCCCTGTCCTCCTTAGGCCTATCGCCTCCCACTATATCCCTCATAGGTCCCTCTGATCCTTGACGGCCTCTCTGATGAAGATCCCCCGGGCTAAGAGGGCAAAGTGGGCAAAGTGGGGCGGCAGATCCATGACCTACATTGAAGCCATACTCGTTGTTCAGAGCTTAATATTCTACTCCTTCAATATGATCTGCTTCCACTTTAGCACTGGGAGGCTTCCAGGTAGCCATGTGCTTTATAAATCCAATAAACAAGACTAAACTAAAGTGTCAGATTCCTGTCTGGCATTTTTTTTGTCTCTGGGTGCAGTGGTGGCTGTTTCTTTTTTAGCTATCCTGACCAGAAGACATTGCTGCATGAGCCCTTGGAGTGCTGATAATTCACAAGAGTCATTTCTAATGCACATCCTTTTCTCCAGTATGAAACTGTTTGAGTCTCATTTGGAGGAGATGGTGAAAAAGTCTGTAGAGCACAGCAAATTGATGACTCTTGTGAAGCCTTCATTTAGGGAAAGAGACTTTTGACCCAGAAGGGTTTTTTGGCAAGACACTTCCTACAAGAGTCAGCCCTTTAGAAGGAAGGATCTGAGGCCTGGGGATCCCTGTCATCCCTGTCTCAGAAGATTTATGGTCCAGAAACAATGACTACTTCAAACCTCCATCAAAGTCCTGAGTATATTTGGTTGGAAACTTTAGAATATGAGCCAGTGAGATCAGATTCAACTTTTCATACCATCATGGTGAGAGAGCGTAGCTTATATAATCTATATTAACATGAAATGTTTATGAATTAATGTATGGTAATGCCATATAGAAGATGTATTAACTTATTTTGCTATAACGTGCACTTGAAATGTGACCACGGGGAGTGGCCGCCAATGTATACGTGGACTAATAATGATGACTAAAATGATTATAAAATATTATACTGAATAAGTTTTATACTAATTATTAATGATTACGTTATTGAATTTGTGCTGAAATCCTTGTAGGCCTTAAGTTAGCATGAGCCGAAGCTTAGCTGCTTGGCTCTCATATTAAATGTATTTTTCCTATCTTGCAGTGTGCTGACTCACAAAAGGACATGACCTCTTGTTTTCTTCAAACTAGAAGCTGAAATGTAACCATACTAGACCCTTTCCCATGAATTCCGCATTGCTGGTAGAAAATATTAAGACGAAATGAAACAGTGTAGATTAATGTAATGTACAAGGTCATTCAAACCGGTGAAGACAATGAAGTTACTGACCAAAAGATGTACAAAGAATTACAGAAGGATAAAATCATACCGGACGTGCCACCTCCGAAGACGTCAATTATGAAGACCAATAAAAGTCTGTAAAATAATCTGGGGTGAAAGATTAATGACATAATTTGTTTTCCCATTGGATAAAAATAGTAGGGTATAACCAACGACCAATGACGTTTTAGGGGAATGTACAACGAAAAAGGGATAAAAACCCATGACATGGGAAGCCATTTAGAATTAGGTAGGGAATGCTATTGATTTTATCCAGAAACTTTGTCACTCTGTTTGGTGACTTATTGGTTTGCTTAGAACCATCCTCGTCCTTAGATTGCCCATTTTACACTTTACCTCCTTATGAGGGAAGTGCCCCTTATACCCCGGAGCTGAGTTCTGACAGATTGCGTTTTGTCTGATTTCCTGAAGACGAAGACTGAACCTGAGTGCTGACCTAAACTTTGGAGGGTAACTATGACAATACAATTGTGATTTGTCTGTTTGCTTTTCCTTTCTAGGTACCAACTGCTTACTTTTGACAGGGACCATAGTTAGATGTTTTCCAAATTAGTGTTTAAATCGTTTTGCATGAAGCCCAACATGCCAATGCTAATCAGTGGTTAGGAGAGGTATTCACTAAACTGACGCAATTAGACAGACGTCTGAATCTATGCTTTGTTGAACCGACGCGCTATTGACATTCTGCTAAATTGATCTATGTTCACGCCGTGTTATGTTTTGATGTTCGTGATTTTTGCTCTAATGAAATCTTGTTAAAGTTGCCATATTGGGACTATGCTATTATGTTTCTTGATTTTGAGATTAAAACATTTGCTCTTAGAATTGTAACCAATAGGGAATAAAACTCATCAAATTCTACTAAACTTGTGTGGTTATTCATGACTGACAGGTCATGGTGGTGTCTTGAATTGATTAATGAATTTGACTAAAGTGAAATGTATTGTTGTGATAAATATTAATGACATTATTGACGTATTGATTGACATATTGATTAGCTATCTCGTCCTATAGTGTCTCTCAACTGGGTCAAAAGATTCATTGGCCTAAAACGAGTCCTGATTTGTAATAAATTATCATAAAGGGACGCGTTAACAATTCTGGTAGCTATGACTTCTCTGCTCACCGCACCTTTAAAATTCCTTGGGCCATTGCCTCCCCCCTGCAAAAACGTCCCTGGAAACCACCTCTGCTCGGGGGGGGTTGATTTCCATGCCTCCGATGTAGGTTTTTCCTCCAAGACTGGCCAGGGCTCCCCCGATAAGGAGCTTCGCGTCCGCGCCTCCAGCGGGCCGGAATTCAACAGAAGAGCCGCTTGAAAAGGCTTCCGCATTCCGACATAATTGTCAGCATCAATCCAGCGAGGGACGCCTTGCTCGGCGTTCCTAGCAACTCAGCTCGGCTCAATTCAGCTCAGGGGCGGCTTCGGAAGCGGCTTCCGCATTCCTAAGCAAGCCGCAGCGCGTCCTGTCTTGGCGCGCTCTCTCTCCCACTGCCTCACAGCCGCAGAGCGTGACGGGAGCTCTCGCGGCCATCCTAGGAACTTTTCCTTTTGAATTAAGATTTTCTTTTTCAAGAAGATTTCGCTCTGCACATCGGGACTTGAGCATTAGGTGAGGACCTGGCGGTAAGACATTTGTGGGTTTGATTATAAAATTTTCCTGATTTGCCTAGCACTCAGGGCTCGTTTCACCTGGCACACAGGGGAGGGGGGGGGGGGGGGCGTTTTTTTTTTTTTTTTAGCGGTATTCAGCGTTATCAAAAGAGTATTTGGGGTTGAAAAGACTGTATTAAGGCTGGCGAAGGACTCTTTTTACTATCTCGTGAGAGGTCTCACCCCCCCCCCCCCCACCTCCCCCCTTTGTTTTTTTTTTTTTTGGACTCTCGTACGCATTGCTAAAATACGAATTTGGAGGTGGAGTTCTTGGCAGACTCCCTCTCTGGAGACTTAATTAATAAAAAAAATATATATATTTTTTTTTCTTTTACTATTGTAATTCAATTTTTTTTTTGTTGTTGATTTTTTTTAATTTTATTTTTGTTTTGGCGGGGGGGAAATGCGGCGGTCTCCACACTATGCAGGCTGCTCTGCTGCCAGAGTTCCCAGAGCAACTCGTACTACCAAACAGAAGCGACCAGCACCTTCGGATAATCACTTATAAAAGGCTCCGGCTTCTGCGCCCCCCCCTTTAATTTCAGTTACGGATTCAGCCTCTAGTCTTGTTTCACCTCTCCCTCTCAGTTCTCCGCCCGTAGAAGCCAACTCGTCCAGCTCCCCCCTTAGCTTGGATTGTCCGTCTGATGATTCAAGGGCCCCCCCATCTGATCTGGATCCTAGCCCGGGGTTATTTAAAGGTTCTCCATTACTGACTCAGTCGATCCCCGGCTGGAGTTCCGAGACTGTCTGCGATCCAACAGCGAACATTGGATCCTCTTCTAGTCCCCTTTTCCCTTTGTTTGGAGGTGGGAAGAATCGTAAGGAAGATCATCCGGTATCAAGCATCAGCCGCACTCCCCCTCCACAGGTGGATGACTCAGCTTCATTGTTAGCACAGGAATTGATCAATAGAGACGGGGCAAACGCAGTAACTGAATCTTCTACCCACATTTTCTCCTCTACTGCTTCTCCTATTGGTTCGGCCGGGCCTAATGAGCTAAGTGAAGCTTCTACACAGGGTGCGATAGTTATGGCAAAGGCCAGTGTTCCTTCGGACAACTTACTTCTGCAGATTCTAAGTGATTTGAAAGCGTTGAAAGTCTCCCAGGACGATGCAAATCAGAGAACAGAATCACAATTGAACCTGATTTGTAGTAACATCCAGCAACTTTTTTTTTTTTTATATTTTTTTATTAACATTTTGTGTTTAAGAAACAGTGTTTCTGTTGCAGAATCAATTCGTGTGCATTACATTTATGCATAGTAGTCTTAACATCACCATTGTTTAATTGTTCTACCTGGCTATCAGTTAGCCTATATATTTTAGGCTTTTTGTAGGAACATAACATTGGTGGATCATCTTCTTTGTGGGATGTCCTATAGGTTGGGTGTTATAACGCTGTGGAGCTCTAGTAATTATGCAACACAATTAATACACATTCAACTATTATTAACTCAAACTTAAAACTTGATGGTACTGTAAAGGGTGGTGATTATTGACGCAGGGGTTTGCTGTGTCTTGGTCCTTTTTTTTTTTTTTTCCCCTCATCTCCCTTCCGGGGTTCATATGGTATCAGTGCTCCTAAACTTTGTCTGATTTCAAGTGGGTGGGGTTCTCTTATGTCCAATCTGTCTGTTACTTAATGTCTTGGGCTCTGTACGTTAATGGTTTGCTTCTTTTTCAATTTCAATCTTCCTCTTGCCCAGTCTATCTATATTTTGGTGAATGTGGTAGCGTCCCTTTTATCTCATTATTTACTCGGTTTCCCCTCCTGCCGCTACGTCTGTATTTGCGTCTGTCGCTCTTACTATGTCGCTCTATTTTGTCACTGCTATTTCCCATCCCTGTGCAACAGGGTGTCGTCGTAGACCCTTCCCCTCCTCGCGTCACGAGTGCCGCTAGGGGCAGGGCCGGGGAGTACGGGGGACCCACTCCTACCCTTTTTGCGCATCTCTTCCAACATGCCAGCGCCACTCCTGTCATCGGGATGTGCGTGTGGGGGGTGAGTTTTCTATACGTCAATCGTGCAGTGAACCGGTTAATGTCCTCGGCCGCTGGTTCGGTGAATCTCTCCAACTGGCCCCTACCTGTAAGCCACCTGGCTACCCACTGCAGCTGTGATGCTAAGTAATAGGCTTCGAAATCTGGGGCTCCTAGTCCCCCTTGACAAGTTGGTCTGCATAGTATCGAGAGCGATGTGCGTCTCCGGCCGTCATCCCATATAAGCTCCCTGAGTAGGGCATTGAGCTCCCGGAACCACCCTGCCGGGATCAGAAGGGGTAAATTGGTGAAGTAATATAGGAGATGGGGTTCCATAATCATTTTAGACAATGCTATTCTGGCCATTATCGTTAGTTTTAGCGACTGCCAAAACCCAACAGAGGACTTCAGAGATCTTAGCGCCCTACCCAGGTTACCCTCGCGCAGATCTGTCCTGTCATGAAATACCTGTATACCCAAGTATTTGAAGATTCGTGGGGCCCAGATCAGGTCCCCGGGGCATGTTGTCGGTCGTTCACCACACGGGGACAGAGGGAACACACATGTTTTGCTACGGTTAAGGCATAATCCAGAGATATTCCCGTAGTGTTCCAGCACTCCCAGGGCCCACGGGAGGTCCCCCTCTCCGTCCCGGAGATATACAAGTATATCGTCTGCATATAGTGAGATGATATGTTCTTGGTGACCCCACACCACTCCTCTGCCTGCGCCGTCCTGTCGCATCTGGGACGCCAGCGGTTCGATGGCCAGGGCAAACAACAGAGGGGATAATGGGCAGCCCTGTCTGGTTCCTCTGTAAATTGGGTAAGTGTCTGATACCGTCTTGCCTGTCCTTACTCTTGCTAGCGGTGACGTATATAATAGGTCCACCCATCTGACTCAACCTTCACCCATTCTCATACGGAGCATCACTGCTCTTAAGTAGTCCCATCTAATCGAGTCGAACGCCTTCTCAAAATCTACCGCTAGTAACACCCCCGCTGCACGTCTCGCCTTACTAGGCATGCTCAGGACTGCAAAGAGACGCCTCAAGTTCAAGGAGGTGTTGCGGTTCGGGACGAAACCATTCTGATCTTCATGGACAAGAGTTGGTACATGGTCAAGCAGTCGTTTAGCCATGATCTTACTTAGTATTTTAAAATCACTATTTAGCATTGACAGGGGGCGGAAGTCAGTCACCAACGGTTGTTTTGTTTTGGTCTTAGGGAGCGGGATCACCAGCGCCTCTCTCATGGTGCCCAGCATTACCCCAATTCGTAGCGCTTCTGAGTATAACTCTACCAGTTGGGGAGCCAGCTGTTTCTCAAATTGTTTGTAGAAATCCATAGGGAGGCCGTCTGTCCCGGGGGTCTTCCCAGGGGCTAGTTGTGCTATAGCTTCGCTAACCTCCGCCAGTGTTACTGGGCCTCCCAGGCTATCCCTTTCTTCGGCCGTCAGGCTTGGCGTGGGTATCTGCCGTATGTAATTATCAAAGACTTCCATGCTGATTTCAGCCGGCTTCCCATAGAGATAGGTGTAATATTCTTTGAATGCGTTATTCACTGTACATGGACCACTTCTGCATATCCCTTCCTTATCTAGTACATTCGTTAGGGGCTCGGCCTCTCCACCCGGTCTTACCAACCATGCTAGCATTTTCCCAGACCTACCCTCTTCTGACTGTAAGGAGGCGAAATATTTTTGTGTGTTGTGGCATCTGAGTTGCTCTTCGATCTGTGAGTGTTCCCTTTTTGCCTGATTGTATTCTTCGTTTCCTGTTGTGTCCCTCCCCTGTCCCAGTTCCCTCTCATGTATTATCTTCTCTAGTCTGGTCAGTTCTCTTTCTAGTGTTCGACGAACTCAGACTGATTGTCCCATACGAAAACCCCTTGTCACCACCTTAAGGGCCTCCCATTCCGTTGCTCTAGTGGTGGTAGACCCGCTGTTAGTTTGAATGTGATCAATCAGATGCTGCCTCAGGGTGTCTCTATATGCTGGGTCCTCAAGTGCCGACGGAGTTAGTCTCCAGGCCGGTATGGGGGGCCTAACCTCTGTCGCCCTCCCTGTTACTAGCAGGGGATTATGGTCGGATAATGTGCGGCCTAGGTATTCTGAGTGGACCATCCCCGTGTAAGGTCTGCTGTACACACCACCCTGTCAATTCTGGTATGGAGCCGGTGGAGGCCCGAGTAGAATGAGTAGTCCCTGTCGTGCAAATGGTGCTCCCGCCAGACATCCATTAGCCCCCATGATTTCAACCATTCACTAAGCTTCCCGGCTATCTTACTTGTCATTGCACCCTGCAGCGGAGGAGTTGACCTATCCAGGTCTACATATAGTATACTATTGAAATCCCCTCCGATTAGGAGCTCCCCTCTCCTCTGACGGGTGAGGTGGCTCGATAGTTTTGGCAGGAAGGGGATCTGGTCCTGGTTAGGGGCATACATGCAACATAGGACTATCGGTTTACCGTGCAAACTTCCCTCCAGAATCACAAACCTCCCCTCCCGGTCTATGTTGGAGGCCTCAATCTCTAGTGGGACCCCTGCTCGGACCCAGATCATTACTCCCCTTGCGAATGCTGAGTACTCTGTTGCATACACCCGCCCCCTCCATCTATGTCTTAGCCTTTCGGGTTCACCTGTTGCCAGGTGAGTCTCCTGCAACATTGCCACCTGTATATTCCTCCTTTTTAAGTAAGCCAGTATTTTGTGTTGTTTATTCGGTGACCCCATCCCCCTAACGTTCCACGTTAAGAAATTGTATTCTGCCATGTTGAAGTTTTACAAGTTTATGCCGGTTGCACTTTACCCCCTTTACTTTCAGCTCTCCCCTGCTGAGTAATGGAATACTGCTGTTTTTCGACCATTCTCCACCCTTTGCCATCCTAACTTGTAACTGTTTATCCCAACTCCCCCTCCCCAAGGCACCTCTCAAACAGTAGGCTGCCCATAAGAAAAAAACCTGTGCAACAGTGCAACTTATGTCAACTTTTAGTTGCTGTTCTCGCCAGTCTGCTTGTACGGACGAGATTCTAGTGGGGGGGTTGCCCTGCACGGAGGGGCCATTCGTACGTCAAAAACAGCCGCTCCGAGGTTGTCCAATAAGTCTTTGGGGATCCAAGTTCATCTGCGGTCTGTGGGGTCACTATTGGTGCCTGTGCGGAGCTGCCGGAGTCCCCCGCTGACGACATCACTGTTTCGTCCGATTCTCCTCCAGAACACTCCAGGGGGGACCCTTCTCCACTCATGTGGGCCGCTGCCTCCAATGCCGCCCTTCTGCCACTCTCTTTTTGTTTTTGGGAGGGTGCCATACGGTGGCGGCTTCGTGTACGTCACCCCCGGGGGGGTCGGCGCGATCCTCCTCCAGCCGGACCTCTCCCCTCTTGCCACTCCGTCTGTACTCCACAGGCTTCCAGCAACTCCCATGCCTCCTCAGGGGATTGAGGAAAAGATGTTTTACCGTCTAGCATTACCTTCAGTCTAGCTGGGTATAGCAGTGAATATTGAATGCCTTCATTCCTTAGGGCCCTTTTGACTGCGATGTAAGATGCCCGCTTGTTTTGTACTTCTACTGTAAAATCTGGAAAGAGTGTGACTTCACCATTTGCCACCTTGAATGGGCCCCCTTCTCGTGCTCTTTGCAGTAGGATGTCCCGATCTCTGTAGTGTAGCAATCTTGCGATCACTACCCGTGGGGGCCTGCCCGGAGCCAAGGGTCTCGATGGCACCCGGTGTGCCCTTTCCAGGGTGTAGAAGGGGGTCAGCCTACCCGGCGCCACTACTGTGCTCAGCCATTTTTCGAGGAATTCCACCATATTCGATCCATCGGCCCCCTTCGGGAGACCCACCACACGCACATTATTCCGACGGCTTCTCCCCTCTGCGTCCTCTGCCCTTTGCTCTAGGCGTGTCATTCTGTCTCTGAGGTGCGTCATTTCGGCTTGCAGGTCTTTTTGTTTTGGTGCGATGTCGGCCAATGTGGTTTCTGTTTCTTTGACTGTCTGACAACTTGTGATGGTCAGCCCTCAGGAGGCCCAGCTCAACCGCGACCTGATTGATGTCGTGTTGCAGTGTCAATTTAGTGTCTTCAATCGCACCTAAAATTTTATCTAGGGTGTCCTGCATTTGGATCTGCGGTAGGTTCTGCGCGTCCCCCCCTTTGTGTCCGGGGGCAGCCGCGCCTTCCATGTCTCTAGCCTTGTGGCGGTTCTTAGGGAACATTAGGCATGCGGGTAATCGCTCCCCTAGGGGGACGAACCAGAAATCAGTCAGGCTGTTCCTAGTCCCCAGCGCTATCCAAGGCCCTCATGGCTCCCAGGCCCGATTCCAGCGGCATCAGAGTCAATGCCCCCGCTCACCAGTTCACCATAGGCCTAGGGCGCGCTTCGTTAATCCGTGGGGGTATGACTAACCTGTTCGCAGCAATCTGGGCCTCAGGGCTCGATCCGACCCACAAAGTCAAAGCTCTCGCTACAAGTCACTGCCCAAGGGGTCTCATGCAAGGGTGCACAGGTCCTATCTCCCGCCAGCCACGCCATCCATCTCCAACAAGTCGCCACGAAACGCCATGCCACTGTACCTTCCTTGTGGTTCAGGGACTGTCCGTCATAATTCGGTTCCCCAGGGAGTTCGTCCACACAGGGGTCAGCCCAGGCACCTCCACCTCTGAGATGTTGTTGGGCTTGCTCCGCTGTCTCTCCTCTCAGGGCCCATCAGGCAGGGCCCAGCTTCCAGGCAGGCTCACCGCTCCCACGTGGTGCCACCCTGGGCCTTGTCGCAGGCCAGGCGGTTCCTCCTGTCCACCCCTCGCCTCACGGCGCACGCCCAATGTTCTCCTCTGCCAGGGGGGACCCCCGATCATCAGGCCCAACCCTCCAACCAGGGCCGGCAATCCTCTCTCACGGACACCGCGTCTGCCGCGGCAGGGGCCCCAGCGCTCCGCCAGGCCTCCCTCCGATCCGGTCCTCAGTTTGCCCCAGGGTCCAGGGCGGCTAGACCCGCTCCTCTCGGCCTCAGCTCGCCCCCTCGAACTCTGGACGAAGGAGGGGAGAGGGCCCGCCCGCTCGCAGCTTGGGCATCCGTCAATCGTGGGGGCGTGAGGGCTTCGGCCCTGCCGACCCCGCCCCCTCCACCAGTGGCCCCCCGCAGGCTCCTCCACCCGCCGATGGGTCCCGGAGAGGGCGGGGGGGGGGTCACCTCAAGTTCCGGCTCCGGTCCAGGTGGCTCCTCTGTAACGACGTGCAGCCGCAGGGCCGGGCGCACGCCGATTCTCCCCACAGTAACAGCGCGGCGGCTGGTCCCAGACCCGGGCACAGGCAATGCCCCCAGGAGTGCTCGCCCCAGGCCCCGCTGACGCCCAGCACCCTAACGCAGGTCTCTGCTTCTTTCCGGGCTTGGACTGCCCCTGGGACGGCACAGGATAGAGGATGGAATTCCGGCCCCTCCGGAGCAGCAGAGTTAGGCGTGCGCCATCTTCAGCCACTTGGCCACGCCCCGTAACATCCAGCAACTTAACTCACGAATTACAGTTATCGAACAATGAGTCTCTGATCTCGAGGATACTCGGGCAATGGTAGAACCATCTCTGGCAAAGTGCCAAGCTGACCTGCTAGATCTACAGATCCGTCTTGACGATGCTGAAAATCGATCACGTAGATCAAATTTGCGATTTACGGGAGTCCCTGAAGGGGGCGAAAATGGTCAGACAGTCACGGAATTGGTAACAGATCTTATTAAAAGTCATGTTCTAACAGGGTTCGAGGATAAGTATCCAGATCTAACAATTATGAGGGTCCATTGGGTCCCGGCAGTCCAACCGTTAAACTCTAAATATCCTCGAACTATACTAGTGAATTTTGGTGACTTTCGTATCAAGGAACAGATCTTCCAGAAGGCAATTAGAACCAAAACTTTTCAGATTCCCGGTGACTCGGCATTCAAGATCTTTTCAGATATGTCAGTGGTGGCAGCGCATCGAAGAAGAGAATTAAAAGACATGATTCCAGCTTTTCAAAGAGCAGGGGCACAGGCAGTCCTCGTGCAACAATCGAAACTTAAAGTGTTTTTTCAGGGTCATTCAAATTTTATTCATACGGTTGACGCTGCTAAATCGTTGTTGCATGTAATTCAGAACTCTGAGCAATCGGCAGTAAGGGGGGGGCGGGGTGGGGGGAGGAGAAGGGGGAAGAACTTAATAAAGACTATAAGGTGATATATTGAATACTAAAAATTACAGTATCATAGTAGGCCCCCCCCTTTTTTTTTTTTTTTTTTTGCCACAGCGCATGGACAGACTATTCTAATTTTCTCTCTCTAGCCTCTGGCCTAGGGTGCTATGACAAGGCACCTCGTTAGGGAAGAAGTGGGACAAAGGGTGGGGGAGGGATGTGGCCCCGGGTCGTCCAGGCGGGAGGGCTCCAGGTGTGGGCCACTGAAGGGAGGGGGGCTGAGGGGGGAGAGGCATGGATATCAGGATCTGTTTCTGTCACTGCAAAGGATTGTTACGATTGATTAGGGTATTTTACTCCAGATCTGGGGGGGCATAGGCACACTAGCTCAAGATTTAATCAAATGACAAAATCTCTTTTGCCATTAAGATTTCTATCCTGGAATGTTAATGGATTAAATAATCATAGGAAAAAGTCCGCTATTGAAAAAAGGGTAGTTGCTCTTAATCCCATAGTTATATTTCTTCAAGAAACCCATATTCCATTTAATAAAGTTTCAGGCTTTCAAATGTTTAAAAAAATGGCTGATTTTAAAGTACTTGCAGCAGCTTCAGCGGCTCATAGAGGGGTGGCAGTTTTTTTAGCTAAAACCCTGAATGCACAACCACTGGACTTTCTCTCTGACCCTGAGGGGCGTTGGTGCTGGGTTCAGTGCACAGTCGCAATGGAGAGATTCATTTTTGTTAGTTTCTATGCTCCTGTGACGGATGATCCGGCCCCATATATAGGCTTGTTCCATTCCCTTTTGCAGCTGACAGGGAAAATTATTGTTGGGGGGGATTTCAACTTTCTTCAGGACCCAGCTCTAGACACTACCGTAAAAGGCAAAAGACAGTATAAACCTAAAGTAGCAAAGACCTTTCGAGATTATGTTAAGGTTTGGCGCTATGTGATCCCTGGAGGACAAACACCCCTGATGTGAGGGAATATACCTGTATCTCTTTGCGGTATAAAAGTTCCTCGCGCATGGATTTTCTTTTGATCTCTGAAACATTGTGCTATCAATCTCAATCGGTCCAGCATTCTGGTCTCTCAGACCATGCCCTTTTGCTGCTGGAAATTTCACTCCACTCTACAGTTCACCTACCTCAGATCAGAAGGTGGATTTTTAATCTCCGCCTTTTGTCGGAAGAAGGGTGGATACAGACTTCACAGGTTGAAATAAGGGATTTCTTTCAACGCAATCAGGGGTCTTCAACCCCAGCAATAGTCTGGGATGCATTTAAGGCCTATTTCAGGGGCTGGGTAATCGTCAAAGAGGTAGCTGATAAACGGGCTCTGAAACAACAAACTGCGGTTTTGGAAGACGTAGTTCATAAGTGTTTAGTCACCTATTTGTATGCCCCTTCGGATACTAATAGGAAGGCTTTCGAAGCTGCCAAGAAAGCGCTGGTGGGATTTTTTTTATAAAAAGGTTGATATAGAATATGGGTCTTATCAACAGAAGAGTTATGAAGAAAGTAATTTTACGGGAAAATTCTTGGCATGGCAAGCTCGAGATCGTATTGCTGGCAATGTTTTACACGCTTTAAGATGCCCGGTCACTGGGGTTAGGCGCACTGAGCCCAGAGACCTTGACCAAATTATGTTGGAGCATTATAGACAAATCTATAGTGATGCTTCAATTATAGATTCCAGGACCATTGAGAAGTACCTGATGGGCCTTGATAGTCCTTCCCTCTCAGATGAGGACTGTGTGGCATTGTCTCAACCATTTACAAAGCCGGAACTTCTAGACGTAGTTAAGAATCTCCCCACAGGGAAAACCTGTGGTCTGGATGGCTTTCCGGCTGAGTTCTATAAGACTTTTATAAATGCATTTGCCGAGGAGTTCTTGGCCCTTTTAAATGGTTTATTACAGGGCGAGGAAATCCCCAGAACTTGGCATGCAGGGAATGTGGTTAGCTTCCCTAAGAAAAATAAAGATAGGGAGGATCCAAATGCTTACCGTCCAATTTCATTGTTAAACACAGACTATAAAATAATGACAAAACTATTGGCTAATAGGCTCAATGGGGTAATTAATAAATTGGTGCATCCCGATCAAAACGGTTTTGTGGCTAGTCGACAACTGGCTACAAACACACACTATTTAGCAGAGGCCTTTGATTATTTCACGACTAATAGAGTCCCTGCTATTATTCTTTTGCTGGACGCAGAGAAAGCCTTTGATTTGGTTGTTTGGGACACGCTTTTTTTAATTTTATCTAGTTATAAGGTACCCACTCAAGTTATTTCTTTAATTCAAAGGCTGTACTCAAACGCTGAGGCTAATATTATTATAAACTCAAAGTCTGTCGGACAGCTTCAAATACAACGTGGGACTAGACAAGGGTGCCCGTTATCCCCTATTTTATTTGCCCTTTTTATTGAACCACTCGCCATTAAAATTAGACAGCATAGTCAGATTCAGCCACTGTTAAAATCAATGGGACAGATCAAACTTTATGCAGATGATATTATTCTGTTTTTGGACATAAAACACTCTTATCAGGAAGCGGCCTTTAATCTATTTAAAGAATTTCAGCAAATCGGTGGCTATAAGATTAATAGGACCAAGAATGACATCATTCTTTGTGGTACTACTCCTAATTGTCTTCTTCCTGAATTAAGAGAATGCGTAAATCCCAATCCAAAAAGATACTTGGGGGTTTATTTTTCGTCCAATATAAGTGATCTCTATGATCTGAATTTCGCTCCTTTACTTCAGAAAACTCAGGCTTTACTGACTCGTTGGAGGCCTCTCCCTCTCTCTATATTAGGCCGCATCGCATTAATTGAAATGTCAATTTTACCACTTTTCAATTTCTTGTTTGCGGCTATTCCGTGTGTTTTAACGCAACCTTTTTTTAAAAAACTGGAATCCCTATTTCGCTCCTTTATTTGGCAGAACCGAAAGGCTCGAGCCGCTTTGAGTATACTGCACGCCGATAAGGAGAAGGGGGGACTGGCCTTGCCAAATTTCAAAGATTACTATTATGCATTTTTTGCACACTATTATGCTAGTTTTAAATTAGAATGCTCCGTGGGCTCCAAGTTTTTTACTGATTTTCGGGTATTAAAATGCAGAGAGCATAATATCCGGAACCCAGCCCTCTTGACAAAATCGGCTAAAAAAGTTTGTTATAAAATTCTTAAATGGTTTCTCAAGAAAAGATTGGATTTTTTTAGAAAATATTCAATCCCTTCTGTACATTTTGACACTCCACTCTCACAGATTTCTCTAGGTTCAGGGACTCAGCTTAACAAAGTCATGGTGAAAAGGTGGGAGCACGCTGGATTTAGTAAAATTGGAGATTTCCGTGCTGAGGGTAACTGGGAAGCCCCATGGAAAATCATGATCACAGTCAACAATGATTTTTTGCTGGTCGGATCCTATAATATTTTGCTGCAGGTTTTTAGAGACTTGGATGTTAATTCTATCATTAATGCCCAATCACTGGTAACAGAATTAGTTACACCTTCGCGGATAGGGAATGCAGGGGCATGGAGAAGGCTCTTGGCAGAAACGGTCAAAGTGGATCTGGGGATAAGCGCTCAGATGAAATGGGTTAGTCAGGAGGGCATAGAGGTCTCAAGTGATTACTGGGAGACTATTAACCGCCTGAATTTCTCCGTGCTACGAGGAGCTAATTGGCATTGAATGATATTTTTTAGTAAATGGTTGTTGTACGGAACCCCGCAAGCCCTATCTCATACGGGGATTGGCCACCCTAATATGTGTTTTCGGTGCAAGGAAATAGGGGCGGCAGGCTGGATACATACGATTGCGACATGCCGATGTATACAGAGATACTGGGAAGGGGTTTTTGCAATTTTAACATCCATTGTGTTGGTACCCATATCTCCCAGTATTCGCTTGTTGAGCTTGGGCTATGATCCCGAGGCAAGACTTTCCTCTAGACTGGAGAAGCTCGTATTTATAGCCACTGCGGTGGCTAGGTCACTGTTGCTGAGAAACTGGCGGTCTGAATTATCTCCTACTAGTCAAGGATGGTATAATAGGATGGTCCAAGTTAGACTTCAGGAGATGAGATATGCTAGTAGAATAGGTAATGTTAAAAAGTTCTCTCTGATCTGGGGAAATTATTTCTTAGACAAGCTTGGCTGATCTTTCTTTTTGTTTCATTTTGTGAAAGTGACAATGTATCTTGTTGTGTACTGATGTTTCTTTTTTTCCTGATAATAAAATAATAAAAAATTTACAAAAAAAACAGTTCTGGTAGCAGAGCGACGGTTTGGCCCTTTGGGGCCCTAGGACGGAGAATTATTGTTTAGATTGTTTTTCTGAGATAATGCAAAGTGGAGGTATGATGCATTTCTAAATTCCCCATGACTTTCCTGGGATCTCGGAGCCTGCCTAAGTGAGTTGGGAATGTTCTCGGTGCCTTAGCATGTGTGGTGTAGGATTTGCGCTTGCTCAGCTTCTGCATTTTTGCAGGTGATTTGTGAAAATTATGTGTGTTTAGGCAAGGTAAATGTTGTCTTAGTAGGAGTGGGCGTACTCCATAGTATGAGAGTAGGGAAGTCGGCGTACTTCATGTGAGTGTGGTGCTCAAAATTATCCACGTGGTTGGTTGTTAATGTACGGACCCATCGTGGTCTAAGTCCGGAGTATATTGACAAGTGTAGGAGACACTTGCGGTTTATGTTGTAATTTGTGCAGTTTAATAGGTCAATCGGGCGTGGTTGACAAGTCGAGTTTGAGTCAAATTGCATGTGTGAAACCTTCGATGGAGATTTGGCAAGTTCTAAAGTGCACTAGGACAAACCATTGACAAGTCGAGAGTAGGATTTGCGGTCAAATTCTGCTTTTGGGTGCGGGAACTGAGAAGGAGAGAGTAGCAGCCGAGGCTTCAAGTGAAATCTCTGTAAAGTTCTGAAGCGAATGTGTTACCCTTCCTGTAGTAAACCGGCAAATTTGTGTTATTATTGTTGTTAAAGGTGCTGACAGTAATTTTGCATTAGTTTGATGAGAATCCAGTGAGGGGCGGACGAGCCGCAAGACTTTGTCAACTGCAGTATGTGAGTGTGACATCAGTGGTGCCATGCTGAGATAGATCAGTTGCCGAGAGGGGTCGCGCACGGATTGGCTGCCGTCCGTGAGAGGCAATAGGTAGAGAAAGGTGGGTGAAGAGTGTCCTGGGAATTAAAGTCACTTCCTGATTAAATACAACAAAAGAAAAGACGCAAAGATTAATTTTATCAAAGCATTTAAAAGCACTCTGAAAGGAGACGCATACATTATTGCGAGTGAAGGGGAGCCTACACCGCATGAGGGAACTCCAGCTTATATAGTTACGGAGGAAAAGGGTGTCGCACCATGCTTATGGATGAAACAGTGGCACAAATTAACGGAAAAGGAGGGATGTTTGGCGTTTCCGGAACATTGAACGTTCAATACGAGAGTTCTAGAGAATTTGAGGTGGATGTTAAGTGTACAAAAGCCACCTCCGAGATCAGCTCAGTACGAGGCTTTAGCAATTTGGGCAGAAAAGACTTTAGCTGAGGCTAGATGGGACAATGAGAGCAAAATGTGGAGACGAGGAATAGTTGACGGACTCAAATTTTTTCCAGCAATAGCACAGGAAGATGAGACGCAGTGGAAGAAAGCTACCTGTAACACAGATAAGGACTCTAATAAGCTCAAAGAGACCAAGAGATCTTGGATAGAAGAAGATGATTCAGATAACGAAGAATTTCTAAATCAGTTATTGCATGATCGCCCGCCACCTTATGTGGTAAGCGACAATGTTCCGAAGACTAGTGCGAATCCTAGGAACCAGACACAGGAGAAGGGAGTTACTGATACAGTACAGACTAGTGATACGGTTTCGAAAGTGGTTTCAGTGTACCCACTGCGCCAGACATGCAGATACAGTTGCAACCTCCACCGCAGATACAGAGAATCTATCCAGACGTCCCAGTACTAGAGACTACTACGAATCTGATAGTGCCGCCAGACCCGATATATACAAAATCGAGGTTAGTGCAGCTTGAGCCAACTCCACAATTGCTGCCCCAGCCGCAGCAACAGCTGATACCAGGGTATAATCCAGCGGCAGGACCTCCATTAGTACCTGCCCTGGCTTCAGAGAATCAAACTTTTGGAGTTGCTGCTCCACGGAGTTTTGGACCAGGTCAGACACCTGCTGCCATATCGCTACCAATTACTGTTGGTCCACCGGTGCCATTGTATGCACAGGGTAAGCCTGGCATGTGTGATCAGGGAGTAATGACCCAAGATACAATAAGAGGAGGGTCCATAGGAACTCCCCAGTTGATGGCTCCGGGAGAGCAAGCGGTCGACAGACCGAGGTCTTTGCTAGACCTTAGCCCGGTTGAAGCACCGTTGGAGGCAATGAGACAGGCAGGGCTAGGTGTGCTAACCCCATAGACAATAAGTACGAATGCTTCACAGTCGCCAATGATGCATTCGGGGAGTATTTCACTGCAAGGTTTTATGGTACAACACTTAAATGAATGGCTAGAGAAGACCTATGCTTCACAAAAGACTACAGTAACTTCAGAAAAGCCAGAAAGTTTGGAGAGAGATGAGTACCTGAACTTTGTGAGACTGGGCGTGGAAGCTGCTGAACTAGTGGAAGGGAGAATAGGGGTAAACAGGTTAGAGTCGTAC
The DNA here is from genome assembly GCF_031143425.1 of Pleurodeles waltl. Taxonomy (NCBI): domain Eukaryota; kingdom Metazoa; phylum Chordata; class Amphibia; order Caudata; family Salamandridae; genus Pleurodeles; species Pleurodeles waltl. The sequence goes on along the minus strand of NC_090445.1, from coordinate 1,173,047,195 downwards.
ACAGAAGCAGAGTTAAGGTATCTGTGCCCCAAGATTACTAAAGAAGTGGGCAAGGTGCATCAGAGGTTGGCGAACCTAGCAGACAAATACAATATTGACATTGAGAATACTAGCATACTAACATTTGAAGAGAAGTTACAGACTAGATTTCGATTCTTAGGAGTTTGAACACATGAGGTCAGCTGGAATAAAAGCGCATCTTAAAGAAATATTGCAGAGCGCGCAGATCTGGGGAGCTCTAGAGAAATGGGAAGGCAGATGGGCAAAGAAAAGAGAGAAAGCAAAAGATGACAGTCCAGGATCGAGTCCGACTAAAGCTTCAACAGATACCAGAACGGTAAAAATACTACCAATGAGAGAAACAGCTGGAGGAGTTCTAATCCATGTACCGTGGACTAGGGGAGACATTCTGTCATTTACAAATGATTATCCCAGGTTGAGGGAGAAGCCGATAGATTGGTACCAGCAGACGGATAGGTTTGTGAAGCTTGCGAAGTATCTCTGGGAAGACTTGAATACCTTTTTTGAAATCATTGTTCCGCCCGACTTATGGCTTGAGTGCAAGAGAGGTGTAGACTGGCCGACACAGGAGTCGGCAAGGGATAAGGTAACTGGAGCACCATCTGAGGAAGTGATGAAGTACTATCATAAAGTGATTGAGTTTTTTTAAACAAAAGGTGTCGCTGAAAGTGACTGATTGGCAGAAAATCGACCAGACCTCATGGGAGGTTAAAGAGTCAATCCATGCTTACTATGAGTACTATGCATTCAAGCATTACAGCGGTACTGAGACTATTGAGCCGAAAGACATGAACCATCTTGTGTTTAGATTTGTTGAAGGGCTGAGGCTAGAGGTTAGCCAGATGATTAAAAATCATTTGATCTGTTGGCAAGCGAAGCCGATTGATGAGGTATTGCAGTATGCGAAATACTGTAGTGATGAAATCGAGCTGAAGCAGAGAAAATTGAAGGAGAAAGTGATGGTGATGCAGATAAAGGCTGCGCAGGCAGCTATACAAGGAAACGGAATCCAGCAGATGGTACAGCAGCAACGCAAGGGAATAGCGTGATTCAGGCGCAACCGAGTGGCCGAGGTCGAGGTTTTGTGAATCGCGTTCCAGACTTAAATACTGTTGTGGTTCAAAATGATGGACAAGGGATGAAAAACATGTCACGCGTGCGGAGGCGTGGGGCATTGGAAGCGGGAATGCCTGAATATGGTGCATAATGGTGTCGTTCAACAAAGCACTGATGTCGGTACCTTTCAAAATATGAGAGGTCCAAAAATGAGAGGTCAACATCAAAACTTTCAGAATAACATGGTTCAGATGCAGGGGCTACAGCCCATGCAGCAAATGCAGATGCCGCGTGTCCAACCAGCACAAATGCAGCAAGTACAACAGCAGGTTCCCATGGTATCTAGACAGCAAATGCAACTACCCTTAGCTCCAATGGGACAGCAACAGGTGATGCTTCCTCAGCAGGTCACAGGTCAAGTAGTGAGCCAGAATAACACGGTACAGCAATTCCCATTGTGTGGTGAAGATGGAATGAATGAGGAATGGTCGGATAACAGTTCAGACAGTGAAGACTGCAGGCTTGCAGCGTCCCTAGAAGTAGATCAGAGGGGACCTTATGTAGAAGGAAAGGTGACGGGTAACAAGGTTTTATTCTTTTTGGATACCGGAGCTACACGTTCTACAGTTAGAAGTGCTGAGATTCCGAAATTGCCACTTTCAGGGTGTACCATAAGAGTGGTAGGAGTGGCAAACCAGTATTTGACAAATCTGATCACGGATCCGGTGCAGGTTGAGATTGGTAATTTCCAGGGACTACATAAATTTGTGGTTTGCGATTCAAGTCCCGTGTCCCTACTGG